>NC_090648.1:303837500-304171500 GCF_040937935.1 Hyperolius riggenbachi
TCTGTCACTTACTGCCATTTTATGTTTGCTTTTAATAAAGCTGTAAATTGTATCTGGATATACCGCCTGGACAGTACAGTTTTATCTGGTACACGCAAGAGACAAGTTTGGAGTTGGTGAGTGAACTCACGAGGGGGGACCTACCTATTGAACTTCCCAGGTGGTGGCACATCCCCCAGGAGTGGAAGCACGAGGTGTCAGAATTGGTTTTAAAAGCAGTACTGTGCACTATGTGCGCATTTTATCTTTTATAGAGAGATCTTCATGCTGTGTGAACGATTTGATGCGCAACTTGTTTTTGGATTTGAACTGTATTGAGTGAGGTACTCTCGTGGAGTTGCAATCCCCTATACCCTATTGGCTTTTTTCTATGGAGCGCAGTTGAATTCCTACTTATTGTGCAACTTTACAGAGGTGTCTTAATGCAGAAGGTCGCACTACAATAGTAAGTCTATGCGACATTCAGAGAGCATCCGCTGCATTGCAAACCAAAGGACCAAAGTATCCCAACGGAGTGCATGCAGTGCATTAGTGTATAACACATATGTTAACAGTTGCAGTGAAGCATACTTTCCATTGAATGTATGCTTCCCTATGTGCGACCCAATGGTTGCATAAGGGGCGGTGAGACTTTTTCGTTCTGTTGTGTTTCTGTTTTTACAAGGATCACAATCCAGCTTCCACTGTGAACCTAGCCTAAAATGAAGAGAATGAGGGATAAAGAGATGTCAGGAATAATAATGGCAAATGAGCTTTATAAATCAGGCAAGGAAGTCATCAGTGAAAGTATGGTGAGGCCTGGCCTTGGTCGTCTATGTATAAACTGACCCCACATTCATGCCGTGTTTTATCACAGACACCATATTTTGTTCTTTTTTCCCCCTCTCTCTTTTACCCGAACCAATAAAATATGTAATTAACAAACACATTTCATTTTTTCAGGGCATGCATTTATCATGCAGAGACTCAGTGACCTGAATTCTAATACTAGTTCAAAGCCGATGCTTATATTTCATACTTAGCTGTGAGCAGAAAGTACCATAATCTAGCATTTCTTACATCCTGAGCACAAATACACACCTGATTTCTGATGGTTTTAAACAGGAATTCCTTGCAAAGGGGACACATTTTGCTATTACAGTTCTTAATTTCCACCTTAAAAAACCTAAGATGGCAAGATGGGCAGTACTTCCTGCAAATGGCAGCAACAGGTTAGTTGATGCTCAATTACCCCACCGCCTGTCTGTCTTATACAGCTCTGCAGTGTATGTTTCTTTCTGTATGAAACGTACAACTCCAGGGTTGTCACAAATATAAATAATATAATAATACATTTTCCTCATTCTGCTTTCAATAATTCTGCCTTTTTACAACAGCAGTAGAATCAATGGAATGTGTAGTAGAAGCACTTATGCCTATACTTCCCTGCATGCCCGGGTGTTCATGGGAAATTGGAGGAGGAGGGAGGTGGTGGTTTACAGAGGAACTGTAGGGAAAATAACATAATAAATAAAATGGCTTATATATTACGATACTATTTATAGATTATTTAGTCAGTGTTTGCCCATTGTAAAATCTTTCCTCCTCCTGATTTACATTCTGAAATGTATCACTGGGCTGACCTGTACAGCATGCTGCCAGGTGATCTGTATGGAATGTTTGTTACTGAGAGTTCTATGCCCAGAGGAAGACACTGCTTGCTTAGCAATTGGAAAAGGGCAATATTTCCCACAATTCAACGAGTTTTACAGAGAGCAAACTGTCAGGTCCGCAGACATAGCCTCGGAAGAAGCACCACAAGACGTAAAATGGCCTTCAGGCTTTTTGTGTCCGCACCCACTGCTTGAGACCACCTCTGGAGCCCAGTATGTTAACCGTACACTGTGCACTTTATGTGCAAATTGTACCAGCTGTACGCAACCTTTGTATGAAGTAATAAACAACATTTAGCAGCAGTGCCTGATGCCCTCTCTCTCCATTTTGCATATTTACAAAATAACTCTTCTATATTGGCATCAAGAGCACACTGCATTTTATGTCGGGGAGCAAGAACTGTGCAAAACTAATCCATGTGCAATGTAGTGCTGACAATTTTTTTTACATGACTGTCAAGACCACGGTCATGACATCACACTGTGGAAGGGATTTCACCACAACATCAGCTATAGAGACCCCCCTGGTGATCTGTTCGGGAGAAGGTAAAGATTTCTCATGGGGAAGGGGGTATCAGCTACTGACTGGAATGAAGTTAAATCCTTGGTTACAGTTCCTCTTTAAATTGGAGCTACTTATTTTTTCATTACTTATAGCAGAAACTGAAAAAACAAGAACCCTCACAGAATAATCTAGAAACCTTGACTGTGTTTTGAATCATGTCTGAAAAGCATTACTGACTAGAAGATACATTTAAATACCTGGAATATGGCAGAACATCCTGGAAATATGAGATTTTCTCTCCGGTATCTATTAGTAGTTATCTGAATTCAATTTCCATTTACCTCTGCCTGTGAGTGTGCCTTAAATGCAGAGAGGAATATGGAAATTGCCTTTTAAAACATTCTACTTTCCTGTGCTGATCTTCTGCTGCCAATCATTTCTGAATCACTGACCCAGAACAGGAAAGCAGATCAGGTGATCTGGCTGAGGTATGACCTTACTGCCTGCATGCTTGGTGCAAGTGTGGGACTTAGAGGTTGATTCACTAAAGCACTATAGGTCTTACAATGCGGGTTAAAATTAGCAGATGCAAGCTACGCGTGGTCCTGGCAGGGTAGTGTGCACTGTAATCTTATGCAAGATCTTGCTAAGCACTGTGCGGTACGCTCGTAGTGCAAACACGCTACTCCTCTAGCTAAAAGAGTAGCGGGGTCAAGCTACGAGCGCACCACCCAGCAATTAGCAGGAAGTTTACAGTGTATGCTACTCTGCCAGGACCGCGCGTAGCTTGTGCATGCTAATTTTAACACGCATTGTAAGTCCTAACGTGCTTAAAGGGGAACTTCAGCCTAAACAAACATACTGTCATTAAGTTACATTAGTTATGTTAATTAGAATAGATAGGTAATATAATTTTTTACCCACTCGGTTTTAAAAGAATAGGCAAATGTTTGTGATTCATGGGAGCTGCCATCTTTTTGGTTGAAAGGAGGTGACAAGGAGCATAAGACACAGTTCCAACTGTCCTTTGTCCTGATAACCCCTCCCAGCTGCATGCGCTAGGCTTCAAATGTCAAATTCAAAATGTAAAAAAAAAAAATTGCACCAAAACAGCAGAACGAGAACATCATCATCAAAAATCCCATCATGCTTTGCACAGCATCAGGGGAAAAAAGCCCGGGCAGTTTTCTTCTGTGCAGCTAAAAATGAGGCTTGTATAAGAGAAACAACGTTCTAATGCTGTGAAACTGTTAAAGAAACACCAGGCCTTTTCAGTGCTGCTGAGTCGATTTTTAGTCTGGAGGTTCACTTTAAGTGAATCAGCCTCTTAGAGACTAAAGATGGCAGCCTCCATGTATCCCTGTAATGGAAAGAACAAAGACTCAACCGGTTGTGAAGTCTTCACAAAGTAATTTCCATTTATTTCATGCAGAGTACATGTAGCAACATCAGCACAAGGTTTTGGGCTGGTTTCCCTTTTATCAAGTACCCATTGCACTGAGGGAACAGCACAGAATAATTATCTTTAAAGTGGACCTAAACCCAGAACTTCCTCTCTGCTCTAAAAGATACGCAACATCATACTAACCTTTAAAGAAAAACATTTATTTGTTACAGCTTACAGATCTCATACAACAAATTTGCAGTGTCTACTTCCTGGTTTCATGGGAGCACAGAACGAGTGAACCTCCTGTGTTTGCATATTAGCACATAACTCAGTTGGCACACCCACGGCACAGAGCTGACAGCTCAAATTACACTTGTGAGTTCTTGCTGAGGAGGGAGAATTAGACAGGCTGCTCTCTATAAACACACACAGGGTGGACACACAATAGATTTCTCTGTGTTTTCCTTTTCTCTTATGCAAGAGTTTAGGACCACTTTAACACAGTTAAACACAACCACAAAGGTCAGGCACAAACTTTAACGAGGTACTTAACCCTCATAGATAACAAGGTAATTAAAAATAATTGTTCAGTCCACCTGGCTTCAGCGACCCCAGGCAATCAAATCACCATGTTTCGCATCACAGCAACATATTGATGCAGTCCCAACCCTCAGGCATTTTGACACACTCCAAAATGACGGAACCCTGAATTAGTCGTGTACAGGATGTGGACTGGACTACAGCATTGTTGCTATAGAGGTAGCGATTAAATAAATCAATACTAATAATAACTTGGTAAACAATGATGTTAACCTTACTTCACTACTCTTGTGGGCTTCATGTAAAAAAAATAAAAATGTCAGCAATATGAGCCAATATTGTGATATTAAACAGTATTTTAGATAATTTTTAAGAAAGGCGAGTCTTAAAGTTTACACTTTTCTCAATGCCTAATCGTAAAATGTACCTAAATCTTTATAACCTACCGGTAACTCTTTATATTTATATTATGGTCTTATTTTATGGAATGCAATCATTCTAGCAAGTTTACTGCACAACCAGTATTCTACTATGTTGTAAAGGATATTGTATTGCTTTATTTTTAAACCAAAATAAGTGCACAAACTAAGTGGGAAGAAAAATCCATTTCCAATAATACTTTCAGATTGAATTAAAAGATAGAACTGAAAAATCTTTGTAGCTTATAAGTGACTCAAAGGAACAAAGGGAGCCTTTCATATTTGTGGCCTTGCTATATTTCTCCATAAAATAAGCTATATAGACATGAATAGATCTTCCCTAGATCTAAGGACATTGGTTTCTAAACTAACAGGATTTCTGGCAGCTGGATACTTATTGTAGTAGGTGTCCTTTATGACCTAGAGCAGAATCCAAGAGCATTCATCAGACTTGTATTAAAACATACAAGGGGTTTCATATGATACAAACAGAACTTTCGGTATTTTATAGTGCTAAAAGGGACCACTGATGTACTGATCCTACTGATAACAGTCCATAAATCACAGGCTCAATATTAACATATCAGACCCAATATTTACAAAAAAATGTATTGAAATAATGTGGCATCCTGCATGTTCTCGCAGTTCTGGTTTTTATTAAATTGTAATCAAACTTAAGTTTTCTTGGTGGGGTACAGTTCTCTTATCTGTTTGTTTACATCTTCTTACCCCTTTGAGGCACTGGCCCTTATTCAATTCACCTTTCCTCCTATGTTTTCTCATAGAAGATAATTTTTCATTTTCTGTTCAAAATAACTTTTCAGTACTTTGCAATTGAATAAGTACCAAAATGTAGGTACTGTTAAAATTTCAGTATTCTGGGTATTTTCTTGCTTGCTGGTGGATTAAAAGGCAAATTATTTATGAGGTGTAAATTTATCACCTAGTGGAAAACTTAGGGTAAAAATGAATTGAATAAGGTCCATATGCAATTCACTTTTTCATCTGAGCTTTCTCTTTGGTGATAATTTTTCATTTTCTCTTTAAAACAACTTTTCAGCTTTTCACAATTAAAAAAAGTACCAAAAGTAGTAGTAAAAATACTATCAAAATAATGTTGTGTATATTTTTACTTGCTGGGTGTTTGAAAGGCATTTTATTGACAGGGTGTGAAAATATCAACTTGGAGAAATCTTAATGAGAAAAAGTGAATTGCATATGGCCCATTGAGTCTTAAAGCAAACCTGAACTTAAATACATTTATGAGGTAATTAATTCCATGCGTAAGTAGCAATAGTATATAGAATCTCCCAGTAGTCTCATATCTATATTTCTATTTTAAAGGGATGTCATTTTTACTTTGAAGTCTACACAACAGCCATTTCAGTGGGATGTGCAATCTGGTTCATTCAGCTGTCAACAAAACACATTTTGAACATTTTATTACATTAATTACTGTGGTGCTGCTCATTTCCTAGTCACCCGATGACCACCAGAATTACAAAACAACATGAGCCAACTGGGTTTAGACTTTTGTGTTGTATGTAAGCAGATTTTATAGAAGCCTTGGCTTCCTCTTTATTGAACAGACTGAGATAACTGCATTGAACTGTCATATTTAGAATGTCTATGCTAGTTATATATGAGAAACGGAATGTTTTGCCAACTGATATACAGTCATAGACAGTTATGGCTCATTTAGAAGTAATTATCTCAGGCAGTACAGTAGACAGATTTTAGGGGTCCTTCTCCTGTTGAAGCATTTTTTATAAGAATATTTTCAGTACCTCCCAATGGAAGGTTGATGCAGTGTATGACACCATTCTCATCTCCACAGGCATACAAAATATGTATGATAGGATAGGAATTCCAAAGCTTGACTCTGCTCTAAGTCACTTATAAAACTGCAGGGCTTCCAGGGGTATGTTGTGTAAAACATATAACTGTCCCATTAAGCAGGTAAAGTAATATTTTGTGTGGCGTTCAGCTTTAATGGGAACATCTATGTTGTTTTATCACTCTTAGCGTCCCCGTTATTTCTCTACATACTGCAGCAAAAATGTTGTAAGCTCACAGTCGAATTATAACATGAGAAATCTGCACTGCGCAGATAAAGGAAGCAACATTCCATTTATGTGACATAATAACAAATAAATGAATACATATTTACATTGCCGTCTTGGGAGAACAACACAATATTTTAACGCTGCCCATAATGATACAAACTTGCAGTTACATAATAGGAAACATCATACAAATGAACCACAATCTAATCACTGTGAGCACATTACAAAATTCTGTTCATTTACACCTTGCACATTGTTTAGACAATACAATGGGACTAAATTGAAATTTACCAGAATCTGCCTCAAGTCTTATCATTTTCAACAGTGTCTTTTAAATTCCCAGCGCGGAGTGGAAATCTATTGTCTTGATGACTTTGCAGGAAATAAAGTCTGTGGTGATTTCTTTCTTTCATGCTGAATGCTAACCATTTCTCTGAACAAAGGTTTCTAATAAGTAGGAGATTTTACATACATTATTCAAAGCTGGAAAATGAAGCATTCACATTGTAAAGGCAGAAGCCGCAGTCGCTTTCCACATTATTCATCAACTCTTGTTTTGTCACCAGCTTTGTTTTTTAACCCATTAACTGACATGACAAAGTCATTTGTGTTTTCAGATCAAAAGTAGCCGCTGGGCTGTTTATGAAGCTCATCATGGTCTATTTAAAAGCTTGGCTGTTCTGTTGATCTTTTTGTGTTCATTGGTGTCGGTATCAGCCACCTCAAACAAACATGTAGCTGGTGAGGTCAAAGTTTAGTCAGAGCATCTGGGTTGCCTACCTGTTGTGGGTCAGTGGCTTAAAGTTTTGCAGGGTACCAAATAGTTATTGCCATAAACATATATGTAAACCCTTTTCCCTAAAATATGCCCCTATATGTACCCCCATTTATGTCTTGTTACTTGGTCTGGGTGACTTTGCCTTACTGCAGGAACTGTACACAGCTTGCTGGATTGTGGGCAGTTTTTTTCTTTAACTACAGTATCAAGATTATCTCAGCAAGCAAATAACAAAAAGCCTCCTATTTTGAAGAAAATAAGGACACCATGACCAGACTGTTATTGAATCCCCCTTCCCTTTGAAGAGTTTACACAGTGATGTAAGCCTATTGTCTAGGGTGTGATTGCTATGGGAGGGACAGTAAACTGTGGCAGTTGGGAGGGAAAAAAGAAAAGGGCAGAAGTGATGTCAATTTTGGCTTTACAGAAAAGATGGAATCCAACAGAAATATATTTTTTGGTATTTTTTCCTTATCGCATTTCTCTAAAATCTGACATCATTATATGTATTTATATTCTTCCACTTTAAGTCATACACCTGGGATAAACATGCAATCACTGGAGTTAGACTTGGATCAGAACTTAGGAAATGAATACATATTCTGGGCCAGTCAATCAAACAGTCCATTACAAATGTGTTTTTCTAGGGATCAGATTCCTCACTGCTAAACTTAGCAACCTGTCCTTTTCTATAGAGAAGAGAGTTAGGAAGAAAATCAGAGATGCATATTGCAGGTATTACAATAGAAGAACAATAGAACTTGCATGTTAGTAATCCACATGACTGAGCACTGTGATATCATAAATGACATTAGGGAAAATTGAAGACTGCCACAATCTAAATTATGCTCTTTCATTGTAACCACATGTGTTACAGCCATTCATAGGCAACATTTTGGAGCAATGTGCTCCTTGTCAAGCTTTGCTGCATCAATGAGCACAGTATATGGAAACAGGAAATTTGGGTGACCACTAGCGGTGGAAGTTTGGGGCCACCATAAGCACCCATATAAATACTGGTATTTATATGGGCCGGTATTTATATGGCACCTATGGTGGTGGGGTGGTTAAGGAGGTGAGGTGGTTAAGGTTAGATGTGGAAGAGTGGTTAAGGGCAGGTGTGGAGGATGGTTAAGGTTAGGCATCAAGGAAGGGTGTTTAAGATTATGGATTCAGTAGAGGAAGGGTTCAGTGTGAGAACAGGGCTAGGACTAGGTTTAGCTGTAGTAAAATAAAGGAAATTTACCGATAGCTGACCCCTACAATACTATGACATTAGGGCAAAGTCTCCCATGAGTTTATTGATCTCCCATGAGTTTATTGATCTCATCTTTAGTAAACCTCTGTATAATAACATTTTTGAATAATGAGAATTTTTTTTTTATTCTCTCCTCTTTTGCTTGTAAAGTGAACAATGGATCCATTTTAAAAAGAGAATGTAAGGCCTCTTCAAGAGAGGGAACAGTTGGGGGTTCCTTCTGGATCCACTGTTTAAATATAATTCTAGGCATTTCTAGAATGATATGGTTAAGTGGTAACAAGTGGTCTCTATATCTTGCAGTGCCTTCCAGGTTTGAATAAATAGATGGGAAATCAAACTGTCCATACATTTTTCTCTTGTCTTGAGATTATTCTTTCAACACAGGAAAAAGGGGGTGGGAGAGGACTTAGTTGTACTGAGAGTTCTTGGTACAAGATGTAAGGGTTTAACAAATTCAGCCTGCAGGTTGTGTGACGAATATTACGGAAAGTCGTGCGCAAAATCGTCATCGATTTTCGCATGGTCGTGCACAGTTCCTGTCAGTCCTGGGTAAATGCACAATAGATGTCAATTTCCCTCTCTCTTACTGAGAGCAGCAGCCCTCCCCCACATCCTGTGTCATTAAAGAATTTCACAAGTGGCTCGCTTCCCTGGGCCGAGAAGCCATTTGGTCACTCAGCTCATGTTCCCCAAGCCAGCTCAAACTGGTTGAAATTCAAAATTCCCTCCCAAACTCATAAGCTTCAGACAAAGAGAACTTTATGTATTAATAATTCAAAATGAGGTTGGCACAGCAAGACAAAAATTACATTTCCTGATACCTAGGAATCAGTTCTATCCTACAAAGGAAGTGCACTTTTCTAGCTATCAGGAATCGGTAGAGAATCCACTTTATCCGGCCTGCGTAGAGCGAATGCGACAGACTAGGCATGTATAGCCTTGTTTAATACAGAGTCGCATGCTGCTTATGAATATGGTCTGGGATTTGCGATGCACCAATCTTGGGCCGAGTCACACAAATTATTAATAATTGATACATTCCTTGCTCTGAGTCTGTGGGTGGCAACCTGACTGCAAGGAGGTAACCCTGCCTTAAACACACCTACTTTCCAGGTAGTGACCGCCCCAAAACTCAGGTCAGTAAAAAGTTTTTGCGAGGAACTCCTCCCAAGTTCTTCAATTTCCATCGACCAGGGAAGTCCAGACATGTGCTCAAGGAGAACCGGGCACATGTTGTGTACAAAGGACTTTTAACCTGAATGCCTACCTTTAAACTGGACTATTTTTTTTCATGCTTCAAATGGACTGCTCAGCTAGCTAAGTAAAAATTTTCTGATTGTATTCCTTTTTATTTATAAGCTCTGTGTTTATATGTTAATAGGTGTATATAACTGTATGTAATGCATTTTTGTTATTAAACGTTTTAAAAACGTTTAAACGTTCTAAAAATCGTTTAGCAGTTATGACCTGTTGCTGAACATACACAATTGTACCTATTCTCCTGAAATCGCTACCCTGTGTTTAATAGAAGTATACACTTATAACCCGTATGCTAGAACCCGGCCCAGACATAACGATCTGACCCAGATTCTTGCATACTGCTAAGGGTTAATAGAGCGTTCTCGAAGTCCTAGTAAAATTACAGTAGCAGGCTGTGTAACTCGCTTGGTGGCAGATCTTTGAATTGTATGTGTGTGGTGAATCGGTTGGTATCAGAACGCTCCCTTCGCGAGTCAGTTCATCAAATTGCGAACGCGGGTTACCCTTCGTGATGAACAAATGACCGTGTGAGAGGATTTCTGACGCTGATCGATTTACCCCATCCGCAGACCGGCCTAGCGGTCTGTGACAGGTTGGTTTCACCTTAAAAATGGAAGCAATTTTCCCCTGTAGAGCTCCTCCCATTCATTCACCAATAACTTTATCACTACTCATCACACCTAAATCAGAATCAGAATCAATTTATTTTCGCCAAGTAAGTTTGAACCTACAAGGAATTTGTCTTGGCAGTTGTTTAACAAACACAAACAAAAACAATACAAGGACAGACAGTGTGTATATTACAAGTCAAGGACATTATAAGTATAGTGGCAGTAAGCAATGTGAGAATTGATCATTTTCAGTTCTGTGCTGATTATTTTCAGTCCTAGCAGCTCTAACGTGGTTCAGCATTAAGTATGGCTACCACTTGAGGAAAAAAGCTGTTCCTGTGTCTAGAGGTTTTGGTAGCGATTGACCGGAATCTTACTCCTGAAGGAATGCGCTGGAAGATGGAGTGAGCTGGGTGAGAGGGGTCAGAGGCAATTTTGGTCGCTCTCTTTCTGCACCTGCTAGCGTAAAGATCCTGCAGGATGATCTATATATTGTTTTTTTTGCCAGATTAAAGGTGCGTACATACGCACTACTATAAGGACCGTCCCGCTGGGTGGGCGTTCCAGTGATAGTAGAGCATGTATACAGTCTGTCGGCAGACTGATAACACGGTTTCTGAACAATACGCTCAGCGGATAATTCAGAAACAGTGTTATCAGTCTGCTGACAGACTGTACACACGCTCTACTATTGCTGGAACGCCCGCCCAGTGGGAGGGTCTGACAGACCCATCATTCCTTATAGTGGTGCGTGTGTACGCACCTTTAGGCTTTTTGGGGGTGATATTTGCTTTTAGTAATTACTTTACTTTCTATGCATTTTAAAGGGCAAAACAAGTTAAAAATAAAATATACACTATTTCTCCACTTCCATCCCCTGTAGTTTTAAAATACACAATGCTACTGTAAATAAAAGCCACACATTTTATTTGCCCATTAGTCCCAGCTATCACAACATTTAAATTATGTTCCTAGTACAAACTACGGTGACAATATATTATTTGGAAATAAAGGTGTATATTTTTCTGCTTCTACCTTATCAATCACAAGCCCCTTATTACTAAAATAATAGTACTATACCCTCATTACGTACATATTAAAAATTCACTATTTTTAATATGTATTTAACTATTTATTTATTGTTTTAAACTGTCACTTTTTTTTAAACATGTGGGGTTTTTTTTGTAGCTAAGGGGAGAGGGGGGAGTGTTAATACGGTTTTATTTAATATATAATGTATTTATTTTAATTTTTTTAACTTTAATTTTACTTTTTGGCTACTACGTGGTGCTAAGCACTATCCTGGTAGTTATCAGGAAGTGCTCACTCTTTTTTTTTTTTTGTACAACTTTTAACTTTCAGATTTATAAATCAACATGCCTCATGATTTGAGGCATGTTAATTAATTTACAGGGGCTTCAGTTGGCTTGGGGAAACAATTTTTCCCCTTCACTGATCAATCCCCTATAAGTGGCATTGTGAAAGATTGGCGGGTGCATGCATATGTGCGCACCTGCCTCAACAACACTGGGCACGAATACACATCCAGATAGACTTCAATGGCTCCTATCTGGACGACTATAGTCTTCCAGTTCAGGGATGGGCTCACGAGTAATCACGAGTCCGTAAGGATTCAAATTCATAATTAAAATGGGTCTTAATAGCCACAGCTGTGCGGCTGGATGATAAGGGATTATTTACCCATAATTCCGCCATCCAGCCTGTGCTCCAAACAGCTTGCATGCGTTTATTGGCTTGTAGGAGGAAGTGCGCGTAGTGAGGCTTGACACGCGTCAATAGGATGTGTGCATGCTGTTTAGAGCACAGGCAGGATGGCGGAATTATGGGTAAATAACCCCTTGTCATCCAGCTGCGGCAATTAAGGCTCATTTTAATTATGAATTAGAGTTCTTACAGACTCGTGATTACTCGTGAGCCCATCCCTGGTCCTGAAAGGAGTAACTGGTTAAATAGGATACTGTAGAAAATAGTAATGGATCGTATAGACAGTGAGTCTTATATTTTTAACTGTAACTATGCGAAGATGTCTTAGTATCTGGAATTTTATACATACATGTTATTAGATCTGCAGTATGAAAAATCTCAATAAAAAGATATTGGAAAAAAAGGAAATTTACTGATATTCTACTTTCGGCTATTTATGGGTGCCCTTTTTTCATGAATACCAGTATATAGCTATATATATATATCATACAGACATGTCATTTCCACAAATCATGTATCATTATTTCAAACTAGCCAATCACATAGATCTCGCCACTTGCAGACCTGATGGGGGAGTGACCTCTCTTTGTTACGATTGGTTTGCCGATATGGCAGACACTGCATCCTCCCCCTGCTGGTGTGTATGGCATACAACCGAGATACCATGCCCCTAGCATCTCACATCATCACCCTCCCACCCAGGTCATGCCCTCAATGGACTTGATGGTGTGCCATTCAAGTCTGACTCCAGTGACTGCATGCGCTCATCCCATTTGTGTGGGGATTTCCCTACATATACCTTTTGAAGCTGACATTTTATAATAATTTGTGTGATACAACTACATGAAAATATCTTAATAAGAATAAATGATATAATACCCTAATGCTTGACATGACTATGGATGAATGTTGCAATGTTTTGTAGTTCATAGAACACTATAATATGTACTGTAAATTGTATTTTTTCCAATCAACTACATGACAGTCTAATTGCACAAAAATAATCAGTTTGAGGCATACTTGTATTAGGTAATATTGCTTGAAAGAAAATATATGGTGAAAATCTAAAACAAAATGCCCCAACAAAGTTAACAGCGAGCACGAGTGATCTATGTATTTGTTAAAAGAAATTGGAGTTTACTCCCCAGGCAACAAACGGAAATTGGGTATAATTAGCTTTCTCTATAGTGAGATGTACAGAAATTACAAATTGAGCTTATTATTTCTGTGTTATCTTAATAACTACGTAGATATTTTACCCAGTCAGTTTTATTATGGCCTTTAGCCATATTTTACTATATGTAGTTTCATCAACAGCAATTTAAAGTACTGTGTGGGAAGGTCTTAAAGGGTCCTATTGCAAAGAACTTGCGATTTTTCTATTTACCTAAATTGCTACCTACTATAATCCTGCAGAAATGTATTCACTCTCCCTTTTGGGGTTGTAACGTTGCCTACATTATGAAGAATGCAGTACAATAGATTCTACTTCAGCTGGGGCAATGTGAAGGCGATTCCATGGCAGGAGGAAGGACACAGAATTGGTGATGCACAGTGGATAAGCGGTTGTACCAAGCCTTGCAACTGTTGAGTTCTGGGTATAAATCCCACAAAGGACACTGCATGAAAGTTACATGTTCTCAATGTTTGCTGAATTTCCTCTGGTTGTGGCCACTCTACTTACCACTCCAGTATACGTCATTACCATTAGTGTTGGTGTTCCAACTCGGCATATCAAATCTGGAACTCTCGAATACAGCCTAACACCACACTTATTAATTTATTGTATTTATAAAGTGCCAACCGCCATTTCAGTACCCGACAGGCAGAGAGGGTCCGGGGTAGATCAAAAGTCAAAAGAAGTAAGTATCAGAGTGTTTCCAAATTTGATATGCCAGATTTGGACACCAACACTAATTACCATACATGCCATAGTGTAGCTAAATTCCATTAAATACTACCTTTAAACTTTAGTCTGAAGCTGTTATTGGTTCAAAAATCTGCACATAGCAGGAGGTGAAACTTATTGCATCCCTTTGCATCCTAGTTGCTTTGCTGAGTTTGTAATAAGTAATAGTATATCGAGTAATAGGTACACCAAAGCAAGGCAGATTTTACAGTGAAACATGCATTACTGAGAAGTGATGTGAGCAAATACCAGAGTAATTACAGATATGTCTATGTAGCTGTTTTGTTAATATACTATAGCTATCTAGAGACTATTATTTATTATGATTTGTTGTAATAGGCGAGTAGGGGGATAATGGAGATGCACTTTAAAGTGCACCTGCACTCAGAATCCTCATTGCAAATAAAAACTATGTCTAAGCTCCCTGCATGATCATAGCCCAACACTAATATTTTGTTTGCACAGCTGTAGCTCTGTTAATGAGAAATTCATCTCCTTCATTGTTGAGTCTGTCTGAGAGTTTGATAAATTAGAGTGCACTTTCCTTGCTGACTCTGTTTGAACTGTCTAGTGCAGATGAACATCTGGCAGGGGAAAAGCAGAGACAGATATTGTCCTTTAGTGTATTAGGGAGCTGCCAGATATCACTCGCAGACATCAGCTCTGCAGGTAAGGTAGCTGAAATGACGTAGTGCACTTGCATAACAATCCTATTTCTATTTGTTCAATTTTGCTTTATAATAACTGGTTTGTTCCAAATTGATATGGACATTACACTGTGAGCGTTAAACTATATAAGCAAGGACATTAGGATCTGAGTGATTTGGATTGCCCAGTATACCTTGTAAAGTGACACATAGCATCACGAATATGTAACAATCAGAAATACATGAATACTGTACAAGAGATTTTAACAAGCAGAAACTCTTCTCAATAGCTGTAGGAAGCCAATCTGTGGTTTAATTATTTACAGACATCTTAAAGTGGACCTGAACTCAGAATGTCCTCTCTGCTCTAAAAGATAAACAACAGCATAATAACCTTTAACAAAAAACTTTTCTTTGTTACAGCTGATACAAATCCTGCAATAAATCTGCAGTGCTTCTACTTCCTGATAATGAGGGGGAATTAAACAGGCGAAACTCTCTAAATACATACAGGGTGCATTTCTGTTATGTTTTCCTTCTGTTCTGTGCAAGAGTTCAGGTCCACTTTAAGGCTCATACACACGCTGCTTCAGCTGTTTATCATGCGTGTGTATGTCAGCCCTCGACCCCAACCCATGAACGATCCTGATGTATCTATTTACCTGACTGGCAGCCAACTTCTCTGGAGGCACTGCCACGTGACATTGCGCAATTGATGCTCCGTACCCCCACCCCGCATAGCTACAGAACACATTGTCAGCTGCATAGCTGACACACATCTGTACTTCCCCACCCAGCAATGTCACCCAAGGGGATGGGGTCCCAATCCCCAACAGGTAACGTACATCATAGGTGTGTATGCACCTTAAACCACAAATCAGAGTGTGATTACAGTCTGGCATACAGTTAAAAATGTACCTCCTAACTCCTCATTGCCTATACAATCATCTTACCTCCTTTTACTCAAAGTAGCATAATCTTGGTGAAAAAAACATAATCCTTTATTAGTCACAGCAGCTAGTACTGGAAGACTTACTGAAGTCTTGCACAATAATGTAATGTTCAATTCAATCTGAAAGCATACACTGCTATGACCCTAAAAGTACAGGTTTCTATCAATGTAGCTTGCAGACAGAAATTTTCTGCTTTAAATCAGCCTTATTATCTACACTGAGGCATAATAAAACTAACTCCTGGTAGCCTGGAGAGGTCACTACACCACTCTAATAAGTCTTCTTGGAGAAAACGCCCAGAGTTACAGAGTACCCAGCAAGCTCATGGTGAACCAGAACTCCTGGGAGTGTGTAAGGGGCTACAATGAACCAAAAAGCCCTCTTTCTAAAATGCTATGGAAAACAAAAATGTGCTTTCTTAAAACAAAAAGTATTTGCAATAATTCAGGTTGGAGTGAGCTCTGAGATGTCTCCCAGTGCATCAGTGCTAAAATATGCAAATCATCCATTATCGTCCCTGCATATTTCATCAGTGATGCACTGGGAGAAATCTCGGAGCTCACTACAACCTGAATTATTGCAAATACTTTCTGTTTCAAGAAATCAAACTTTTGTTTTCCTTGGAGAAAAAGCTATTAACCCATGTTCTTAGAACCTATAGTAGCAAAAGTAGCGCGACTCCCAAATCCTAGGTAACACACACGTTGCTAGCAATGCATATGTTGCTAGCAACATCTGTATTACCTAGGTAATGTGAATTGTGTTATCTGTGCAGCATGCATTATGTACCTTGCTAAGTATTAATAATATTGCTGTGTGTTGCCTGCGCATAGCAACTTTACAGAAATGTAGTGAACCCACCCCAATAAGCTGTGGGGCATTGAAAAAAGTGGGATCTTGGAGCACAAAGGATATTAAGAATACATTTTTTTTGCAATAGTGTTCCTTTAACATAAGCATTAGAAACAAGCAGGGGTGTAATTGGCCCTCCCCTGCAAAACTTTGGATGACCCCCCCCCCCCACCTTGCTTTCTGCACAGGTAAACTGAGAACCAATGTCAGTCAATTGGCTAGTGTGCACTTGAATGTGTTCTCCCAATGCTGATAAAAATAGACTTCAAAACTTTGCATGGCTCCTTATCAGTAGCTGAGAAGATGCAGTTTTTAGAACAATTGTGCAGAGAGCAGAAACATTTTCTTAGTTGACAGTCTCTCAGTACAGGGAAAATAAACGTCTCCCCCCTGCGGCTTTTGGGCCCCCCTGTGGCTGCATCCCTTGCAGGGTCTATTGTTACGCCCCTGATATCAGACTTAAAACAGAGACAACAAAAGACTAAAGAGGGCTGAAATTTACATCCAGAAGAGGGCTAATATGTAGCAGGTATACATTCTTCCTTTAAAAGCCATTACTGTTTGAGTCCATCCCTAAAATTCCATGTAGTAATGTGTTGGCATAATAAGAAAAGGAATCTCAGAAGGTATACAGTATGAACTTTGCAGAATTGTTTCTAACATACTGAAGCTCATTAATAAACAAGATGCAGTCATGCTAAGTGTTCTGATTTCTGGCAAAACTATCAGAGCTACTCTAATATAATCAGACCATAAGTAGTTGTTAAATACGCCATCAGTGCATGGCATGCTTGAGTTCATTTAAAACATGCCAGTGCTAATTGTCAGAAACCATTAACAGTGTTAATCATCTACTGGCACTTTTTCTACTCTTGATTTGAAATAAATAATTCAGCATTTTTATTTGCCAGAATAAAAAAAAATATATAAGGAGCACAATTAAAAAAAAAAAAAAAAAAGCAACCACCACTATGTAACACATCATATTGGAACCTTGATTATTGTTTATTAGTTACTGCAATAGAAGACTTAATAATTATGCAGAGGTAGAACCCACAGTGAAAGCTAGGTGAATGAGCATAAACAGTGCTTTACTCAAGCTGTGCAATGAAACACCACCTGTTAGTCATCAACACGTAAATAATCACTTATTAGACGGTGCTGCATAGAGCAATACGTACATCGTATACAATGCCAGAATATTCCATGCAGATGTAGAGACTAATTCCATAAAGCTACGGTACGTACACTTTAGTGCTTTTATATGCACCATGTTGCAAGGCAGTATGGTGTACTTGGATAGCAGCTTTCAATGTTGGCAGTGTTTACAAGACAAAGATGATATCACTATACATATGGTAAGGGCTGATTGCACTCTCATGTAGCGGAACCCGATATGTACTTTCTTCCTGCTTTAGTTTGTACTCTAAAGGAAATCTGTATTAAGCAGATCAGAACTGTATTTCCATAAAAATGGCAATAGCCTACATAAGCATTTTTAGAGTACATATGTTTCAGCTGCCCAATCAGTTGGGTGCAGGGTGAGGTGAATGACAGCTTATTGCTGCTGCCACTGAAATTCTCATCTGTGTTAAAGAGAAACCGTGACCGAGAATTGAACTTCATCCCAATCAGTAGCTGATACCCCCTTTCCCATGAGAAATCTTTTCCTTTTCACAAACGGATCATCAGGGGGCGCTGTATGGCTGATATTGTGGTGAAACCCTCCCACAGTGTGATGTCAGGACCAAGGTTCTGACATCACACTGTGGGAGCCTTGTTGCATTGTAAGAAATAACAGCTGTTTACAGCGGTTTCCAACTGCCAAAAAAGCAAGCAGCATCTCCTTCTACTGACATCACCTGACAGCAGTAAAAATGTCACCATGTGGTAAATGTCAGAATTTAAATCAGGGAGAGGAAAGATTTTACAATGGGCAAACACTGACTAAATCATTTATACATAATTACTGTAAGCACTTTTTCTATTACATTATTTTCACTGGAGTTCCTCTTTAAAACCCCTCAGTTGTGAACACTATTCCCCCTCCAACTTGTAGCAACTCGGAGGGAGAAGTAATTCGGGCCGGCACCAGAAATTACACTGTAAATCCATCTGCGACCGCTATAGCCGTAATAACGTTATGTCTGTGGCGGTGCCTACGTCAGGCACAACACAGCAGAGGGAGTGCACGAAAATGACCTGCTTCGTTGCAATGGTACTTTCATCAGTTGTCTTTCATCATTGCCTTAAAGCAAACACCTGTGCACTCCGGTCTTCATCAACTGCTGGCTGCATCTTCTCTGTGACCCGCAGCATGTTATTATGTAATAAAATGTTCCAGGTCACAGAGGAGAGGCTCACCTGCGAGGATGAAGTTACAGAGTGCATGGAATTACAGATTGATATTACAGATTGATAGTAGCAAGCTCTGTTGGGGGGCCTATGGGTTAATTCTGCCCACGGACTCCATTGCATTGTTACTATAACTGGCCCTGTACATTATAATAGAAGGTAAAGAGGCGCCCAATGTATATATAAAACACTTTAAAATCAATAAAATGAAAAGGATTGAGGTAGCTTACCTCATAGACGACTGAGGAGTGTTTTGTCATCTATGAGGTAAGCCACCTTTTCATTTTATTGATTTTAAAGTGTTTTATATATACATTGGGCGCCTCTTTAGCTTCTACTGTACCTTACTCCCCCCATCCTCTCTGGAGGGGGGCCTTGCACACCTGCTCAAGGAGCGCAGATTTTTTATGAAGAGAGCGACCGAGTCCAGGATTCCTGGGTAACTTGAGTGGAGTCGGGTTTTAAAATACTCCACGTGCCTGAAGTGGTCGGTTGCCCCCTGGTGCAACCCACCTTTGTGAGTACCTTTCTATAGAAGTATTTTTCAATACTCAATACTCGTGACATGCTGCACCATTTGGGCTCCCGTTTGTCTTTGTTTTTTCATTCCAGTATTATACTGTACATTATAAAGTGTTGCAGAAGATGTCAGCATTATATAAATACTGAAATAATAATAATGCTTCCCTACTAGATACTGATGGCCATGATGAGCTATGAGCCAACAGGAAGGCATGTCTAAAGCTGTTAGAGCCATCACCCCCCAGCATGCCCATGAAACAGAAGCCAGGCATTCATTCTATGCTGATTAAACCCTCCCTGAAAAATAAAGTTACCTGCAAGAAAATATTCACAGCACTGTGACCAGAGTGAGCAAAAGAGTAATGGTATCTTAATGAATTGGGGCAGATATAATTAGAATAAGTTTGCATATTATGACAAAGTCACCCTTCACATGTGTGACTACTAGAATTAGTAACTTGGGTTTCTGAGTTCTTGGAGACAAGTTTGTGGTAATAGTAATACATAAATCAGCAAAAGGGGCTGCCTGGAGCACAAATAGCATGTATATACTAAAATAACCCTCTATGTCTGTTTAAGTTTCAGAAAAACATAAAAATCTGTTGTACATGCTAGGTTTTCCATCACACTAGCTTGGTTTGGACGTTTGTGTTATCCTAAACACCTTTTTTTTTTCAAAGCACTGTACACTTTCTACAGTTCTCAAATGTATCACACTATCCACATGCTGTAAAGGTTATGTCATTTTAATCCACACATTGTTGCTGTGTTCACTTCGTAAACTGCATAGAAATGAGCCATTTATGTTATGATTACTTCTGCAGTCAGGTTTTGCTGGCCTGTCTGAGTCGGCTTTAGGATAATGACCTATTGTTTGTGCTGTGCTTTGCGAAATTACTTTCTTTCACTGCAACAGAACATTTCAAACTGTGTCACCGCTTTACAGATCTGCAAGATCTATATATTCCGTTCCTGGCAAAGAACCTCAAATTATTTGTCCTCTCTCTATTTTCTGAGTCATTGGTTTCCATTTCGTGGTTTACAGTTGAAATGTTCTATACACTTGAGCTTTAATCTTAAGCCCTATCAATTTGTTGTTTTATCCAGGATTTTCCTTGGATGACCTGTTGTTCAAGGTGCCAATGTATGTTTTTTCTGTAAGCCATTATATAATTACTTTCAAACTGACACAGGCAAAACAAAGCCATGTACATACCTAATATATCATATTTAACAAAGAAATAACAGATCTGCAGCACAAAACATAAAGATAAATCTTGTATTTAACATATGGAAGCCATCTCCAGTCATAGTTATAATACAAAATAGAGATACTGCAGGAGTTTATTGCCTTTGTCACGCTATGATGATGGGGGTCACATGTTTTGTCTGGGTATGCTTCTGGACTGGTGTCAGAATATTGACCCTCCTCCAGGCTTTAGCAACAGCCAAAGCTTTCACAATGGCCCTTATGGGGTCCAGAAGCCTGGAGGGACCAGTCTGTCCTGAACCTGTGGTGATGGAGATCAGAGAAGGAAGGTGGTGCACGATGCATGAAGTGTGGAGACTGGGACATCAATGAGCACATGTAATACAGCACTAAAGTGCCCGCAGCAAAGTTCTACTGAATATTGCAACATCTCTTCCAAGCGCTTAGAATGATATGGCGTTCCTTTTCTGCATGAAGTACCATTTTTGATCAGAAGACCCTGCAGGAGAGGTAGGGATATTTCTAACATGGTACTTGGAGAACACAAGTAGACACAGCTTTCCTGTAGGCTCTGCATCTATCTGCAGACGACAGCTCTGTGTCCAGTACTGAGTGCACAGCACTGTATAAAAGTTCTCTTAAGCCTGGGGCCCACAAGCAATGCTTGCCGGTCACTGGCGAATGGCAATGCACTGCACCAATGGAACTCTAGGGAGGTGGTTCCACAGCAGCATTGTAGAGTGATTGCAAAAGTGCTGCCTGCAACAATTTTGGGATAGATCCAGAGTGGTTGCATACAAGGCAAGGGTGCAATTGTGATTGCTCCAGAAATTGTGCAGAAAATTGCAGTACTTCTGTGATCTGGAAATTGCGAGTCATTTTCGAATCTTTAACAAATGCTCTAGTGGGTCCCAGGCCTTCTCTATGAGTGAAGAGAGATAGCAGGTCATCAGTGCTCAAGTGTCTAGGGCTTTGGGCTAATTGGTTTCTAATTTTTCACTCAATAATTTCAACCCCCTTGTTTAACTGCAACATCTAAAACAAAATAAAATATTTCCAATAGAATTGCTTTCAGAGTCTGTGGTCTGCTAAATCATCCTGTAAAAAAGACAGGAATTCTCCTCCCTGACAACTGTGGCAGCTTTAAATTAGCAATCAAGTAAAGCTATGGGGGAAAGAAACATGGCAGACCATGATAAATTAGCTGCCCAGAGATCACTGTGGAACATGGCACAGAAATATCAGTGAACATTATTCATGGCCTCAATCACAGTCTATTGAATCTGCACAACAGGAAGTGGTCCATCATCCATGCTCAAGGTCTGCAATAGATTGATGTCATTTTAAAAGGTAAGATCTTAAACATAATCATCTCTATAATTTTTGATACTGAGCGGACTGCTTACATCTATTGGATTTGCTTCTATTCCTTCTAGAAGGAATAGGAATAGGGATATGACTTAAAATGTAGCACCACTTTAAAAATGACTGTGCTTGTTATATAATGGTGTGTGTGTGTGTGTGTGTGTGTGTGTGTGTGTGTGTGTGTGTGTGTGTGTGTGTGTGTGTGTGTGTGTGTGTGTGTGTGTGTGTGTGTGTTTGTGTGTGTGTGTGTGTGTGTAATAGGGCATTATGAATGCATGTATTATTAGGGTGGGGGTACAAGGGCAATTCATTACACGATGTAGGTGGAATGCTGTGATTGCACCAGGGCAGTTGCAGGGGAGTGGGGTCTGCAATATTTGCACTAGTATCTCAGGGCTGTCTACCTGTGCCAATGGTTACATCAGCCACTGTGTGAGTTTTTAATTCATTGTTTCCCGGCTTAAAGGACACATCTGAGGAATTGGAAAAAAAAGGATCTGCTTACCCGGCGCAGAACTGCAGTAGTGCAGTAGTGCAGTGCCTGTGCAGAAAGCTCCAGGCCATGTGAGGGTGATCGCAATCGGTGCAGCCGCAGCTCGCTCAGTGGCAGAAGATGCTGACCTGGCGAGGTCGGCATCTGCAATGGAGGGGATCCTTGGGTAAGTATTTTTTTGTTAATTCCTTGGACCTTCCCTTTAAATACGTTTAGCATTAGCAATATTAAACCAATTTCTTCTTGATATGAACCACCTATTCTAATGTCTCTACAGGAGAAGAAAATGTTGATGCGTATGAAAGCTGACTAGAGAGGGGAGTGAGCAGTATTAAAACATGTTATAGATGTCACATTTTAAAGTACTCAACATTGAACTTAAAGGATAAGTGAAGTGACATGTGACATGATGAGATAGACATGTGTATGTACAGTGCCAAGCACACAAATAACTATGAGGTATTCCTATTTTATTTCTCTGCCTGAAAGAGTTAAATATCAGGTATGTAAGTGGCTGACTCAGTCCTGACTCAGACAGGAAGTGACTACAGTGTGACCCTTACTGATAAGAAATTCCCCTTTTTATCTCTTTTTTACTCTCAGAAGCCATTTTCTGCTAGGAAAGTGTTTTATAGTTGGAATTTCTTATCAGTGAGGGTCACACTTCCTGTCTGAGTCAGGACTGAGTCAGCCACTTACATACCTGGTATTTAACTCTTCCAGACAGAGAAAGAAAAAAAGGAACACAGCATAGTTGTTTGTGTGCTAGGCACATGTCTATCTCATCATGTCGCATGTCACTTTGGGTATCCTTTAATCAGTGAAAAATACAATTAAACTTCATGGAGTGCTCTGTTAAGTTGCAAAACATCTCTTTTGTATAAAAAGTTCAATATTGTTTTTGATGTTTTGCTGGGGCTTGTGCATCTACATTCAGAGCTGCTACTCAGTGTTCCTCTGTCCATACAAGTCTGTCTCAATAGATTATTTGTAGCATTGCCAACACCTCAGTGTTACAAAATGGTTCCTTAACGCATCCTCTGGAGCATAAGAGTAGTCTGTTATTTATAATACATACAACAAACTCAAGCAACATTTTCAATCCCGCCATGTAGGGGTTCACATCAAAGCAATGTAGAGTGCTTCTGAACATCACAAGAGCTTTTGTTGCATATGAGATTTCCCATGTTGTTAAAAAATCTATGCGTAGTGAAGCTACAGGAAGTTTTTTTAAAAAAAAATCTTACTGCACAGTCCTAGCAGTCAGCATATCTTTCATATCTCTTATTTTTTTTTTTAAACATTTGCTTTTTAAAACTGGGTATATAGATGTACAAAGCATGATTTGACATCTATTATACCCAATACTTATGTGAACATGTACCTTAGCTCAGCTAACCAGCATTCTCATTTGCATAGAAGACAGTGGGATGTGGGGGGATGGGTGGAAAATCAAGGAGTGGGGTAGAGCGCACTCAGGTTGTCATTCAATAAAAATGGCCAGCCATGCGATGAGAATAACCCACTCACAGCGACTTCATTTTAACTACAATGCATCATGGTCCACCAGCATATCAGCATACTGACGTGGGATTGGATAATCTCCCACTCCATGTCACACCAATCAGTGAAGAGTGCATTGTATATAAACCCATCTCAATTGTAACAATATTTTAGCCTGATGAAAGAGGGTTGAGCCCTCTGAAACGCGTTGCTTAGTTACAATAAAAGTTTTTACTTTTGATTCACACGGCAGCCGCCGTCTATTTCCTACTTGCATACACTTGAACTGGCAAATCGCTTAAACTCAAATTTCTTAATCCAACCACGACTGCCTGACAGTGCAGCCGCCTATAGTGGCATCACACCACTCAGGCTAGGTGGAAAATATACCAGAACAGCAGCCTGCTACTACAGCTCTGAAGGAGGCTATCGTCTTCACGCCTTGTGGAGGAGGACTTCTGCCAAGACTTGGTCCCAGGTCCAAGTGGGACAAAGCCTTTCTGCTGGCCACCCCGTATGGGACAGTCAGCCACAGATCCAGGTGAGAATATTCCACGGCCGGCTGGCCATTTTTATTGAATGACAACCTGAGTGCGCTCTCCCCCACCCCTTGTTTTTCCACCCATCCCCCCACATCCCACTGTCTACTGCAGATTATATACCACCTAGAGTGGCACCCAAGAGAGCAGCACCCTTCGATGACAACTACACAGACTTGCACAGTATTGTCAAGATCGCTCCCTCTGTCCAACACAGGGGTTTAGGCTCCTTTCCTCTTCACATTTGCATAGAAGGAGGGAAAGAGAGCACAAGAACCTCCCACTCTGGGGCAGTTAAAGTGGACCCAAATTAAAAAAATACAAGATTTCAGAAATAAAATCTATTTTCTAACTTATAATAATAAATAGCAGCCTTTTTTTTAGCTGCATGATGACAAATATAAAATATTTTACATTTATTGGAGGAACCCCTCCCTTCCTTTCAGATTGCCGGGACAGAATCAGGCAGACTGGTAGAGGAGATAAAAAACAAAAACAAATCACAGGCTGCTACTGATGATGTCACAGGGGAGGTGATCTCAGCTTGTGTGAGATTTCACATAGACAACGCCCCTGTAAGAGTGGGTAGCTGATGACAAACACACCCATGATCTAAAACCTCCTACTAAACTCAGAAGTAATGGCTGCCACCTGTATAGCCCTAGTTATGAAAAGAGAAGGGTGAAAAGCATGCACTGAAATGCTCATGAGCTTGAAGGAGTGTTTATTTATCTTTGTATGTGTCAGAGTGCTGCAACTAAATATTTTGAATTAAAAACATGTTTGGGTTTGGGTCCGCTTTAAGTAGTAAATAAGAAGTAGTAATAGAAGTTATCGGCTTCCATTGAGCTTATCGGCTTCCATTCCCTTGAGGATTGCTGATGTCAGGTAATAACAGGGAATCTTACAGCCATAGGATTGTTACCTGAACAAACTAAATGGGATGTGGGCTTTATGTATACCTAGGCTTTTGGAATTTGTATTGGTTTTGGCATTATCATAGACTGTAGGGCCGTGTTACAACACTACTTTAAAGCCAACAAATTTCAGCTATTTAAATATGCTACATTACACTGGCACATCTGTGATTACTCCAGCAACTTCCTGATCTCTCCTTTGAACCATTCCATTTTCTTTATAATAAAAATACTTGGAAAGCTGTGAAATTATACATAATTTTTGTGATTACGATCATAATGGAAAAATCGCAATCACGAAACATTACACAAAATTTGGCGAAGTTCTGACCATACACAATTTTTTGTAACTACGATTATTTTCATAATTACAGTTATTTTCATAACACAATTTTCATCATTATGAAAATTTTGAAAATTATCAGTATTTCGGGTTACCTGTTATATTGTTTAATTTTTCGTAATTATGCTAAATTAAGGAATTAGGAATGAAACGCAAAATTACAAAAAAATACGAATGACAAAATTAATAATTACGAATTACGATTTTGTGTAGTAATCGCAAATTTTGTGTCCTAATTACGAAAATGTGACATTTCTGCTCATCACTAGTGAGGACACCTCCTCCCTGTGGAATAAATATGTCATCATTGCATTAAACCCAATATAACTTCAGGTTTATAAGTGGGGTGATAAATTTTGCTCCGTGCAAATTTATGAACCATTTAGGGAAACAGAGGGTTTACTTTACTGCAAATATTTCTGACTGAACTGAATATTATATTACTATGCAAAATGGCTGCTTCCATTTTTTGGGGATTTCCACAAAAATGACCTTTTGTTGGGTCGAAGGCAGGTACAGTAACTATAAAGCCAAAGAGGAGTTGTTAGACAGGTTTTTAAATGTATGTCTTTCCAGAGTTTAGTTCTGCTTTAAGACCATAGTTTCATTGAGTCTTCAAAAAAGTTATAGCAGCTGCAGACTTAATTTTTGATGTCCCCCTGTCCGGATTTAAGCCAAGGCCACATAGGCCATCGCCTAGGGCACCACAGGATCAAGGGTGGGTGTGCAGCAGGCTATACTAGGGGGAAGGGAAAGATCTCCTTGCTGCCTAAACTGGAGGGAGGGGGCGTCATCAGGCTATCTATATGGAAGTGTGGGGAGGGTCATCTGGCTTCTTATGCTAGAGGGATGGGGAAGGGGTGATCATGATACCTATACTGGAGGGAAGGGGAGTCATCATTCTATCTAAACTGAAGGGGGGGGGGGGAAAGAGTCATCTGGCTACTTATAGTGGAGGGAAGGGTCAATGGGCTACCTATACCAGAGGTATGGGGAAGGGTCATCTGGCTATCTATACTGGAGGGAAGGGTCATCTGGCTACCTATACTCGAGGGGTTCATCTGGCTATCTTAACTAAAGGGGGGCGGTTGCTGACAGTGGCCTTGGGTGGTAATGAGTACAAATCCGGCCCTGGATGTCCCTGTTATAGTCCAATATGTGGATACTGCACATGCGTTGTGAAAGGGTACGATGGAGGAATTAGAGTTGTTTGTTAAATTAAAATATACTGTTATTCCCCTCCAAAATCTTCTGTTTAGTCTTCTTGAGGCCCCAAGCTTCCACCTGCAGTACTAAAAGAGGCAGTTCCTCCGGAACAGTTCTTATAGTTTTGGTGAACCTATAACAGCTGGAGTTACTCCAGACGGACATTTATAAATGCCTGCAAAAGACCTGGAAATACTGTACATCCTTATGTCCCGACAATACGTTTTGAAATGGTGACTAGGTATGGACGGAAAATGTCTGTGGAATAAAAATTTCCGATTGGAAATGGGCGTAACGCAGCAGTAATTGAAAACCAGTATTGGAAATTGGTATCCCACGGAATTACAGCAACATGAACATTTTAGCCTAATCACAGAGCTCAGAAGCATTGAGCCAGTCACAGGCTGCAGAATTTTTCTGTTACAATCAGAATACCGCTGAAATTTTAGACCAATCATAAGACTCAGTAAAACTCGATCATATCCGAGCCTCGTGATTGGTCTAAAATTTCTGTGCTATTCCATTTTCTGTGGTAAATCACTATATTCTCCGCTTGATCTAATACTAAAGAGTATTTCCAAATTATGAGTGTTATGATTGGCATAAAATTGGAAATTTTAGGCCAATCACAGGACTTGGAAATACTCATTACTATTGGACTGAACTCAGAATACGTACACAGGCTAAACCAAAATCTGTATTTTGCTGAACATGTTGATATAAATGTATTAAGTGTATTACATTATTGAAATGCTGAACACAAAAGATAATCTCAGCAACATGAATTCTATAAAACTTTTAATTCCACCCTAACATAAAACTTTTTTTATACAGTCTTGCTGACCTTGGAGCTTAATTTGTAAGTCACATAATAAGTACCAATGGGTGATTGCAATGTACTATCTGTGTTTTGCACATAATTAACATCACACTATGTGGTTCAGATTTAGCTGACAATTTGTATAGGTCTTTCACAAAGTCTTATCAGCTACCTGGTAATTTGCATATCATTACCCTCTGTAATCCTTCATTTGAGTTATGCTTGGATTAAAAACTCTAATTAAGTGTTATAGTCTGGTTAAAACATATTTTATGGATTCTGCCTTTTAATCAACTTTGCTTGTGCATGAAATTTAACAATAGCAAATTAGTTTTTGTAACATTTACCAATAAAGAAAGACTGTGTAAACATAGCCATTGATCTCTGCTGGTTCCAGCTAGCAACCTGGGCAGAAGTGAAAGGAATCGAACAATCATTCTGTGAGCATTCATTAGAGACTTGACCTATGTCTCCACACCTGTCTTCATTATTAATAAAACCAATGTTCAAAATACACTTTTTTTGTGTGCAGTTATGCTTCTGTATCCACAGCCGATGAGCTGGCAGTCGCAAAATCTTTGTCATGACACATTATCTATTTTTTCATTCAGTACGCACATTATCATACACACCTGCATTCAAATACTGTATAATAATTTGAGAACTATGGAAACAGCTTATCTCTGTACCGACTCTAGAGAACAATAGAGACTTGATGCAGACCAGATTTTTGCCTCCCCGATCTCCTATTTAAGCTTTAGAATAATAAACAGCAGGCATCAGTGGGCCAGGAGACATTACATTATCTCTAGAGTAGCTGACTACGCATTTAATGATGGAAGGGATGGGACATTTACAATAACATCTGGTAATATATATATATATATATATATATATATATATATATATATATATATACATATATATATATATATATATATATATATATATACAGTATATAACTTTTGTCTGGAACCACTTTTTTTTTTTTTTTATTCTATCTGACAGAAATGATACAAAGCTATGTTGACGCCGGGGTAAAACCAAAATAGTTAAATTCAGCAACAGGTAATTTTGGCATAATGGTACTTGTCATAACCAAAACAGTAAGCCAGAATTTTTTAGCAGGAGGAGCTGAATTTTATTGGTGCCCTTGCTAATTCTTATCAGGTGCTTTATTTTGGCACCCGTGTTTGGCTATTATAACACTGAAACATCAGGTACTGAAGGCAACAAATGGTATTTGTTAGGCTTATTAATTAGATATTGGTATATAACAGGAAGGTTGGTGTTATGGGGATAGGATGGGGATTTATTTTATTGGTCACCTCTAAGAGGTTAGGGATAGACATCATAAAATAATTAGCTTAGGGGACAAAGTACCGTAAATGGGGGAGAAGAGAGTTATATTTCAGGATGCAGTTAACACTGGGAGTGAAGTTAGGTTTAGGCCTCAATACAAAATAAAAAGAATTAATAACGTTGTTCTGACTTTTAAGTTGAGCACCTTCATGTTAATTTATCAGCATTTTCTGAATAAAGATACTATTGCAGATCAACTTGCACTGTGCCTAGCTCTAACCTCAATGCCAATACATGTCCTTTCTCTAGCTTTTACTTTACCCCCACAGTTTGTGTGTAAGTGCTGCATACCAGTCTTTACCACCTCTTCTATCATGTGCCTAAAAAAACTTCCCCCATACACTGTGCTTCACATTAAACTATCTATCCTGCCATGTGTTTCACTATAAGCTTACCACCAGTTCTATGACTAGTTCTAACCTTATCTTACTAACTTTGCCTTTTAGTATCTCCCTTGCCCTAAGCTTCTTCACTTATCCAGTGCCTAACATTAATCCTCACCACCTACCCTTTGCCTTATTCTAGTCCTCCCATGATTAACCTTTTTGCACACGGCACCCAATTTACATCCTTACGTGCGCCCAACTGGCACACATTTGCTAATATACGCATTTATGTCATGATCTTAAATCTCTTTTACTGTGATGCCCATTCTGTGTTAGTTAAAGTGTTATTTATTTAAGCTGGTACATACTTTGAAAACAAACAGTATATTACTATCACGCAAAACTGGTGCATGAGCTCTGTAAAGGTATTGTGGAAGTATTTAGGCTGAATAAATGAATTAAATATGTTACATTTTAGTCCATTTTTCATGATGAAACAGAAAGGCTGTTAATGTGCATGCGACATCTGAGAATTGGAGGCTATTTATCAGTTTCATCAAGATCTGAGGTCATGACCATAGTATCTCAGGTGTCCTGAGGCAAAGTGCCAACCATCTGCTCTCCAAATTCTGACATCCAATTTACTTTGCCTTGTTACTAAATACAGGAGATTAATATTAGTCAGAGCACATGAGGTGTATTGCAAATCCCACTTTCTGTCTGACACACCATATTCCTAACTGGACCAGAGTCTGTTGGTACAGTGTCCATTTTAGGATCTTGTCAGCTGGAACTTTGTTGCTCATGCCAAACTCTCTATTACAAACCGGTTCTGTTTTGTACTATGCATGGCTTTGTCTGTATAAAACAAGTCACCTATGAAATTGCAGTGCAAGTTAAATTTTCTTATCTTCTTTAAAGCGACTTAATTATAGAGCGGACATCGGTACTAATAAACGGTTAGAATACGCCACTATCGCGTGGCATTTTCAAGGATCGCCCGTTGCTTAAGGATCCCATGCTACGCTGTCATTAGTGTACATAGCCTGCCCGCACTATAATTATATTGCGTTAATTTAATTTACGTACATAAGAAGATTTAACTTGCGCTGTTTCAGTGTGTTAAGCATTAATGTATCAACCTACTTGCCTTAGTAGGAGGAATGTTGATAAGAAGTGTAGGTCTTCGTGGTCATCTCTGTGACATGGATCGCTATGCTATCGTTCTGCAGATATCACAGGGAGTTTGGCTGAGCTCAACAGTAACAGATCAAACCACTTTTGTGGCAAGTTAGATTGAGAGACACTGGCTTTACCACTTGGGGAGACCTGCAGGTATGGTGGCCACATTCACAGGATTGGGCTCAGGCGTGCTTAGGTCAGCCAGACCAAGGTATCTGATATACAAAACAGAGAGTATATCCAGTACTACCAATAAGCTTTAGTGGTGTGAAAACACACTGTTTAAAAATAAATTGGTACCTGTCAGATGAACAGGCGGTGGGTCCATGGCACTGACTTATGCCTTCATTAGTCAGTGCCCTGCACCCACCGCCAGTTCATCTCACAGGTACCAATTTCTTATTGCGCCAGCATATTTTTACACCAATAAAGCTTATTGTCAGAGCCGAACATACAGATCAAACCACTGTAGTAGCAGTCTACAGTGTGTCTACATTTGACTTTTCACTATATTATTCTGCCTGTGTCTTCATATTACTAAACTTGCTGATATATCAACAGAAGGATACCTCCATCAGGGTGGGGTCCCTGGTCCAGCCCATCTTTTGATTGCTGGGACCTTAAGCTGCCAGAGATCTTGTTAACTGCTTTGGCAACTTAAGCATGCTAAGTGTTTGTCACAAGTGCCTGAGCAAGGCACTTTCTCTTCGTTTCTATGGTCCTGTCCTCACCTTTCTCCTTCTATAAACCCTGATGGTACTGACCCTACCCACAGCACTCTAATGCTGAATTGTTTTATGCCCACCTCTGTCCAGTGCCTTAGCTGTCATCAGCAGGCTCATCCTGAATAAAGGGTACACTACCTGTCTGGCAAGCATGGCAGAGTGCTCCTATCAATGTGATGATGAGCATTGCCATATCTATATAAAGATATGATTATAAGTCTTCTGCTTTAAAAGATATCTCATGATAGAGCAACTACACTGCAGATGATGTACTAATCTAAAAATGTATTCTCATAATACTCATGCATAGGTTTCATGAAACATGCAATTACCTACTGTAATTACTTTCAGGAGGTAAACTGATTGGACAGGTAAGAAATCTTTGGCAAGAGCACTAGGAGCATCTATATTTCTCTTTATATTTTTATTCAGAACGCAATGTCCTGACTGCAGCTGGAATACGTCTTTGTGTCTAAACACCCTCTACTGGTTTCTAAGCTTCAGAAAAAGTGTTTGCGGCATGGACTCAGTTAGAGATGGAGAAGTGCCAAGAGAGACAAAACACAGGCCCCAGGGTATTCATTGAAAGGACTCGGGAAAGATGTATACTGGGGATCTCAGGTAACGGCACAGTAGGTCAAACTATTATTTCTTTGTTGAAAATATTAGCATTCAAATACACCAGAACTGTAAATAATGAAGCAAGCAGGTGATGGTAAACATGAAAAGCTGAACACGAATGCCCAAGAGCAAGCAAATTCTTGTGTAAATAGCAAGCGTTCTGGCCTTCTGTCGAATGCAGTGTTTTCTCTTCAAAAGCCAATATAATCTACTGAAACATTTTCTAAAATCCCGATAATTTGTAAGATAGAGGCCAAACAGTTTCTTTATGCTATTCTCTCCAGGATGCCAGCATCACAGTGAGAGTCCTCTTGGTCGCTGCAATATAAATCCCTAAGATGGAATTAACTGAACTTGGAGTGCTTCTTTTATAAAAGATGCTGACTTATCTTATAACATTTGAGCTCATAGCCTGCATAGAAGTGCTTATATTACAAAACTCCACTTTTCCATTTTCCCTCTCTGTACATACTGTTCAGTGCTTTAGATAAAATGCAGAGGTGAAATAAAATGCTGCAGATGCAAGAAAACGCTAAGTCAATTCGATATCTAACTTTTCTTGAGTGGAAAAACGGCTGATGTAGGTGTTTCAAATGTGTATTTATTTATTTATATAGTGCCAACATATTACGCAGTGCTGTACAGAGTATCTTGTCTTGTCACTAACTGTTCCAATGTGGTCTGTCTTACTGCAGTCTTTCCTAGTTGCACAGTACAAACTCCTTGCAGATGTTGACCTGGCTGGGATTCGAACCCTATACCTGTTCTAATGTGGTCTGTCTTGCTGCAGTCTTTCCTAGTTGCACAGTGGCTGTATTATCTTGTCTTTTGCTTGTAAACACTGCATAAAAATGGCAATTACAAGCCAGGATTGCAGCAGGGAGTGGCAGCAACAGCACAGAGGGGCCCAGGAGAATAATGAATAGAATGGTATGCTTTTTATTGTAATAATTTTAGAGTACAGATTCTCTTTAAAAGAACTACAGCTGTTTAAACAGGTTACCAAATTGTGCTACATCTTAATCTCTGTTTAAAGGGAACCTGATGTGAGAGATATATGGAGGCTGGCATATGTATTTCCAGGCTACTGGTCAGTGGCATAACTACAATTCATGGGGAACCCAGGGGAACTTTGATGAAGGCCCCCAATGTTCACACCCCTTCCCTTGTGCCTTTCACAGCTTTGGGGCCCATCTCACAAGGGTCATAAAACAAGTGTGGCCATCATGATCTTCTCACCCATAAAAAATATAGCCACAAAACACCTGAAGTATATCTTCCCCTGTATAGGAGGAAGGGAAGGTTAGTAGTTGCCCCTCCCCCAACAGCGCTGGGCCCCCTGCGATTGCAGGGGCTGCTCCCCTCTAGTTACACCCCTGCAACTGGTCTACCATAATGCAAAACACTTAAATAAAAATGCCCTCCCAGAAGAAAATATAGTGAAATCATAAAGCAGTTATAAATAAAATGCAAAGTCAGCTTTCAGAGCAAAAAAAAGTGTACTTTGGGAACGTATCATTTCTAAATGAATACTAATACTTATGCACAAAAGCAAATATGATAACCGTATGACATATAAAAAGTAGGAAAACATGTTTTTATTGAATATTATGTCAGGGTTTTATACCGCTTTAAACTATGTAGGCATTCCAAGGGACGGAAAGATATCTACTGTATATTACCTAAACACACTTAGATGACATCGCAAACATGGCTAGAGGGGTGATATTCTGACTTGCTCTATTCATAGAATACACATGTACTACTCAGGCTCTGAAAGCAAAAGCAACTACATTTGTAACAATGGTTGCAGGCTACAAAAGCTTGATCTGATGAAAACAATAAAACATAGTAACAGGCCATCTGGATTCCAGCCCTGCCACATTTGGAAGCAGGATCATCCAATTTATGCAATCGGAGATCCACTTTAAGTGATGTAACATACACATTATTGAATCAAAACTGTTTGCAGCCCAATCCTGATATTATTATGATTATTATTACTATTATACTAGAACAATATACACTTCCGGTGTTACGGTAATCCAACATGCACATTGCTTTAAAATGTGGCATGAATGGTAAGCGTGCATCATTTATTAAAAGTTAATGTATGACTACTAACTGATTTTTATTTTTTTTTGCTGGGTTTATTCCACAACAAAAGCAATAAAGGCAAAAAATATGTGTGTTAATTTGCATGCTAATGTTAAGCATTTAAAAGTACTCCCTAGAGCAGAAATTATTTTAACAGCAGATGGGAAAGCATATTTTCTGCAGTTGTTATTCCAGAAGAAGCTAAAATTTTTTTTAAATTAAATGTATAAAATCTTGTTATAACACACATACACATTATTTATAGAAAAATCATGTACATATATTATTTCTAATGGATTCTATCTTTCAGATTTCTAGAATGGTATAGCTAAGTAATGAACATTTTGCACTATTATCTCTACTGCTAAAGCCATTTAAAGCCCTACTTATAATTATTAGAGAGAAACCGTGACCAAGAATTGAACTTCATCCCAATCCTTAGCTAATACCCCCTTTCCCATGAGAAATCTTTTCCTTTTCACAAACGGATCATCAGGGGGCTCTGTACGGCTGATATTGTGGTGAAACCCCTCCCACAGTGTGAACTGTCAGGACCATGGTCCTGGCAGTTTCCTGTCTGTGAACCTCATTGCATTGTGGGAAATAACAGCTGTTTACAGCTGGGTCCAACTGCTAAAAAAGCAAGCAGCATCTCCTTCCACTGACATCACCTGCCAGCAATAAAAATGTCACCATGTGATAAATGTCAGAATGTAAATCAGGGAGAGGAAAGATTTTACAATGAGCAAACACTGACTAAATCATTTACACATAATTATTGTAAAAATGAAGCACTTTTTTATTACGTTATTTTCACTGCGTTCCTCTTTAAGGTTTAACCTCCTTAGCGGTAACCCCGTGCTGGACACGGGGTAAGCCGCTGCGGAGGATTTCTCAGGCCCCGCTGGGCCGATTTGCATAATTATTTTTTTATACACGCAGCTAGCATTTTGCTAGCTGCGTGGTACCTTTGATTGCCGCCGCTCAGCACCGATTCACCGCTACCCGCCGCGATAGAGGTTGCCGACCCGAAACCCCATGCGCTGCCTGGCCAATTAGTGCCAGGCAGCGCTGAGGGGTGGATCGGGACTCCCTCTGATGTCACAACATCGGTGATGTCTGTGACGTCATCGCGCTCATCGCCATGGCGACGGGGGAAGCCCTCATGGAAATCCCGTTTAGAACAGGATTTCCTAATGCGCCTGATCGCCGGAGGCGATCGGAGGGGGTGGGGGATGCCGCTGCTCAGCGGCTGTCATGTAGCTAGTGCTAGACTAGCTACATGATTTAAAAAAAAAAAAATTAAAATAGGGCTGTGCTGCCTCCCTGGCGGATTTAATTGACCGCCAGGGAGGTTAAAAAATATTTTTTTTTAAGTGTACCTGAAGGGAAAAAAAAGATACTTACCTCAGTAGAGTGAAGCCTCTGGATAGTCCAGAGACTTCCTTGATCTTCTTTTCCCACCCTATATTCATGTGCTGGGACCTTTTGAAAATATTCTACAATAATGTTGAATATGGTGCTTGCAGCCTTGCTCCGCTCCATGTATAAGTGTGGACGAACTGTGCAGGCGCAAACTATGGCCCACCCCTGCGCAGTAGCATGAAGGCACTTGTGCATGCCTTTTCCTCCATGCAGGTGCGTCTCTGTGCTACTGCATGGATTTGAATCGTAACCTGATCAGTGCGGCTGTAACTTGTACACCGAGGGGAACATGGTTAAGGAGAATAAAAGGGTCCCAGCGAGAAGCGCAGGACTTGATGAGGATTGGGGAAGCATCCAGTCTTCTCTCTACTGTAGTAAGCATTTTTTTTTCTTTGTAGCTTCAGATTCGGTTTAAGTGTACAAGAGAATTGGCACAAGCATTACAACTTTATCATACTAACTCCGAAACTGATAAACAACTTCTCACAGTGCACTTTCCCAAGCAAAAAATAAAACCTCTGTAGGTTATAGATAGATGATCAGTCATTTTATTATAGGATTATGCTTTTTGCCTGTAAAAAGGCACCGAATTGCTGTATGAAAAATATAGAGGTTGCCATTGTTGACCTACTTTTGAAAATCCTTAGCTGTGTGGATATCTTTCAGTTCTCTTACCATTAGTAAAAATGATTCAGTTAGTGAAGTCAAAACACTTAGGTCCCTGTTTATAAAAATAGTAATAACACTAAAGCCTAAATCACCTGCTTAATGCATTTTTTCCTTTCTGCTCCTATTTATTGTCATGCCTTCCTTGGTGGTTGTGGGTTTTCTGTCTATGTGCCACAGTACAAGCATTGTTGATTGCAGTCTTTTAGTTGTGGCTGAATTCCACATACATGTGCATACAATCTAGCATGGGTATCATATGCTGTGCATAGAGACATGTGCCAGATATCCCAAGGGAATACTTTGAGTCCTATGAGTAAACACCTTAGGCAGGTGTCCTCAAACAGATTGATTGATTAGATTAATCTTAATTTGCTTTTTCCCACTGTACCTGTAACCGTTACTCCTTCTTTTGACTACTCCTTACCTGCTGCTACCTTTAACCCTGCTGTTGATATTTAGCCTAGCCCAGGGATGTCAAACCGGTCCTTCAAGGGCCAAGGTCCTCACACATTTTTGACACAGCTCAAATTAATTGATTGGACTGAATCAGGAAAGATGTGGTCCATCAGGTAGAACACATTCCTCTCTATCTCAGTCCATCCTAAACACTGACATGGATCTGGCCCTCCAGGCCTGGGGTTCGACACCTGTGGCCTAACCTGTCTGTCATCTACCTTGAACTTGCTGTGGATGCTTGACCAAGCCTGCAAGCCTCCGGCTGCATCCTTTGCTACAATCAATGAACAAAGCTTCCCAGCCACCTACCCATATCTTCCATTGCTCTTGACTATGTCTTCTGTCGCTCCTACTCACTCTCCTAAGGCCTTCTCTATACTATAGTAGTATTTTACAACAGCAAAAATCAGTAATGCATGTCTATTACCGTAGTAATCAAAGTCTTTTACAGCACTGGAATATAAAAATGCTAACACTTTAAAGGACTACTATTGCCAAAAATTGTAAAATTTAAAAAACATATTTATAAGATGTACATTTCTCCAAGAGTAAAATGTACCATACATTACTCTTCTCCTGTGTTGCTGTCACTTATGCTGTTGTAGAGATAGAGGTAATCCGCACTCCAATTCTTAAGTTGTGGGACGTGCCAGGATAAGGAATTGACAGCTATCGATTCCAAACTTCAGTAAATAGAGTTGAGTCCGTATGATATGTCAGCAATCTTTTAATAAATTATAAAGAGCAAAAAGTGGATGGTGCCAGACTCAACTCTATTTGCTGTCACTTATGCTGGGAATACACGGTGCGTTTCCGTGGCTCGATTCTGCCACCCGATCAATTCCCCGCTCGACCCCGCGGGCAATTCTCTTATCTTCTGCTCGTTTTCCTTATCTTTTTCCATTGTCCCCCATGTGGTATCAAGCGTGGAATCGATTGGGCTGGTGATCGATCGCACATATCGGAAATTATCAATGGCGCCATCTAAATACCGTGTAGTCCCAGCATAACAGTAGGCAGTGGAATTCTGGCAGATATGATAGGTTTTGGACTAGTCCATCTCCCCACCTTCTGGCATGCTGTAGCATGATAAATATGTGCGGAGTTGAGAAATGTGGTATGCAATATTTAACAGTGTTCCAAATGCATATGATTGTCCAGAAGATAATTTATGTATTGTATCACATGCATATGAAATTACAGATGTATTGCTTTACAAATTTACTTGTTGTGTTGCTTTAAATGTTTTGTTTTACTTGCAGTTTGAAAGTAGTGCAAGCAGTGTTAAGGGTCTATTCTGTCCTCTTGGAGCTGGAGTGCAGATTTTTGATCATGAAATTGATAAAAATGGTATTTGTCATCAGAACACACCACTGTGGTCATAACCTTATAATTCCTCTTGACCTAAATTAATCTTGCCCGAGGCACGTCATTTCTATGTTGTATATTTTACAACTATAGTCCAGAACCACAGTTTTATATTATCTGTTGTTATTTAAAAAAATGCTTTCATTATTCTAATTTCCAGAAAAATGTGTCCATATATTCCAGTCATGTATATAATTTTAAGGAAGGATTACTTGTAGCTGTAAGCATTCATCTTTAAACTTGTACAGCACACTTTCAGCCAATTGTAATAAAAATAATTTTTTAACATGGTTAATCAAATACAACAGTTCTCCCTCAGTGAAAACAAGCTAGATTGATTACATTATCATACATTTGAATGATGGCTGAAGGCAATAAACATTGCCATTGTAAGTAATGGAAATTAGCCTCTTAATGAAAACCTTTGGTTAAAGAATTAAATTTGTTGATCTGCGTCTAAAAATAAATGGCCACTTGCCTGAGTGTGGTGCTGGTCCGTTGGCCCTTAATACTTTCAGAGCCACTGACTAGGGAAATTACAGTGGTCAAAAAAACTGTGTGTTTATTTAGGGTTAGTGATTCAAGGTGACAGGCAGGTAACTAGTAGCTTTTGAAGGAAAAAAAGATTCAACATGTGTCTGCAGTTGTTATGTTGAATTAAACCTCTACATCCTGAGTCAAGCAGCCCTAGCTACTTAACAATAATACTGTTTGTAAAGTATTTTTATCTTATTTATTTTTTGTTTTCTGTTAGCATATGTTGTAGCTCCTTTTTGTAACAAGCATTAGCACGTGCTTTTTTATATATGCATGTGAATATCCATTGATGCATTCTCTTCATGTATATTAATGTGAGTTTTTTCTCTGATATGTTATGCAAATTGAAAATCTAGCATTTGTGGGGAAAAAAATCATTTTCAGTATGCACATGGGCTAAAGGAGCTCATTTAACGCTTGTGAGTGCATTTTTAACATTAAAAGTTTTTAAGTTTTATGGAGCTGTACTATGTGAGCTTTTGTTCCATGAGGTGTACATAGCGTGGAGGAAGCACCAGGAACTGAAGTGGAGGAGAGTGACGAGCAACTACAGCACAGGCGGTGCAGGACATCACACAAGTAACGACAGCACAGGCGGTGCAGGACATCACACAAGTAACGACAGCACAGGCGGTGCAGGATATCACACAAGCGATTGATGACCAATCTAACAGTGGTCAACTGACGGGGTGAGTGTGATACCAGATGGAAAGTTACTATTGAGTGTCAATTAATGTTGAACCATTGTGAGCTGGAGCGCTACCCGATTATACCTGAAGTTTAAAGGACTTGCTCTCAGGATTGCTAGTTGCCCGTGATAGCTTTAGTCACTGGAGCTAGCTACTGGGTGTGATTCCATTGCCTTCTGTTTGGAACGATTGCTTTTTGCCTGACCACTCTTCTGACTATTGCCTGGACTAACCTTTGCTAAGTTTCACCATTCTTCAGTCTCCACTTTGTATTCCTGGTATTGATTGCTTGTGTATGGACTTTGGCTTGTTTGACTACATTATTGGATTACCCTCTGTTTGTTGGTCATCTAATCCCTGACCCATATGCAATTAACTTTTTCACCTGCGTTTTCTCCTAGGAGATAATTTTCCTCTTCTCTTTAAACTAACTTTTGAGCATTTTACAATTGAAAAAATACTGAAAAGTTGGTGAACGGAAAATTGTCCGCGTCCGCCGGCAGTGACACACTGCGTTTGCGTCGACTGGCTTGACTGGCCGAAAGTACGGGACCCGGTACCGGCGGATAGAGGCAGCGGAGGACAGTGGCGTGGGAGCGATCCAGGCTTATGGGGCTGGAGGAAGCCCCAGGTATGTATAAAATCTTTTTGCACACGTCTCTGGTTCTCTTTAAAAGGCCTTTTATGACAAGTTGTGAAAATATCACCTAGGAGAAAACTCAGGAGAAAAAGTGAATTGCATATGGGCCCCTGTGTATGACCTTGGAGTGTTAAACTACTCTAAATCGACAGAGCAACTGCCTAGTGAATCTTGGTGGCATCATTTCTTATACCTCATCAGTTTCTATATCCTATGCATTAAGGCTTGGGTGTAACCATGTGCTGGGTAGATGCATCAAGTCTCCGGAGGCTGAGTGGGGACCCACCACATAGGGTAAAGACTGTGGTGTAATTTATGGGCATACAAAATGATAATAGAACAGTGGGTCCAATGGGCCTGTCATCTGAATTTCTGAAGCATACTTTAAATAGTACCATATAAAATCTCACAAAGGACTTGTATTCTGTGTCCAAAGGCACTGATCACATGGCTGCTGCATTTTCCATTTCTGTACCTGGACCCCAGGGAAGGTCCTGACATTTGCCATTCCTCATCCTACTTCCTTTGATAGAACACCATGGTGAGGTTGGGGGGTGCATATCATTACCATAAGATGTGATGCATCTCCCAACATACCAGAGATGGATAAGACAGTAGAAATAGCTGTGGTCATGTCATCAGTGTCATCCTACTAATATAATAAATGGGAAAGTTCGGATGTTTGGATGTTTGGATGTTTGTTACTCGATCACACAAAAATGGCTTAACGGATTTGAATGAAATTTGGTACACACATAGTACATTACCTGGAATAAAGTATAGGATACTTTTTATTCCCATAACCAAAAAGGGGGCGGAGACAAATACAAATTTCACTGGTAAAATGTACACTGCAGCCATTCTTACACTGTTAATGGTAAGGTTCTCAAACTTTGTACAGTTGGTCGCTGGGTGACTGGGATTAATATTCAGAAAAGTGGGTGGAGCCTATAACAGCCAATCAAAATTCACCTACTGGTTTTCAAAGGGAATATGTAATTGCTGCCATTCTTGCACTGTTAATGGCACAAGCCTCAAACCTGGTACAGTTGCTCAATGGGTGACTGGGGTTCAATTTCAGAAAGGGGGGTGAAGCCACAAACAGCTAATCAGATTTGTTTCATTCCAATGCAAATTATTGATGTCAAACATCGCAAAGCTCACAAACTTGGTAATTGAGTAATTGATTAATTGTGTGTTAGGGTTAGAAAAGTGGGCACAGCCAACAACGCCAGCCAAATACATAAGCGGGCAACGCGGGGTCATAAGTGGGTGGAGACAAATACAAATTTTACTAGGAAAATGTAAACAGCAGCCATTCTTAAACTGTTAATTGTAGGGTTCTCAAACTTTGCACAGTTGGTTACTGGGTGACTGGGATTAATATTCAGAAAAGTGTGTGGAGCCTACAAAAGCCAATCAAAAATTATCTATTGATTTTAAAGGGGAATATTTAATTGCTGCCATTCTTGCACTGTAATGATTCCAAAGACCGCAAAGCTCACAAACTTGGTCATTGAGTAATTGATTAATTGTGTGTTAGGGTTAGGAAAAGTAAGCGCAGCCAACACCAGCCAAAAACATAACTGGGCAATGTCGGGTCATCAGTAGGCGGAGACAAATACAAATTTTACTGAGAAAATATAAACTGCAGCAATTCTTACACTATTAATGGTAGGTTTCTCAAACTTTGCAGAGTTGGTCACTGGGTGACTGAGATTAATATTCAGAAACGTGGGTGGAGCCTACAAAAGCCAATCAAAATTCACCTATTAATCTTTAAGGGGGATATTTAATTGATGCCATTCTTGCACTGTTAATGGCACAAGGCTCTTGCACTGTTAATCACCTGTAACTGGTACAATTGGCCATTGGGTGATTTGGGTTCAAATTCAGAAAAGGGGTGGAGCCACATCAATCAGATTTATTTTATTTCAATGCAAATTATTGATGCCAAAGACCACAAAGCTCACAAACTTGGTCATTAAGTAATTGTGTGTTAGGGTTAGGAAAAGTGGGCAGAGCCAATACTAGCCAAATACATACCCGGGCATTGCCGGGCATCCAGCTAGTTGGTTAAAAAGGTTAGATACTCACCTAAGTAATAGAAAGACTCAAGATGCTACAGGGGCTCTCCCTGTCCTCCTCGATCCCACCGCTGATGGCCAGGACCCTGTTCTTGTTTGCGGCTGTGCTCCTATCTCTCTATGAGTGTGGTTATCCTGCATTCTTGTTGAACATACTAAGAGGATCCCAGGGACAGTGGGGCAAAGGTTGGTGGAGAAAGCCTTTTGGACTATTCAGAGACTTCTGCCTACTGAGGTACGTATCTAACTTTTATTTATTTTTTTCTTTACAGGTTCACTTTAAAGAAACCCTGCATAAGATACATATGCCATCTTCATCCTCTAACAAAAATGCCAGTTGCCTGACTTCTGTGCTGATGCCTCTTATGCTCTAACTCACTTGTCCAGAATGAGCATGCAGATCTGTTGCTTTGACTCTGGTCTGACTCCACTGGCTACACGATTGTTGCAGTTGGGTGACTTAAAAACCAGTCAAAGTCAAAAGCTAACAACATCACAGGCAGACACCTGAAATTGTTTATAAGGATATTAAATGACAGTCTCCATATTCCTATCACCATAGGTTCCTTTTAAGGAGTTATTTACCATCCTTTAGTTCAGCTTTAAAGAGTAACTGAGGGAAATATAAACTGATGAGATAAAAATGTGTTTCTATCCTCCTACTCCTGAAATTTTATTTTTTTTAGATATCCAACATTTTTATTTTATCAAAATTAAAATTGATGACTGTGGCGCTTTATAACAATAATAGTGTGGGCTGCAGAAAGAGCTATGGGGTTTGCTCAAACCCTAATCGACTTAAGGACATATATGATACTTGCCTCACTGCGCCTCAATGACCATTCATTTGATACTTCGATAAAAATATTTATTATAAAATTCATTTGTCAGAATGATAATTGATGATACTGAAATGTCTCCCAAGCTTTTACTGAGATCAGCTGACCTCACCACACTGCATACCTTCCTGCATACTGTACAGTATGCATGAAGGTATGCAGTGTGGTGAGGTCAGCTGGAGTCAGACCAGAGTCAAAGCAACAGATCTGCATGCTCATTCTGGACAAGTGAGTTAGAGCATAAGAGGCATCAGCACAGAAGTCAGGCAACTGGCATTTTTTGTTAGAGGATGAAGATGGCAGCCTCCATATTTATCTTATGCAGGGTTTCTTTAAAGTGAATCTTTAAAGTGGTCATTGAGGCACAGTGAGGCAAGTATCATATACATCTTTATTTTATGTTTTAAAACTCAAAAAGTAGATTTAATGTTTTATTGTCTCTGCTCAATGACACGGTGCTTTCAAGTGTTCCAGAGCTACATTAACTACATGAACTGTTGACCTTTTTTAAATGTGTATCCTTTTTAATCTCTGCCAGGAAATGGATGTAATTCCATATTAGTGAGGGTTATGCTATAGTCAGACTAGGTCCCAACTGGAGGGAAACTGTCACTTGTATACTTGAATGTTTAATTCTTTCAGACTCAGAAAAGAAAAAAAAGTAACATTCCATAGTTATCAATATGCTTGACAGCACTGTACATACATGTCTCTCTCATCATGTCACATGTCACCTCAGGTACACTTTAACATACCTTTTTTAAATAGACAGACACAGCCAACAACTGAAGATCTGCCCTCTAAAGGTGCTCAGTAGCATTTACAACAGCACAATCCTAAATTTTACACATTGACATAATTCGCTACACAGAGAGGTAAGAATTCTCATAGGTAATCTTCTGCTATCACTGCTTCAGAGAGTTTACCTTTAAGCACATGCTGTGGAGACTTATAACATATATATAATTCTTGCTATACAATCATTTGAAAATGACTAGGACACAGTGTGTACAAATTTGAGTACCAAACTTTATTGTCTATGATAATACCATGCATAATTTTTTTCTATTGGGAGGAGAGATGGATTTCTATCACTGTTCTTTTATACTTATGTATTGTTGTACTCTAAGGACTTTTTTGTACTTTTGTACTGAAAAATTAAACAAAAAGTTTAATTAAAATGCATGTATAAAGGAAAGACTTGGAGGCAAAAACAGGTGCAAAAAACAAAATAAAAAACAGTGGAGTAGAAGTGGACGAGGTGCCCAGAGGGAATAATCAAAATTCTTGCTTCATTTAACAGTTTAAAACTAATTGGTTTCACTGGGCAACTGCATGTCAATTGCTCCAGTTTTCCTTTCCTCCCTTTCTGTAAATTTGCTGCTGGGTTTGATTATTGCTTAGTTTCACATAGAACACCATAAGCTGTTCTTGGTCTGCAGGAAAGCTCAACAGAGTTTATCATTACGTTATTACTGCTGTAAATAACCTTTTGTGTTTTCTGTTAGTATAAAGTGAATATCCTTTATTCAGCCATACCATACATTGCATGCATCATGCTTGCTGTCACCGCTTAAGATATCATAAAATCAAACCTGTATCACATTACATGGACATGTTGCTTGGCTGAATTATTTAAAATGCAAATGACCAGATAAGAAGACTAACGGCAATTGTATTCTGAACGCTTTAGAGTTTAACACAAACACATTAATTTACTTGTAGCTATGTATCACTTACCAGATAAGCCACCAACATCCATCTTCTTGAGGTTCTTTGCTTCGAGAATAACAACTGTGAGCTTGCCAGCCGTGGGTACATAGCGGAGAGAGAAGCAGATGTCCCCAAGTTTCTCTTGCTGTAAAACAAATCAACCAGTAAATCAGCCAAAATGTTCATACTCATGCATATCCTTACCAAATGGACCAGTTCTGATTATATGTGCAGAATAGTGATGTTAGTTTAAATCATTAATACTTTTGCGCTGAATTTTTAAGAATAACTTGGTTGTAAACTTATGGTTGTAAACTTATGGTTGTGAAAAAGTTTCCACTGGGGAAAAAAAAGGTCAACGTACATAATTACCTCAGAAAAGGGAAGCCGCTGGATGATCCTGCACCCCACCACTGCTCACCGGGACCCTCTTCATCTACACGGCTGAGCTCCTGTCCTTGTGCATTGCGCAGGCGCAAGTGCGGTCCACTCCTGCATAGCAGCACAGAGCCACCCCTGCACACAGGAGAAAGCCATGCACGTGTGGTTCTGTGCTACCGTGCAGGCATGGGCCATATTTTTGTCTGTGCAGTGCAGCCGCACTCTCGTGCCAGATGGGAGCACGGCAGCAAGAACATTTTCCACAAGCCCTTGTCTAATATGTTCAGAGGGTCTTAGCACTGTATCAACAGGACTGAGGAGGATGGAGGATTATCCAGAGGGTGCCCTCTACTGAGAAGCAGTTAGAAAGGACACAAATCGTGCTTTGTTTAAATGGGCGCCCGCTATGATAGAGGGAGGCCGTGGTGCCCGCTATCATAGTGAGCAAAAATACGGATTGTGGTTACAATATTTGTAGCTGCAATCTGCATAGTGGGTGGTCCCAGCACAAACTATTATAGTGGGTGTAGATGTAGATGAGCGGTGTAAGGATTAGTTTTGCAGGGGTTAAGGTTAGGCACCACAAGGGAGTTTTAAGGTTATGCACCATGAGGAAGAGTTAAGGTCAGACACCATGAGGGGGGGTTAAGATTAGGCACCACGAGGGGGGGTTAAGGTTATGCACCACGAGGAAGGTTAAGGTTAGGCACCACAAGGGGGAAGGTTAAGGGGTTAGGCAACCCCAGAGGAGGGTTCTGTGTGAGAGTAGGGAGAGGTTGGATCATAGTCTGCACCCTTTTAAATAGGTGCCTTTTAAAAATGTTTGCCCCTCTACTGAGTGAGGTATGGTAAGTAACTAAGTTTGACCTTTCTCTCCCCTTCAGGTACCCTTTAATGTAAATCTAATAAGCATAGAGACTTGGTAGTGTAGATCTTGTAAAAATCGCTAACTTTTTCCCCAAAGGTGCCCTCAGAGAAGTCATTGTGTTGAACTGTGTCACTTTAAATGCACAAGTAGGTTTGCATTCTCTGTATTCAGGCAGCACTGTGAGTAGAGGCTGACATAGCTGTAGCTATTGCTGTCCCATTTGAAGGTGAAGAAAACAGTCCCACTTGTTTCCTTTGATGCAGTAAAGCACCAATCCATGCTCTTTCCACCAACCACCATTTTCTCCACCACACACATTATTTACTACTTCCAAATTGCCTTCCAAACAGTTGTTCCCACTGCTATTAAGTTTCACCCACTTTGTGGAGGGATTCTAAAATCACTGATGTGATTGCAGCAGCTTAGCATTGCCCTGTTTAGCAGATTTATTTATTGCCACTGCTGTTTGAAACCTACGTTCAGCTACTGTCAGCTGACTATTTTCCACTGTGAGCGATAGCAAAATATCATTAATTTTGGCTCACAACAACTTGGAGTGATAATTCATGTTTAACAGTTCTACACTGAAAATAATCTTCTCATATACTTCCAAAAAAGCATTGTTCCCATACCCACATATAATGTATTATTCACTTGTCCTTAATATAAATGTTGTTGGAGTTGATAAATGCAGCTCTTTGTTTACATGTATATGAAAGTAAAGTCCAACATCCTGCTACCATTAATCTACTGCTGCTATGTAAACAATGTGCTTCATTTTCGAGAGATCCAAAATACCAAAAAATTATTTTGAACTTATGGAGAAGCATTAAACAAACACCATTCGAATCCTGTTTTGAGTTATATTCTGCTTTTCTAAATGCAGCCTAATCTCTTCTCTTGTTATTCAGAAATCCTTTGGTTAGCTGATAGAGACCAAAGAATATGTAAATGCAAATGCATTGTCAAATCAAAATGAAACTGTACAGCCAAAAATGCCTTGAAAATGGACATGCACTTGTTCTGTTAACCACTTGATGACCCACCCTTTACCCCCCCTTAAAGCGGAATATAACCCTGCATTTCAACTTTGCTCTAAAACATTATTTACAGTATATTATATGCAACCAGCATTTTTTTTTTTACTAGACCAGCATTGGAAGGGTTACACAGGGCTTTAAAGTCCCTAGAGATTTCTGCAGACGAATCCGAACTTGAGTTAGATACTTTTTGTTTACAAATATGTGTTTATTATGACTCATCTCTCTCACTGAGAAGGAGCTTGGAGGACAGCCAAAGAGATGTATCTATTGATAAACAGTTACACACTAACTAAATAGAATGTAACCATCTGAATGTCTGCACGGAACTTAAAACCTCTGTGTTTAACCCTTCCAATGCTGGTCTAGTAAAAAAAAAATGCTTTTTGCATATAATATGCTGTAAATAATGTTTTAGAGCAAAGTTGAAATGCAGGGTTATATTCCGCTTTAAGGACTAGCGCTGTTTTTAGTGATCTGTGCTGGGTGGGCTCTACAGCCCCCAGCACAGATCAGGGTGCAGGCAGAGAGATCAGATTGCCCCCCTTTTTTCCCCCCTATGGGATGATGTGCAGGGGGGGTCTGATCTTTTCTGCCTACGTGTGGCTGGCGGGGGGGGCACCTCAAAGCCCCCCTCCGCGGCGAAATTCCCCCCTCCCTCTCCTACCTGCTCCCCCCCGGAGATCGGGGCTGCACAGGACGCTATCCCTCCTGTGCAGCCAGTGACAGGACGTCCCCTGTCACATGGCGGCGATCCCCGGCCGCTGATTGGCCGGGGATCGCCGATCTGCCTTACGGCGCTGCTGCGCAGCAGCGCCGTACAAATGTAAACAAAGCGGATTATTTCCGTTTGTGTTTACATTTAGCCTGCGAGCCGCCATCGGCGGCCCGCAGGCTATTCACGGAGCCCCCGCCGTGATTTGACAGGAAGCAGCCGCTCGCGCGAGCGGCTGCTTCCTGATTAATCAGCCTGCAGCTGGCGACGCAGTACTGCGTCGCTGGTCCTGCAGCTGCCACTTTGCCGACGCACGGTATAAGCGTGCGGTCGGCAAGTGGTTAAGATATTAGTTTGCAAGCCTAAGCCTTTAGGTGAAAATCAATCATCAAGATAATGTTATGTAATTAACAGAATTTCTCAAGCAACACATTTTCCCTCTCATTGTGTGTGTGTGTGTGTGTGTGTGTGTGTGTGTGCGTTTGTGCGTGTGTGTGTGTGTGTGCGTGCGTGCGTGTGTGTGCGTGCGCGCATATGTGTTGAGGAGTGGGTTGCTCCTACCCCACTCAGTTCAGTACCATTTTTCTTTTTCTTCACCCATTGGCATTTGTTAATAAATTCAGTGTAAGGGCAAGGCTCAAGGAATGGATGAGAGCTGTTTAGGTACTATTGAAATCAGTGGGTGTCAACAGATGCAGAGCCTGCAGAGAAACTCTGCTGAGTGTTTTAGCACATCCCCTAACAGCATTTTTAGAGGCCAGGTTTTTGAACATATTTTCCCTGCAGGCTTTGCACTGTAGGTTGTACTTGGATGTATGTTATCACGTTCACTTATTGCACAATGGAGCAGCTTCCAGTAGACAGGGTGAGTAGGAGAACAATCCACTTGGGGCTGCTCAAGCATCAGAAGAAGGTACTAAAAGTCTGGCATGATGGATCTTTAGGTGATGTTGGGACGCTTACGTGCACACAATAGATTCTTGAACGAAGTAGTCTCTATCTGCCGCCTCAGCCCAGTTTAATCCAGTGTGTGTACAGAGCTTTAGTGTGAATGTTGATACGTTTATTATCAGGTTTACATTGGTATCAGAATTATACCAGTCATAAAAATATTTTTTTTTCTGTATTTCACCTCTTTATAAGCACAATAACATTAAATTGGATTACTTCCTCCCTTAGAAGGACTTGAGATCAGATTACATATAGCCTTTTGCATAGATTATATGATCCCCATTAAAGAGGAACTGTAACCAAGGATTGAACTTCATTCCAATCAGTAGCTTATACAATACAATACAATAACATTTCTATAGCGCTTTTCTCCCATGGGACTCAAAGCGCTTAGGCTCTCTCAGATTCAGTAATTGGTAGTAGGATGAAGTATTCACACAACAAAAGTTATATTTCTGCAAATGCCAAACTGAACAGGTGGGTTTTCAGTCTGGCTTTAAACACGTCCAGAGATGGAGCTGTCCTGATCTGTTGTGGTAAGGAGCTCCAAAACATAGGGGCAGCATGACAGAAGGCTCTTGGACCAAAAGTTTCCAAGTGGACTCTGGGTATGACTAGATTATTAGAACCTGTGGATCTCAGAATGCGGGGATTGCTACGCAGCTGCAACATTTCTTTCATGTATCCAGGGCCCAGCTTATTCAGGGATTTAAATGTCAGTAGGCCGATCTTGAATAGGACCCTCCATTCTATAGGTAGCCAGTGAAGGGAGTCCAGGACTGGCGTTATGTGACGAGGTTGGTTGGCTAGCAGTCTGGCAGCAGTATTCTGTATCGGCTGTAGGCGGTACAAGACCTTTTTTGGAAGGCCAGTGTAGAGAGCATTGCAGTAGCTTATACCCCTTTTCCCATGAGAAATCTTTACCTTTTTTCGACAAGATCATCAGGGAGCTCTGTATGGCTGATAATGTCGTAAAACCCATCCCACAGTGTGACATCAGCACCTAGGTACTGCCATTACAATGTGGGAGCCTTGTTGCATTATGGGAAATAACTGCTGTTTTCAACTGCCGAAACAGCAGTATCTCCTTCCACAGACATCACCTGCCAGCAGTAAAGATGTCGCCATTTATACATTTCAGAATGTAAATCAGGGAGAGGAAAGATTTTACAATGGACAAACACTGACTAAATCGTTTGTAACTAATTAATGTAAAGATTAAGCACTTTTTCAGCACATTATTTTCACTGCAGTTCCTGTTTAAATTTGCTACATTGCCTCTTTAAGGATATACTAGCACAGAAAATATACATTTATAACTGTACAACTGATAAAGCTAGCCATACACAGGTCAATAATGTCAATTGATTGATCACACCTAAAGCATAAATCCATCAGGATGTAGTGATTGATTGACCATCTTGCCCATTTAGTCTCTATCAGATTTTATTATTGATCTGATCAGACCAATGAACCTGCCAGTACTGTATTGCTCAGTGCTGTACAAAACTTTGTCAGTGTCAATTGCTGACTGTTCCTCCCCATCCACTTCATTAAAATTTACTGCTACACCTGATTATTGCTTTTTATAACATAAGGGTGTGAAACCCTTTGGAGGTCTATCTATCAGATATATAAAAATGATTGCCAGATTCAAACTCTTCTTTCAAAATGATCAAATCTGACAGAAACCTTGACCATTACAGTAACTGCTAAATGTTTCAGATTCAGTGAGAGCCATTATTTCAAAATTGTCTTAATCATAAACTGTCCATGTTGTTCATGGCCATTAATCAGAGCCAACCCTGTCAATGGTCTCAAGACAGAATTTGGGGTGAAGGTGACATATCCCTTATGTGAAACAGGGCTCTGCGGCAAATATACTGCACCTTGCTGAGTCTATAACAATTATTGTGCTCTAATAAAGTTACAATAGTCAGCTTTAGAAGAAAACTGGGGAGTAGTTAAAGGGCTGGACAGAGGTGAGACAGACTTCAGCCTCGGGACTAAGTGTAGGAGGGGGCACATAACTCACAGACCTATCATCCCCCATTGGGTTTGAAGCAGTGAGAAATTAGGAATGGGGTGACATGTCAGTGACTGCAAGACAGCTAACTTGAGATTAAGGCATAGGTGAGTTTGGGGGCTCTGTTGCACCTATTAGTCTCATAGCATGGCTGGGGTGAGAGGGTAGGAGGGGCAAACTTTGGTGTGTCAGCGTTGGATGCTGGAAGACCTTGTCCCAGCACTGAGTAGTAATATGTTCCGTGTCCCATATTTTGTCAGAACCCATACCCAGAATTTAGATTTTATAAAATGACAGATACCGGCGTGAGATAACAGGTAGAGAACTGGGGGCCACTGTTATTTGGACTACAGATTTGTGTCAGGCTGATGTGCTTTTATAATAGGATATGTTTGCAAAGATCAGAACTGATACCAAATTTTGAACGGTGAAGTAATCATACAATTTTCATGACATCTACCAAGAATTGAAGAAATGAGCGTTGCAGTCCCGTTTGGACGAGGAAGTTGTATGATGTGCAAAAAGTGTCTCCTGTGGCCTAATTATCTCATGTAGGTAGTGTGTGAATGTAGTGATATGAACTTTTTTTCTGCCCTGAAAATAAATAATTTATGTAAGTAAATTACTTTGATCACTACATGAAATCTGCAAGGTACTGTTCGAGGAATCCCACTGTGTGGCTTGCAGATGCAGCCTTAACCTTCTATCTTAGAACACTAAACTGACAGCAAGCAATGTTCTACTGCCGTGTTCTTGTCATACATTACTCATTACTGTTTTAATTTAAAATAAACTGACTTAGACACTTGAAAGGAGTGGAAACCATTTGAACATTTTATTGAGCAATAAGTCCATGACAAACTTTTGCCTTTTTCAAAGTAGCAGGTTTGCAGTAATGCAGTCTTTTCTTTTTTTTTTTTTACATAAGATGGGAAGGATTTGTCTTTTGTGTAATTAAGGTGGGCACTAACGATTCAATTTCTAACGAAAAATTGTTCGAGCGATCAGAAATTCTGATCGGAAGTGAAATATTGTAATACATCATTCACTAAACCATTTTTCACTAGAAATTGGACCATTAGTGGCCACCTTTAGTAATTTCTTAAGAACTGGTGAAAGTTAAAAAGATACATTTTTAAGAGACAGCGCAGCTCACTGCCCTTAAAGTAATGCCATCACTGCATCTGAATAACCATTCAATTGCTTTTTTGGTAGTTTACAAAATGTGTGGATGGGTTTGTTGATGAATAGGGCACGAGCGGGCAATTTTTTAGAGAAACTGTTTTTGCTACAAAAGCAGTGTATTGACAATGACTGAAATCTCTAGGAAAACAACTGTCATTTTAGTTTTGATGATAAAAGCATTTGTTAGAGGTCCAGTGGCTAACAGATTCCACCAGAAGGCCCCTTCAGAGCCTCAACCTAATAAATGATTTACTTACACTTACCCCCACCTCCCTTAGCAATTAGGGCAATTTTCAAAAGGGAGGAGACTTTCACATATCCCCTTTGCAGATTGCCTCCTATTCTTTTTGACAGCCTCCGAGCTAGCCCCTAACTAGAGGGGTGCAGAACTGGCATTCACATGGGGGCCCAGAGCTGTCAGGGACCCTAACTACTAACCTTCCCTTCCTCTGATGCAGAGGACTACAATTCAGATCAGGTGTTTTTGTGGCTACACTTGTTATGGGTGTGAAGATCATGATGGTCACATTTGTTTTATGACCCCTTGTGAGATGGGCCCCAAGGCCACAGAGGACACTAAGGGGAGGCAAGGGAAAGGGTGTGAACATGAGGGGAGCCCCATCAAAGTTTCTCTGGGGGGGCCTCATGAATTATTGTTGCGTCACTGCTTATGGACTATGTAGCTTGATTTAGCTTATTGTATGTAGCCCAGCATTGGTGGGCTCAGCAGTCACTGAGTTATATGGGGCATGGGGCTAAACAGCTTGGGGACAGGGGAGGAAATATGATCATACTTATTCTTAAACTCTTGAGGACTGCAGTCTTAAACCCCCCCTAGTGACCAGGCCATTTTTTGCTAATTAGGCCACTGCAACTTTAAGGCCTCACTGCAGGGCTGTACAAATCAGCACACAAGTGATCCCCCGCCTTTTCTGCCCACCAACAGAGCTTTATGTTGGTGGGCTGTGATTACTCCCCTAATGTTTATTTATTTTTAAAAAAAATATTTATTTGTTTATTTTTCAATAAATGTATCTTTTTTTTTAACCATCCCTCCCTTCCTCCCCCCAATAGCCAATCAGCGTGATCAGCTTTCATAGGCTTCAGCCTATGACAGCGGATAACTTTTCTGCCACCCAGGGGGACAGCCGTGTCACACGGCTATCCCCAGTACAGCGCTGCCGTAGATCGATGGAAATAGATGGTTTCGTCGTCTAACAGTCTCCTAGTGGCGATCGCCGCTGGGAAGCTGATGATGGAGTGTAGCTCCAGCATTAAATCGGGGATGCGTGCACATTGGTGCATGCGATCCCCTGCAATCTCCGCCCATTAGCACTTCACGCCACTTGGCGTGGTGTGGTCCTGGGGCTGCCGCTCTGCTCACGCCGATCGGTGTTGAGCTGTCGTTAAGCAGTTAAAATTCATGTAAGTCTTACTTTTGACACACATAGCCCATTTGTGGCAAGTGTCTTGTAATGCGATCTCTATCACTTTTTTGGAAAACTTGCAAAGAATCACTGGCAATGAAACAGAAATTATATGAGATTTTTATTTAATAAGCTAATTAATGACATTGTAGTTTTCAGCGTACACCTATTTAAATCAATCTTGTATCTTTTTCGTTCTACATAATTAACTTGCAAGCAGTATTTAATTTATACTGTCCTTGAGACTTCAGCTTTCCTCCTTTTTAGAAATTCAGAAATTAACACATTTAAATGCAGATCACATAATAGAAAGCAAGGTTGCGACTATTTTTGGTTTGTGACTTGTAAAACCCAGACGACATGGATAAAACACAACAGGATATAGCATTTTTCTTGAGCAGGTCACAAATGACACACTAATTGAAATCATCATCCAGTTAATCCAAATCTACTTAATCATGCTAATTAAGCTGAGACTCTGAGAAAGTCACTCATTTAGGGAAACACTGTAAGGCATAAGAATATTTTGCAGATCATTTGTATTTTGGAATGCAGCATTTCTGCATATGAAAAAATGCCATGTTTTGTACTAAAGGTCTGTGTACACATCCAATTTTGATTGGCCGATTTTTTGCTTTCGTGTAGTATTGGAGCTTACCTACACAATCTGTTTGTAGTCTTCAAAATCTATTGGCCCTCATAAAAGGAAATTATACAATTGTCCAACCATTGGCCAATCAACATTTGATCTGTGTACACACCCTTAGATAGTTTTTATTGGTTTTCAGAGTGACCTGTGAATTGTATGCAATAAAATAAAAACTGTTCTTATTAAAATATATTGTGAATGTTCTTTTATTATTATATTATGTGGTAATTAAATGTTATTACTATTAATATTCCTTTTCATTTCAAACTAAAGCTAGCTATAATATTTTATAGGTGTAAAAAATATATATTTTTTGTATCACTGACTAAAACAGTATAGTAAATTCCCAGAGTTATGGTCTATCTACATGGGCACCAATCTGCTTTTCAGAAGTTTTAAAACAGTTTGAAGTAAAATTTGAAGCATCTTCATGCATTGCCATTAAGATTAATACAGTAGTAATAGCTACTCATGTATACATTTTATTGTAATCTGCCAATCTTCAATTTTTAACTATTTTAGTTAATTTATTAAATAAGTTATTTTTCCTGAGTCACTCTGTGTAAGTAAAAAAAAAAAAAAAAAAAAAAACATTTAAAAAAAGGAAAAAAACAGCATGGGGTGCCCCTTAACCACTTCACCACTGAGGGGTTTTACCCCTTGAACACCAGAGCAATTTTCACCTTTCAGCGCTCCGTCCATTCATTTGTCTATAACTTTATTATTACTTATCGCAATGAAATGAACTATATCTTGTTTTTTTTTGCCACCAATTAGGCTTTGTTTAGGTGGGACATTATGCCAAGAATTATTTTATTCTAAATGTGTTTCAATGGGAAAATAGGAAAAAATGTGGGAAAAAAATATTATTTTTCAGTTTTCGGCCATTATAGTTTTTAAATAATGCATGCTACTGTAATTAAAACCCATGAAATGTATTTGCCGATTTGTCCCGGTTATAAAACCGTTTAAATTATGTCCCTATCACAATGTTTGGCACCAATATTTTATTTGGAAATAAAGGTGCATTTTTTTTCAGTTTTGCGTCCATCCCTAATTACAAGCCTGTAGTTTATAAAGTAACAGTGTTATACCCTCTTGACATAAATATTTAAAAAGTTCAGTCCCTAAGGTAACTATTTATGTTTTTTTTATTGTATTTTTTTTTTAATTACAAAAAAAAAAAATTGGGGAGTGTGGGAGGTAATGAGTTAATTGATTGTGTAAAACAATGTACTTGTATGTGTAAAATGCTTTAGGGTGTAGTTTACTATTTGGACACAAGATGGCCACAGTGAGTCTGTTTACATGCAACCTGTAAGCGTCCGGAAGGACGCTTACAGGAAGCAGTAGGAGGCTGGGAGAATCACAATGGATCGCGCTGTTTCGCAAAGAAGCAGCAGATCATTGCGGGGGCTTAGATCAACGAATGGGAATGGATTTTCCCGTTCATTGATCTCCGGGCAAGCGGACGGCGGCGTTCACGAGCGGCGGGAGTGCGCGCACGAGCGGTGGGAGCGCGGACAGCGGCAGTAGCGCGGAAGGTACGGATTTCTCCGTCCCTGGTTTTTTAGGGGGGGAAAAAGGGACGGAGAAATTCGTACCGCCGGGGGTAAAGTGGTTAATATCCTAGCCAGGCATGCAGCTTGGGTGGCCAAGAAAAGAAAGGCAGAAATGGTGCTTCCCCTTCTCACTTTCTGAACCCTACCAGACAAAACTCCATATCTAACACCTGGGATACCTTTGAAGTTGAGCAAGTGGGGAAGACAACCCCTAATTTCCCAACCCAATGCCCCTCAATTTCCCAGCTCAATGCCCCTCAATTTGAGATGAAGGTGATATTATTTTTTAGCAAAATCTTATAGTCCCCTTAGTTTATAAGGGGGTTGTCAAATATCCACTTTTGGAAATCCACTAAGTGTATGGGCATTGAATTCACAAAAAGAAAAACAAAAATACACAAGACAGAAAAAAAAACCTTTCCACTTATGTCCCATGATATTATCAAGGCCAAGGTGGGTTTCTCAATCTTTAAATCCTCTGGGGTATTTGCAAAGTCTTTACTGAGGAACCTCAAGGCACCCCTGAGTACCACCACTGAGCCATGAAAAATTGCCACCAGCTTGAGTCTTGGATTTCTAAATGACAAAAGTCAAGAGGATGGCAGGAATCCTAATAATGATATTTAGTCATGTCATTGACTAAATATGATATCAAGATTTATATTATTTCTGGCAATCATGGTGTAGAGTTAAATCATCAGAAAGAGAGGCATTGGATAAATATTTATCATGGCAGTTTAGACTAAGAAGGAGATCCACCTCAAAAAGGGCTTGTGTGCAGTGTTTCCCAAAATGTTGTAGTCAAAGCCCGCCAACAATACATGTTTTGCAGGAAACTGCACATATTCATTGGTGGGGCAATTGGTGCCTCAGCAGTGCTAATTAACTACAGTGTGTGCACTGTTGGGTGTCCTTCAGGACTGGGTTGGGAAGCACTGTTGTAGTGGAATGAATATGTAGACCCTGTAGTGAGATGAATATGTAGGCTGCCATCTTTATTTCTTTTTAAGCAATGCCAGGTGCCTGGCTCTACTGCTGACCTTTGTCACTTCAGCAGTGACTGAATCACATAACTGAAGTTAGCATTTGGTTAATGTGGTCCAACGTTTGTCAGGGCACTTGATCTGCTATTCATTCTGGGTCTGTTGTAAAATGTTTGACACAGAGGATCAGCAGAATAGCAAAGCAATTGCCACTGTTATACATTGTAGCAGTCTGCATATCTGTCTCACTACAGGGTCACTTTAAAATCGCTTAATTCAGCTAAACTGTAACCCTAAGGATAGGCATAGAAATTCAAGATGGTGCCAGTAATGTAAGCGGTCATTTTGCAATGTCACTGAGTATGATATTGGGATTGCCCTACTTTCTCACATTCAGGATTTAGTGATGGTGTAAGCACATGAAAGGCATTGGACATAAATAATACTCATTATTCAAAATACTCCTTATGGGATTTTTTTTAAAGGTTTATTTATTTAAACATTTAGCACTGTGTGATTAAAGGAGAGGTTTGCAATGATATATCTGCTTATTCACATTGGTATGAGCTGATAACCAGAGTTCAGCTTATTATTAAAGTCCTTCCTCCCAGTTGCAAGGTACCACCCATAAGGTGGTATGAGGGGAGCCTACAGACTCTTCACCCTTTTCCTGGTAGCAAAGGTTCCATATCTGAATATAAGTCTGGGGTATTATGGGAACACCCTTGACATTTTTTTTTCATTTTTTTAATAATTTCACTTAACCCCTTTAATGCTTTAACATTACCTAAGATAGGACTGCTATCCTGTTGGGCCTTTCCAACCAACTCTCCATGCTAATGCAAAGCATGGGAATGTGGGGTTAGTGGTGTATAAAGTGGGCAGGGAGAAGCTGTACTGCAAGAGTAGTCACACCAATGACAATAGCAACCAGAATGAGATAGATCAGCGGTAGGGAACCTTGGCTCTCCAGCTGTGATAAAACTACAAATTCCAGCATGCCTTTGCCTTTATTAATCATGACTGTGGTTGTCAGACTCCTGCAATGCATTGTGGGGCTTGTAGTTCCTTAACAGCTGGAGAGTCAAGGTTCCCTACCCCTGAGATAGATGTATCTGGTGCCTGGACCTTCCACATTATGAACCTTCCTGAATGAACAGCACTGGACCTTCCAGGCACCAAGATTACACAGTTAGCAGTTAGCAAAAGTAATTTTAGCGCTGGCTTGAATTCATCTCAGTTCTGGGAATTTTGTCAATGGACTTTTTCACTAGTTAAGTAATTTAGGGGATTTAGTTGGTTGTACTACTTTAACTCTTTCTTGGGGGTGGGGAGTTTGGTTAGGATTTGGTACTACAGGGAGATAATTCTAGAAAGGGTAATATTATGTTGTGTGGAATTAATGCTAGGCTACGAATGAGAAGGTAAGATATTGCTATGCTTTGGGGGAGATGTATTCAATACTGGGGCTAAATACTAGGGGAGTGAATATTTTTTAAGGTGTTTTATTTATTTTCTTTATAAGTAGTGTGGAGGAGCGGGAGTAGGAGGTAAAATGCATTGTTTGCTTTTTGCATATATTTTCATTGCATCGATGGGTTCTGGCCACAAAAGATAGGGGAGGAACTTAGAAAAAGGATTTAGAATATTTATTGCAGACAAGAGTGTTTTTTTAAATGTAAATGCATCCAGCTTTGTCTGTGTTCTTGTAAAGAATGTACACATAGGTCTGCTTTAACCTTGATTTTTTTAGCATTGTCCCAAAGGTGCATACTGAGATCTAATTTTATGGCACCAGAAGCCCTTTGCTGCACTATACCATTATTATGAATCCTTTGCTGGTGCTCTAGAAAAGAATTTCTCTTTGTGCAGCAGTAAATAACACAGACAATTCCACTGACAAGCTACACAATTCTTTCCTGAGACCATAGCACTTCAATGTATTTTCTTAACTATCTGTGAGGACTACGTTGCTGTTTGACAGAAAGTTGAAGGTGCTTCACAAACAAACACTGTAATTTGAGTTTTATGAAAATGCTACTTGATTGTCATTACCGGGTAAAAAGCCTATGCAATCATCTGTTCTTCACATAGTTCTAAAAGACGGTAGTTGAAAACACTTTAAATCACTGCTTAGGCACTGGAAAATGCTCTTTCATTTCAAAATGAGGGTCATGATGTCAACCATCACGTGTCTTAGTTCAAGTAAAAGTAGAAGTAAAAGGGAGAGAAAACAAGAAAAAGGTAGGGAGAAATTCTTTGAAATGAAACCAAAAAAGAAAAACCTCTCAGGAATGACATTTGAGTGCACTTTGCTTCTTACCACTAATGCCTACAGCTGGCTGCTATGCTCTAATGATTGCATCTCATTCCATTTTGCAACTTGGCTTTCCCTAAGCTTCTGCCTGATCATATTTCCAAATGTCACTCACGTTTATGTGGGCCATTGCACAAAACAAAAATTAATTTAATTCAGAATAGAATCTTAATAATATTACTTTGGACAGCATGGAAAACTTATTAACTATAGCTTGTCAAAAAGCTTTCCCACAAATGAATTAAACATTGAGCGGAAACATAATATGGATTGGATTTTTTTTTTTATTTCAGATTGTGAGAAGTTAAACTGCACAGTCCTGGTATAATTACAGTGGAATAATGTGAGCATTGTATGGTGTTGAGAGTTAATCTTTGTTCTGTTGTATTGGCTAATCAGAAGTCACAATGTGATTGCTTGCGTAGCAAATAAGCTGGATGGACAAGACGGGAAATGAAATTTGCTTAGGGAATCAACATGTCGTGTTTGCATGGCTCTCTCAGGCATTGACACCTTCCAATAACCCGTGCTACGTGTTTTAGCGTTTTCTGTAATTGTTGTCTGTCCCAATAATCATAACGATTTGGAAAATCGACAGCCTAAGGGTCAGTTCTTAGTAAGCAAAATGCTATTACTTTTCCTGCTTGCAGGTTTGATAGCACATTCTGAGCGAGGCAGACATTTAATATATAAATAGCCTTAGCACAGCTGCCAGTTGATGTTTGTCATGGGAAAGCATAAACAGATTTCCTTCCTCTCTCTATCGTTAACGTCTGGAGAAACATTGCTGATGGTGTTAAACTAAAATCACATTCCAGCTACTTCAGTACAGTATGTGTTTTGATAGCAAGATATCATTAGTGCTGTTTCATGAGCTGTGTGTTCACATTTTTATGCCACTTAGCCACTAGCAGTGTGTAGATGATTACAGCACTTAAAGTGAACAGATACTTACCTACAGTATGTAAAAGGAAGGCTCTGGATCCCATTAAGCTTTCTTGGTCCACTCTTTGTGCCCTTGTCCCACTGCTGTTCCCCATTGGATTTACATGCCTGGTATTCCTCAGCAGGTCTTGGAAGCACTTGCGCATCCTCATGGGCGCATCTGTACTCTGCATACAAGAGCCTGGACTCACACATGCGCAGTACGGATCCGCTCATCTTCGGCAATACTTGATGTGAATATTTCCAAAGCCTGCGCAAGGAGTCCCAAAGAGGTATTCTACCTGCACGTTGAATAACTTCAACAGGGGACAGCAGTGGAACAATGGGAGGATGAGAGGACTGAGAAGGTTCTATGGGATACAGAGCCTTTCCTCTACATAGGTAAGTATCACTTTTTTTCCCCACTTCAGGTTCAATTTAACCACTATGTGACTAAGCTGCTAGAGTTCACACCTTGCAGCACTAAAATTCCAACCAGTATACTGTCTGCAAAAAATGTGCCTGCCCTAGACGGTGGTAGGTATTCCAGGATATTACTCTGGTAGGGATATTCAACTGTGAGCTCCTCTAAGGGACAGATAATTACATAATTTGCTTAACCAGCTTAGCGGTAGTATTCTTCACAGATTTTAGCTTCTAAAAGCGGTACAATGTTTTCCTGGAAAGAATCAGACTGCTAAGTTAAGGCAGGTAGAGAGCCCCCACCCCCACTTTTAGGCAGCCTCCCCCAAGTGTAGGTAGTCATATCGTACCCCCCAGTTTAGTTAGAGAGAGTGTAATGCTGGTACAGGTATCCAGAGTGTGCTTATGGGTAGCCAGGGAGCGTGACATGAGCAGGACTGTCACACTGGCCCCGGTAATGGCGCATAGCGGCTGGCGTGATGACAAGGAGCGTCATAAAGCAGGAAGAGCCGGCCTGACACCCGGCCCGAGTGTCGCCGGTAACGGAGCCACCAGAGGGACACGGACAGGAGCCAGGATGACTCCGGGGGACCTCGCGGCCTACGGTGGGCTGGAGGAAACCCCAGGTAAGTGACATTTTTTTATTTTAGGGTACTGCTCAGAGTCCCTTTAAAACAAAGTGAACTTGAAGTAAAAGAGGGATATGGACAATCACACATTAGAAAAAAAGCATGCATCCTGTCTGTTAAGCCCTTCACATGCTCAACAGCTGTCTTTTATGCAGCACAATGGTCAAACAGCTTTTGTCGTGAAACAAGTTGAAACCACAAAAAAAGTATTTTGCTATTGTTCAAAAAAGCTGATAAAATCCTTATCAGTCTTATCAGCTGTTTGAACAATAGCAAAATATTTTTTTTAGTTGTTTCAACTTGTTTCACAACAAAAGTTGTATGGGGCTTAACAGACAAGTTTGGTAGATAGTTGGACAGATAGCTGGTAGGTGTGTATGAACCTTTAGATTTGCTTTAAATGTGATTTATTAAGCCCATACTGAGGAGGTTCCTCAAACTTTCTGTTCTGGTTCCTTCACATGCATCATATAATTGGTGCATGAATTCCAAGGCATCAAGAATACAAGAAAGGATTTTCAATGTCTCTGTTACATTAATGTTTACTCTTATTACAAATTTATTTAGTGTTGTTACATTGATGGCATTGCCTACCATAGGTAAACTTTAACTTGGATTCCTAATAATATCAAGCAACCTAGTTACAGACTTAGCAGCAGGCTTGACACTTGCACATAACAATACATCAAGAATACAAAAAATAATATAAGTTATTTCTACTGAGAACACGCCTGTTCTGAGTTCTGACCTCACTGAACATTGCATTTCTTGATAATAATTAAATTGCACTGAAGAAGATGCAGAAGATGAGAGTTCTAACATAATAATTTCAGAGTAAAAAACACTCAAAAAGCATTCTGTAAGAGTGTATGAAACTCTCAAATAAAACAAACAACACTTTGGCTATTTTATTGACTTACATTTTCTCAGAGTAATTGTCTTTCCGTGAACAAGGCATAGCATTAAAGATTTTGCTTTTAGTCAAAAATTGCAGTACTTTTATTCAAGAAACAGAAATTCTTAGCTTGAGTGTGGTTCAGAACAATAATGCATACATTTAAATTCATTATTACCCCAAACCTTATCTGAACTCTAGTAAACTTTTTTTCAAAGCAGGAAAAAGGGGCACAGGAGATCTTTCAGAAAAAACAGCACTGCTATAGTTGCCTATAGCAAGAGCCGAATGAAAGGGAAATTTGGGCTCATGGTGGCGGCCACTAGTGGGTGCCTCTGGGTGCCAAATTTTACCTTCTTTACCGATGGTAACAGTGCAGTGTACAATAGAGTAAACGTGGATTATCTTGATTATTGTAGAGCTTTCAGAATAGCTGCAATATGTGGCTTTGAAGGTAAATTGTGTTGCCCGATTAGCAGCAAGTGGAGGCAATTTCGGCAGACAGGATTGCGGAAAACAAAATTGGCTTGAGCATAACAAAATTGCGGCCTTGCATAGCAGGCGCGGAGCATTGTTATCTGCAAGCCAATTTTGTTTTCCGCAAGCATATCTGGTGAAATTGCCCATCTCTTGTCGCTAATCAGGCACCTCTGGGCGCCAAAATTTACCTTCATAGCCACATATTGCGACTTTATGGAAGGAGGGTTTAGCTTTAGGAGGGGGATTTAGGGTTATGCAGCACCAGGCAGGTTTAGGTTTATTATTTTACTATCAAAATCCAGTAGTAGAATATCACTAACTTAAGCAATATTTTACAAGGAGCAATGCCCTGTGTCCTTTTTTTCCAGGTGCCTTTTTTCATGTATGCCTTTTTTTGGGAGGTCAGTTGTTTCATATATATGTTACGGCCAGAACCCGAAGTTTGGCCAGAACTAGAAGTGGCCGGCCACTTCGGGTTCTGGCCGGCCAATGTGCGAACTGGCCGCTGCGCTGCGGCCAATGTGAGAAATGCAACAATTCCTGTAAGGTTAATGTTATGTTGTGGCCGCAGCGCAGCGGGCAAATGTATCACATCTTACTTTATTCAATGAAATTAAGCCGCCCGGCTTTTTCTCTGCCTCTCTCTCCTCCCCCCCGCCTCTCTCTCCTCCTCCCCCGCCTCTCTCGGTCTCCTATGGGCAGCCGGCGGGGACACGCGTGTCCCCTCCAGAGTCGTTCGTCGCGGCAGGGGAATCCTGCCGTTCTTGCAGAGCGGGTGCTGGCAGAAGCAATGTCTGCAGCCTCCCCACTCTGCTCTCCTGCCGCGAGGAACGACTCTTGGGGACACGCGTGTCCCCTCCGGCTGGCCATAAGAGAAGGAGAGAGAGGCGGGGGGAGGAGAGAGGCAGAGAAAAAGCCGTGCAGCTTAATTTCATTGAATAAAGTAAGATGTGATACATTTGCCCGCTGCGCTGCGGCCACAACATAACATTAACCTTACAGGAATTGTTGCATTTCTCACATTGGCCGCAGCGCAGCGGCCAGTTCGCACATTGGCCGGCCAGAACCCGAAGTGGCCGGCCACTTCTAGTTCTGGCCAAACTTGGGGTTCTGGCCGTAACATATATACTACAACCTAATTTGCTGTGTAAACTATAAATAAAAGCAGAAAAGCATGGTAAAGTGAGAAATATTTTTTTAATACGTATTTATTATTTGTTGATTTCTACACAGCCTTTCCAACTTTTTTTTTCATTGTTGTTGGTATCAAATTTGATCATATATTTTTCAGAAGACATTATGTTATGTTTTTATACTGATTTGCACTGATATTTGCAGCTAAGCACATTCTATGTTTATTTTAAGGCCTGGCAGATCTCTTGCCTTCCTTCAGCCTCTATATCGCAATCCATTACCATGCTCTTCACCTAAATGACAAGCCCCTGTGTGAATGGGAGTCAAGTACTTCTACCCAACTACTTTTACCCAGCAAGACTTCAGCAAGGTATAGAGACAGAGGCAGAGAAGACAAGAGTACTACCAGAACCCACTAAGCAAGATAAACGTTACTGGATAATATCAGATAATAGTGCAGGAAGCATTTGTAGAGGAGACAACACAGATTACAGCAGGAGTAGTAGACTAGAGACAAGGAGGAAGGTTTCTCAAAGTGACTGCAGCTCTGCGCTTCTGATAATCACGACAATAAACAAGAACAGGATGGTTGCTCAGAGCGACTGCAGCTCTGAGCTTCTAGCAACCGCCACAACAAAGACAAGGACAGACAAATCGCTACTGCAGCAATGGCAAATATCCACACATCCACAAACAAGACAGAACAGGTAGAAGCGTCACTAATAACAACCGCTGCTATAGTCACATCCACAGGAGCAGGGCTAGCAGGAGAGCTTGCCAATCACTACCGCAGTGATGGCTGCGTCCAGACTAGCTAGATTGGAAGGGACTTTGCTGTTTGCCCATGCAGGAACAGCAACCGTTCACTATGAAGCAAGACAAGGCCTGGTTGTAGCCCAGCTGCAGCAAGCCACAGGTGGATTCATGACAGTATCCTGTGCTGCTCTGAACTGCAGGATAATTGCAGATGGAAATGACACTAACTGCAAATGCTAGCAAAACTATGCAGCTGGCCCAGCTGCAACAAGCCACAGGTGGGCTCATGACATATTTATTCCACAACTTGTTGGATAACTGAGTTGTATATTTTATCTGTGTATTTTGCTTTCAGTCTGGATTCTTTAAAGAAAATCCTGGTATGAGGAGATTTTTTATTAACTGGGCCAATGTCTAAACAATTTATTGCTACAAAAAAGAAGTTGATATTGCAGGTATCTACAATGTTCTAGGAGTCTATTGTTCATAACATTGTTGGCCATAGTGGTACATGGTACAGCACAGCCTCATTTAAAACAACAAATGGGCAACCCCATCCATTGCATCAAAATGTAACCTGCCAGATTTTCTTCTGCTTTTGGCTGCATGGGCTGCAGTGTGAATACGAGAACTGTAAGAAAGAAAATAGTGTGTAAGTCCCCATAGACTTACATTGCCCTAGCGCTGAGCTGTGTGTGTGTGTGTGGGGGGGGGGGGGGGGGAGAGAGTCCCGCAATGTATTAAATGCAGTAAGTGTGAAAGTAGCTTAAAAGTCCTTTTTCTCTGCTTCTGTTTTTTTTTTTTAAATTAATGATCACAAATGCCCTTTTCCTTCTCCACTTAATTGTATATGTACAAAGAGATTTTTTTGGGAATATTAAGCCCGTAACAAAGAATATGGTACAACATGGTTTGTAGTACATTCTACAGCTACAGACTATGGTTTAGTACCATAACCCAATATATTTCACTTTAGAGGTAGATGTTAAATACGGAGCTGCCAGATAATAAAGGGCTCATTTATTTCCTAAGAATATATTGTGTTCCAAATAATGTCATTTACAAGTAGCCCAGAAACGTACATCTTTTTGTGAAATGTCAGATACTGTGGAAAAGTCAAGCTTTCCATATCTGTTTGACACATCAGGGCCATGCATGCTATTTTTCACAGTATATTCCTGTTTCAAACTTACATTTTATTTGTTCTTATTGATTGTGTCTAGACGATAGTGCTTACTTTTTATCTGTTCCCAGTCTCAAGAGACTCTTGATCATGAAGGTGTCTGCTGCAAACCACTTCTTGAAATAATACTTCTGAATGCAGGTTTTTTTTGGTTATTTTTATTAGAATTCTTGTTTAAGCATCCCTATATCTGCTTGGAGATTTTTTTTATACTTCTTTAATCAGGAACACATTTGAAGATAAGGCACAATTAAGTACTGTTTGTAAAAAAAAGAAAACAAACTAAATGCGGTGAGTTTGTTTTCAAAAACTGTGTATGTCATTTCTGATTACTGCTTCTTCAGTCCTGATCCTTCGGCTGGTTTTAGTATCTACTTATATGTTGTCCTACTTGTTAACAATGAACTGTCAGGCCTAGGACCCGCTACAATGCACAAAGTGCTATCTCAAACGCTAGTAATTTGTGGTAGTGCTTTGTACGCAATTTTGGGAGTGGTTTCCCTGCTCCTATACAATACATTAACATGGAAATGTTCCCAAAATACTGCATGTCCTGCAATTATGATTTCCCTAATTGCAATTGCTCCAGTGGGATCTACTTCATCCACTCATTGGCAAAGCGTTTTGGGAAATTGCTAGCGATTGATCCCAAAATGCTACCAAAAATGCATGATTGGGTCCAAGCCCTAGTTGCTTAAATATCAGGTTGCACCATTGTAGTAGCTTGTGAATACCATGTGGGGTCAGCACAAATTGGACTCTTGCAGTCTTTTGTGGTCTGCTGGGACTTACAGGAATGAATGAATCAGGAGTACGTGTAAAAATGTACATGATTCTGCCTTACATTCATTTTAATTTTTTGTGAGTTTTAAATCAGTTTAATTGAGATGAATAAACTTAGGGCTCTTTCATACAGGCAGCTCTCTTGCACTGGTTGGGTGCTTGTTAGAGTTCAGCACTGGCAGTGGACAATCAGCCCCCTATGAGGCCACATCTGAGCATGGCCGTACTCAGACTGTCGCTGTTCTCTGCCACCAGGTAATGCCATTGTGTGTCAAGCACTGACACACATAGTGCTACAAACGTAGCCATATGGCTGCAGATTTTAATTACACTCAAATGGCTCATGGGTGGCATACATGACACCAAACTGCGGGATAAGCTTGCAGTTAACCCTCCAATCTAAAAAAGGCCTTATTGGGCTTACTTACTTACTACTATGGATTAATACAGTTAGTAAACTATTCATGCACATTGCACTAAGTAGCCCAATAAACTTTCACAAGAACTTTCTTATTTCCATTTGTTAAAGTTTTAAACTTTGCTGTAAAAAAACCCTGAATCTTTTCAGGACAACTATAACCATTTTAGATGTAAATATTAAACGTTAAGTTTTATCCCTTGTTGAGGGAATATTTTGTGAATTGTCTGAGCAATCAGGTTCTGTGTTGATTTCAACTATAACCATTGCAAGGATTTTACCAAATTTCACTACAGCAAGATAACCTCTGCCCATCTGATTGGGGTGAGGTTACTACTTGGGTTGATAAGAGGATTTGAAAACAGGCGTTTCTCTAAAAACTAAACCCTGGCTTGTAGAACAGAACTATCAAGGGTAAATCGATAATTGGTTATGCACAAAACCCAACCATTCAAATAAAATATGTAGTGCACAAAGGCAAAGAAATTAGCAATTTTGGGGGGGAAAGAGTATACTGTTGCCATGGTTACAAAGAAGCAATATTTTGAAATATTTAGAAAAACATAGATGGCTGTAGACTAAAAAGGAATGGTGATTTAAAACAACATTGCAAAAATCACTTGTATGGCATACTTCCTCTGTATGCCATGTTTAAAGAAAGATAACATTTCCTTAAGGCAAACTACTGTTGGTTTAATTACAAAATAAACACTGCTTATGCTTGGTACACACTATGAGATTTTCTGGCAGATTTACTGTCAGATTAGACATGTTGGAAGAAATCAATCTGACAGTAAATCTGCCAGAAAATCTCACAGTGTGTACCAGGCATTAGGCTAATTTATGCTTTAGCTTAAAGAGGAACTCCAGTGAAAATAATGTAGTAAAAAAAGTGCTTAATTTTTTACCATAATTATGTATAAATGATTTAGTCAGGGTTTGCTCATTGCTCATCAAATCTTTCCTCTCCCCGATTTACATTCTGACATTTATTACATGGTGACATTGTTACTGTGGGCAGGTTATGTAGCTGCTCCTAGCTGTTTTGGCTGTTAGAGACAGCTGTAAACAGCTAATTCCTGTCTGTGAACATTGTTACATTGTGGCAGTTTGCCCAGAGTACCGCGGTAATCAGAGCTTCTTGTGGGAGGGGTTTCAGCACAAAATCAGTCATACAGCGCCCCCTGATGGTCTGTTTGTGAAAAGCACTATATTTCTCATGTAAAAGGGGGTATCAGCTACTGATTGGGATAAAGTTCAATTCTAGGTTGGAGTTTCTCTTTAACAGGTCTGGTAAATCACCCTATATAATAAAACCCCTGTGTCTCTGCGTCCTGCGAACCTCATTGCATTATGGGAACAGCTTTTTCCAACTGCCAAGCAAGCAACATCTCCCTGTGTGCATATACTGCAGACAACGGTGGAGGAGGGGCAAGCGGGACGCATCTGTGCTCGCGTTGCTGGGAGGGGGGGACGCCCGTTGCCTAGCGCCTATTTTTGAATGGGCAGACTTTTTTACTAGTACATATATAGAGGATTTATTTAGCTAAGCCTTCTCTCATTGTGCAATAAACTCTTTGGATTAAGCATTTTGAGCATAATAGCTTGTAACTGAGTGAATAAGAAATTACCTCTACAGTGGATTCATAAATATAATATGAAGCAAGGCAAATGTGAAATTGATGATTTAATTAAAAAGGTATGCAGAAACATTTCATGTGATGGGGATTGGGGAATTACACGATACCTAAACAGTGATAACATCATCAAGAATAAGGAGATTATGCATTGCTGCACCAGAAATAACAATACACCTATAATTCTGTTGTTTTAAAGCTTTCATATATGTGATTATAACCTGTGTCATAGAAGTACACTAAACATTTCAGGTGGACTTTTCTAGTGTAATGTTGCATTATACAGTACATGCAGTAAAAGCTGCTAGTAGGATATCGGCATTACCAATATTCTTTTATTGGGCGCTGGCTAATGCTGATAGTAGAATTTCTTTAATTTACCGATATTGTCCTATCGCTCTACCTAAGTTTCTTCTCACACTAAACCTCCCCCTATCAACTCCTAACACTAACCTACCCCTATTTTATGCCGAACATTAGCCCCCCCCCACCCCCACCTATGGCTAACACTGTACCTCCTATTTGGGATTCAGCTAGAGTCTAGATCCCACATCCCAACCATCATCTGTCCTTCTAGTTCTAATTTTCTTGCTTTTTGTTGCTATCTGTCCTTCCGCCACTCTTTCCAATGCTTTGGCTATCCCATCACCTCCAGCGCCCAAATTGTCCACTGGGCACTGCTATAGTCACGATTAACATTGCAGTCTATGGCGACGCCCACATTTCTAAAAAGCTTTATGCACCCATTTTTGCTCATTTAAACCATTGAATTGATTTACTACTATAAACACTGGGTAATGTAAGACCACAGAGGAAATGTACACAAAGAAATGGTATTTGCAATTAACTAAGCAAATAATAATTTATAAGGAGTGGTGCAATGTAAGACTGTGACTTTATTATGCTTTGTAACATCCTTTTAAACATGAAAAGCTAGGTTTTAAAGTATTTTCACTTGAAAATGTTGTTCTTCAGATCCTTAACCTTCCTGGCGGTAAGCCCGAACTGAGTTCGGGCTATGCCGCCGGAAGGCACCGCTCAGGCCCCGCTGGGCCGATTTGCATAATTTTTTTTTTTGCTGCACGCAGCTAGCACTTTGCTAGCTGCGTGCAGTGCCCGATCGCCGCTGCTACCCGCCGATCCACCGCTATCCGTCGCGCCGCAGCCGCCCCCCCCCCCAGACCCCGTGCGCTGCCTGGCCAATCAGTGCCAGGCAGCTCTATAGGGTGGATCGGAATCCCCTTTGACGTCACGACGTCGATGACGTCGGTGACGTCATCCCGCCCCGTCGCCATGGCGACGGGGGAAGCCCTCCGGGAGATCCCGTTCTTTGAACGGGATCTCTGGATCTCCGATCGCCGGCGGCGATCGGAGGGGCTGGGGGGATGCCGCTGAGCAGCGGCTATCATGTAGCGAGACTTTGTCTCGCTACATGAAAAAAAAAAAAAATTAAAAAAAAAAGATTTGCTGCCCCCTGGCGATTTTTTTGCAAACCGCCAGGAGGGTTAATGAAGCGTTTAGCAGAAAACCACCACAACAACGCACACAAGTACGTATGTTCATACTAAGTTACACATTAGCATTCTCTTACCTCTTCCTTCTCAGCACTGAGTAGGTCTCGCCATTCTTCTGTCACATGGCCAAAATCTACAGAACTCATGGGGATCTTCACCTCTCCAATTATGTCATGTTTGGAGAATCGATCAAAGTCATAAACAGTCATCACCAATGTCTTCCCTCCCAGTTCTGCATAGGGAACCTATGAAATAAAGATGTTTGTTACTCTTAAAGCGGTATCAAACTCTGACATAATATTCATTAAAAAGTTGTTTTCCTACTTTTTATATCCCATACAGTTATATTTGCTTTTGAGCACAAGTATTATTATTCATTTAAAAATTACAAGTCCCTAAAGTACAGTTTTATTTGATCGGCCATTGCATTTTATTCATAACTGGTGTATTTATATTGTAATGTACCCAGTAATGTTTTCTAAACAGCTGTCTGTGTTCTGGACACATTAGAAGAAGTTTCTGCACAGTCAGGGAATGTTTACATTCCTCTCTGCTACAATTAAGTAAACAAAAAATAATGTTATCACCAGTAAGGATGCAGATCTCCCAAGAAGGGAGCTTGCTATTGAAAATGTAAAGGTACACATGGACACATGTCCAACTTTTTCAAACAACTTGTCATTCGACTTATCATTTGAATGACAGATTGGATGTGTGTACGCGCTAATGAATCTATCAACTATCATTGTGGCGCGTGGTGGGCGCGCACATGCGCACTCTGTGGCGGCAGTCACAGGGAGAAGGGGTTCCGACACAGACCTAGAGGTCGTTTTTAAACGGGCTTAGGTCTACTAGTATAGAATAAATCATTATAAATCATTTGAAAATCTGTTATTTATCTTCGTATATTAGTAAGCAGAATTGTTTTATTTTAATCTTTTCACACACAAAATCAGTAGAATTGCAACCATGTTTGCAAGTGAGCTTTGCATAATATATTACCTCTCTTACATGTAATATAGTCAGATATTAACACTATTTGTATATATCTATTGTGTTTAGAGACTTGTATCAAAGTTTGCTTTGCACTAAGCAGTCTATCTTCTTGGAATTAAATGCGAATTATAGGACCAAATGATTCTCTGAAACAGTTATAATATTGGCATGTCTTTGTAACATAAGTACACTATGATGCATGAAAATATACTGGTGTTGGGAAACACGTAATATTAATTAATCTAAAGTTCAGTTAATATATTGTTATTGCAGTTTAGGAATTAAGGAAACATTTTTCTTCTAAATTTTTTCCTCAGAGATAATTTTTATCTTCTGTTTAAAATAACTTTTCAGCATTGTGCAATACAGGGCTTATTCAAAGTGGGGCGTTGCAGAGCTGCGTTAAAAACACTTATAACGCAGCTTACCGAACTGCAATTATAAGCCTATGAGATGTTCACAGTGCAACGTTAGCATCGCATTGTAACAGTGCAGTGCATTATCTCTAAACACACACGTTACCAGGTACAGGAAAGCATACTTTTCATTGCCTGTATGCTTTACTGTACTATTGTATGCAGCAGTAACGCAGCATTAACCCCCTTGGTGGTATGAAACATTCCGCCAGGGGGCAGTGCAGCTGTTTTTTTAAAAAAATTTTTTAAAATCATGTAGCGAGCCTAGGGCTCGCTACATGATAGCCGCTACTCAGCGGCATCCCCCCAGCCCCGCCGATCGCCTCCGGCGATAGGCGATCAGGAAATCCCGTTCAAAGAACGGGATTTCCTGGAGGGCTTCCCCTGTCGCCATGGCGACGGGGCGGGATGACGTCACCGACGTCGGGACATCATTGGGACTCCAGATCCACCCCTCGGCGCTGCCTGGCACTGATTGGCCAGGCAGCGCACGGGGTCTGGGGGGGGGGGGCCCGCGCCACAACGAATAGCGGCGATCGGGCGCCCGGTGGCAGCGATCGGGGTGCTGGCGCAGCTAGCAAAGTGCTAGCTGCTTCCAGCAAAAAAAATTATTTAAATCGGCCCAGCAGGGCCTGAGCGGCACCCTCCAGCGGCTTACCCCGTGTCACACACGGGGTTACCGCTAAGGAGGTTAATGTGCTTTACCACCTTTTTTTGTGTGTTGCCTTGTAGTGCTGTGTTGTGTGACTTTAACATCGCTTTACAACGCAACGTCCCACTGTGAATGTAGCCTGAAAAAGTACCAAAAAATACTGCCAAAATTATTTTGTCATAAGAGTGGAGAAGCACCCATGCAATAAGACTTTGGTGTGCCCAAGCCTAAGGTCACAGTACCATGTGGCCAAACAGCAGACAGTCCACGAGGCTGGCACCACCAAAGGGGTAAAACAATGCTCTTTTATTAGAACGTCATTAAAATGACATTGAGTCAGTAGAAAATAGTAAATATAGCCAAGGCTATATAAGACAGTAGAAAATAGTAAATATAGCCATGGCTATATTTACTATTAAAGCCATGGCTATATTTTCTATTTTACTGTTTTCTACTGACTTCTAATAAAAGAGCAAAGAGCAATGTTTTACACTATTGGTGGTACCAGCCTTGTGGACTGTCTGACAATTTATTTAAATTATTTTCTGCTTGCTGGTGGCTTAAAATGCATTTTATTGATTAGGTTGAAAAAAAAATCACCTAGGAGAAAAGGTGATTTCAATAGGAGCGGATGTATTTTATTCAATAGCTTTATACAAAAACCACTGTTATTTGGCTCTAGCAGCTGAGGAAAGGCTATATGAACTAACAAATTAAAAGCTGTCATCAAAAATATTTACTAGTTTACTTTTTTGCATATTATTCATTAAAAAAAGAAACTCTTGCCCATATGCAATTTACTTTTTCTCCTGAGTTTTCTCCTAGGTGAAACTTTTTCATCTTCTCTTTAAAATAACTTTTCAGCATTTTGCAATTGAAAAAAAAAATAGCAAAAGTAGTAGAAAAAGTACTATCAAAATTATTTTGTGTATTTTCTTGCTTGCTGAGGATTGCTGGGGGTTTAAAAGGCATTTTATTAACAAGGTGTGAAAGCATCAACTTGGAGAAAACTAAGGAGAAAAAGTGAATTGCACTCTTTCATATTATACTCTATACTTAACCAACCTCCACAAAACTTTTGACATAAATACCAAACAGACTGGGAAAATGATATAGGATCGCTCTTATAGGAGGAAGACTGGTTACAATGTATGGAAACATTATGTCAGGGACTTACCTGTATGCTCCTGCGATGATGGCCCAAACGCTTCGCCGGCAAACGGTTCCAGGTGAACTTTGGGTGGTTTGCGTTCGCATGCGAACATTAACTTTTCCGGAAGTTCGATTTGCCCCCATAGTGCACCATTAGGGTCAACTTTGACCCTCTAATCACAATCAGCAGGCCCGTTGTAGCCAATCAGGCTACACTATCTCCTGCAGCCACCCCACCCCTTATATAGGGCAGGCAGCGCTGGCCATTATAGTCGTTCGTGTCCCTGTAGTAATTAGTGAAGGGAAAGCTGCTGACAGTCTCTCATAGGGAAAGATTAGTTAGGCTCTTGTAAGCTTGTTAGCTTGCTCCTGCCTGATTGTTATTCTTAAAATAGCACCCCACAACAGCTCTTTTGAGAGATAATCTTGCTCTTATGCTTTTTTTTTTTACCCTCCTCCCTCTCTCTCTGATTTTGTCTTCCAGGGATTTGTAGGCTGTCAAAAGCAACCTCACATACATTGGCCAGGCATCGAACCCAGGTCAACTGCTTGGAAGGCAGCTATGCTCACCACTATACCACCATTGGCCAGGAATCGAACGCAGGTCAATTAACATTACAGGCTGAAGCCAGCCATTTCACTCATCTCTTCAACTACAAGAAAGGCCCAGGAGTAGTCTTAGTGTAACATCTGCAACTATGGTGGCTGCGGACATGCAGGGGATACCCGCAGCCGCCTTTGTTCCCTGTTCACAGGCCTCATCTGTTCCGTCGGCGTCTAGCACGCCGGGAACGGTACTGTCTCGTGCTCATAGGGTCGCTGTAGCACGCGGGCACGCGCGGAGACAGGGCCTTTATGCTGGAAGAAGGCGCATCAGCTGACCTGCCGGTCGGCTGACGTCAGAGGTGACTCACGCCACTTGGATTGGCTGATTGGTAAGGGGTGCGGCTGTGAGCTCTCCTCTGCTTCTTAAGCCTTCACTGATCATTGGCAACTTGTCTGCTGTTGTGAATATACTCGTTTTAGCGCTCAGACCTTAGACTAGTATCCGGTGTGCTTTGATCTGGGAGGAAACCAGGGATTTCACACAAGACTAGGACTATTGTTATATTGTATTACTGATTACCTGTGTATGATTCTGGCTATACTCTGACCTTGCTATTGCTTATCGATTCTGTACTTCTGCCTATCTGACCTTAGTTGCTGAACCTCTGCCTGATAACTCACTATTCTTCTGCCTCACGTTTCTGTACTGTAATTGCCTCTCAGTTGCCAAACCTTGCCTGTCTGACCTCTCTACTCACCAGTGTCCCCTTGCCACTGGTGAGGTGCTCTTTTGACTAATACCCACCAGCTCCTCTGGTGAGGTAAGTTTAAGTAATACAGCTCCTGTGACTGATAGTACCTTAGCAGCTCCTCTGGTAAGGTCTAGTTAAACTTTTCTGTCGCTTGTGCTGTTAGTACCTTACCAGCTTCTCTGGTAAGGTTTAGCCAAACTTTGTTGTTACTCTTGCTGTTAGTACTTTACCAGCTCCTCTGGTAAAGACCTATTATTTATACTACTGTTGTTGCAGCTAGTACCCACCAGCTCCCCTGGTGAGGGCTTGCACTATTGTTGCAGCTAGTACCCACCAGCTCCCCTGGTGAGGTCTAGCACTGTTGTTTCAGATAGTACTCACCAGCTTCTCTGGTGAGATCTATCCATTTATCTACTGTTGCACCAAACACTTTACACCTCTGTTTCTCAGCCTTCTATACTTGCATTATTGGTGATACTGCAGATCACCACATAATCAGGTATAGAGTCTGTATTATTGGTGATTCTGCAGATCACCCAATAATCAGACGTCTGTGTGCTACACCAATCGTTACACTTAGCTACCGTAATATCTATGTTACAGCAGGGCCCTTATTACACTTTCTCTTACAGAGCTATGGAAACCGTTTTGCCCATGTGATAAAGCAAGGTGCAAAAATTAAATCATGCCTAGCAGAGGATGGTTTCAATCCATTAACTTCTGGGTTATGGGCCCAGCACACTTCCGCTGCACCACTGCATGCTATGCAACTGGAGAATTTAACCATAAAACTGTTATGTACTGATTCTATAAGTGAAAATGTAATGCCTCTATTTATTGAATATGCACCCATCTGTACTACTATTGCATACATTTGTGGGGAACAAAAATATGTTTATATACAGGTCAATGTAAATGTCTAGAGGTACAGCATGCAAGGCACTCCAATCCAGACATGCTGTACCTCTAGACACCTACATTGACCTGAAGAAGTGGGAATGTACCTGCAAAACTTGTCATCTTGAGTGTTCAATAAATATTTTATCTTCTCAATAATGGTTGTACATAATTGAGCAAATCCATTTTAGATTATTTTTAGATGTTTCTTTTTCTTGGTGTGCCTCCTCCCTCCTATTTATTGCCATAAACTGACTCATCAGGTACATAGCTCTGATTTGGTTGCATCACTCTACAAAAAAGCTTTCATCTTCTGCCACTCACCAGCTTAACCCTTTCCCCATCCGACAATGGATATCAAATAATAGTACAATTCATTTCATGTACATGAGTCATGGTACATTCTGACACAAAGAAATATTGCTGCCAAAGTTCTTGAATACAATACTGCACATACACACATTTGACTTGGTCTTTGTGTGCATTATTAATATAAAAGAATCAGAATTGTAAAGGTAACTATAGTAACATCAGAACCATTTATTACAGTCCCCTGTGTTAACAAAGGTTACATAAGAGGGATGCTGATTTCATGGTTGGGGACTGACATTTTACGCAGTGAGTAGTTTCCAGGTCATTTATTTCTGAGGGAGAACCCAATGTTATTCTGAAAAAAGTAAATTTCCAAAATTCCGAATGTTGAGCAGTAGAAAAAAACACTTTCAGTTACCAGCAAACAGATCTGCATAACTGATTAGAAATACAGTTGACACAATAGAAATTGAATAATGCTGGTATTTTTGAACAGTACTTTTGGTTTTGGGGTTGAATACAGGAATTAAAGGAGGAAGTCTGGAGTAAAAGGGAGACCGCTTTAGAAGGGGTACATGAGGACTGAGTTGAGAAACCCTAGATTACAACAGAAGCCAATGGCCCATATGCAATTAACTTTTTCTCCTGAATTATCTCCCAGGAGATAATTTTCAACTATTCTTTAAATTAACTTTTCAGCATTGTATAATTGAAAACTATTGTTTAGTATTTTCTTGCTTGCTTGAGGGTTAAAGGGCATTTTATGACAGGGCATGAAAATAACACCCTAGGAGAAAAAGGGAATTGTATATTGGCCTATGTCTTTGATAACTTTGCTGCACTCTGTAAAGAGTGTGTACAGAAATTGCTAGATTTGTAACAGTGTCTGTGCAGTGTGCATAACTGAGCAAAGTGCAGCTGTGGTATAGGGCTTATGTTTGCTTTTCTGTAATAACACATCCACTGTCATTAATGATACCATCTTGAACTGTCAAATGCTGTCTTTAGGACTCAGTGTACATCCATCTTTCGAAGAGGTATGTCCAAATTCTCAGCAGTCCTGCACTCTGGATGGGTTTGGTGTTAAGTGGGACCAGGGGAGGACTGGGACCTTTTGGCCTGGGGGGAAAACACAAACTAGAGGCCCGTTTTCACGGCAGCCCCAGCCCAAATGACATCACACACGTGCCCCACGTGCTATATGTCGGTAGTCACGTGGGAAATACAGCAAGGACACTCGAGGGACAGCGTGACAGGTAAAGTATGAATGCACTGGCTCCGGGGGGCACATAATACATTTTGAGTTACAACGGTTAGGGTTTCTATCACTTACACAAGTCCTGCAAGCAGCCCTTATGGAGTCTAGGGACTGTCTGTAAGCAGCCCTTCTGGAGTCTAGGGAGTGTCGAAAACTTTTCAACCTAGACAATATCTTATGTAGCTGTGCACATGCAGTTAACAATGGTGAGAGACCAGACAGATTTTTTTTCCCACGGACCCTGCAGGCAAGTCTCTGCTCTGTATCATGCTGTGTATATGTGAGGATCTGTGCCTGTGTTATCCTGCTGGTGGCAGCACTGAGGTGGACTTCCGCTGTCTACCAGCAGATGGCTCTCATATTGCTGGGAGCAGGGCAATTCCTCAGCTCACCAGCAGATGGAACTGTGGGAGATTCTGGCCAGTCACCTGAGCAATGTGCTGCTTATTTAAGGCCGGACTTCCTAGCAGCACATTGCTAGGTCATTCCGTTTGTCTGCTTGCTGCAGTTGTGACTCTGGCCATCCAGTCCTGTGCTCCTGAACTCTGCTCTGATATTATGTACTCCTGGTATTTGATCCTTGCTAGTCTGACTATTCTCTGTCTTCTGCCCTTGTACCTTGTATTCTCTGGTTATTGATCTTGGCTTGTATGACTATTCTTCCGTGTGCTGATTCTGCTGAGACGTGTCTGTATATATTGTATATATTCTCATATTGTGTGTGTTGCTGTATAGATTTGTATAGATAGATAGTTAGATAGTCAGGGTCCTGGTATTTGTGGTGCACCACGCGTTGTTTGATTGTATATTGTATGTGTATGGTGATCTGCATTTGTTCACTTGCATTTTTGTAAATAAAACACATTTATTATTCTACTCTGTTGTGCAGACGTCAGTATTTCCATTGTGATCTTCTGGTTTTGTTTAAACCAAAACGATTGCCATGCAGAGATCGTGGATCTGCCAGTCAGGTTCCAGTCACGACCACGATCTGCATGGCCAATCGTTACAGTATACTTACTAGCTTGCCCGTCCTGCAATTGCTCTGTAATTGGGCATTTATTTCCCTCATTCAGCCTTGTGTTTCACATTGCCTTATACAAAAACCTGAATTCACCAGGCACAGTGCCAGCCCTAAATCACTAAATGAGAGGCAGCCTGGGGGGAAATCTCCCCCCGTCCCCCCTGGCCAGTCCTCCCCTGAGTGGGACTGTTGGTTATGGTTACACTTATTCTACAATGTAGGGCATGTCTATCAATATGGGAATTTAGTCTATTGGTAGTACAGCTAGTCATTATTATCCTACTCTATACTATTTTGAAAGAAGCATGGTGATGCATTCACATGTAGGGATTGGAAGCCTTTCTATCGAAAGGTATTTTTGGAGGTGTTATTATAAACATTCTTGCTGAGTCCTAAAAGACATGATTTTGGTACTTAGTGCTGTAAGGGCTAAATGTGCATTTGCTTGTCAGGATTTGTCCTGTTGTCAAAGTATAAATGTCAATGCGGATATTTTATGGCAAATTAAATACAGTTAGTCCGCAGATCTTTGATGTGAAACAGCCAGTGAAAAGGAGTGATGATTAGATTTTTTTAAAAGAGGTTTTCATCTAAGAAAAATGTTGTATGTCTATTTGACAGCAAGAAACAGAAAGTGAACATTTGCTGCGTAGCACACAGTTTTCTGAACACGTGTAAAAGTCAAAGAGTAAAAGCAGACACACTTTTCTTGGTTGACACTTAACCTTCCTAAATTGTTAGAGTCTCTGTGGATGATGGAAACTTCAAGTGTTATTTATAGCCTAAGTATTATTACAATTTGACAACATTGTCCCTTCTTTTTCATTTACTCCTTCAAATGCTTTGGGCAGAAAATAAAATAGAGGAAAGCGTGCTGCACTTTCCGAATTTATTTCTGATTTTATTTATTTATTTATTTTGCTCTTACCCTGGTGTGCAATTATGTAACCAGTGAATATCAACATGGCTGCATCCGACGTCTGGTGTCCTTAAGGCAGACAACTCTACATTCATGTTAAAACACAGCTGTCTTATGACTAACAATCTACCTAAGGGTTCTCATTGCAACCAGAATGATAAATAGAAAATCCTTCATTGTGCTACAGGCCTTTCACGGATTAACCCCGCAATTCATAATTAACTCAGTTTAATTATAAATATACTAAAATGTGGCAAATACACTGATCAGCTGCAATATTAAACCCATGACAGGTGAAATAAAAGACACTAGTTTTCCTATTACAATGGCACTTGTCAAGTGGTCTGGATATATAATTCAGTAAGTGAGCAGTCACTTATAGAAGCTGATGTATTGGAAGCAGGAAAATGGGCAAGCATAAGGAACTGAGCGATTTTAACAAAGAAGGAATTGTTGTAACTGGACAACTGAGTCAACATTTCTCTAAAATAGCAGGTCTTGTGGAGCATTTCCAATATGCAGTGGGTAGCACCTACTAAAATGATCCAAGAAAAGGAAATACATTGAACTGACCACAGGTTTATGGGATTCCAATGTTCGTTGATTCTAGTGGGTTGCAAAGACTAGTTTGCTTGGTGCAAACCCACAACAGCTACTGAAGTGCATAGTCGGAAAACTCAATTTAGGTAAATAGAGAAAGGTGTCAGAACACACAGTGCATCGTAGCTCAATGAGTATGGAGCTGCATAGTCCCATACCAATGCCCATAATTCCCCCATGTCCACAGTACAAATCATCCAAACTGGACCATGAAGCATTGGGTAAAGGTGGCCTGGTCTGAAGAATTCTGTTTTCTTTGGATTACATGATCTCTGAGATGTGCTGGAACAACATTTTATGCCAAGGAGGCCCTACTTTGCACCTTTAAAGTCTTAAAGGTACTGTTGCCAATCCCTTGGTATCTGAAATCACAGGATCCATACTTCAGATGGGGAGTGCTAGCTTTAATAGGACAGAGCTGTTTTTCTGGCACAAAGGGACCTACATAAAATTAGGAAGATAAGTTTGATGTTTTGGTCAGTGTATGTACAGTGGTATTTCAACCTTGTGGGGAATCAGCGGTTAAACTGTAGTGAGAGGGATATGGAGGATATTTTTTTTAAAAACAAATGCCTAGAAGTTTGCTGCCATGATTTTTAGAAACAGTAGTTAAATAGTAGGCTTCAGCAGAGGCGCTTAATTTGAATCCTTGTGCAGATTGTTTGATACTCCTCCCTATATTGCCTGATGAAGCGGGGTTGAACCTGCGAAACGCGTTGCATTTCTTTTTGGAGTTCCTAATAAATGTGTTTGACTGTCTGAATCGCAGTCGTTGTCGTGTCTGCTTGAGGGAGGTAAGACCACCACTTCCTCCTTCAATTTTGCCATTTAAGTTGGTTTTTAAGCTCATTTAATCTAATCTTATACTTTTGGCGCCTCTGTTCATTGTATACAGTAGGCTTCAGTAGTCAAACTGGGGAAAACTACATTAAAAAACATGGACAAAACCTGTTAAACCATAACTAAGTGTCAATAATTATAATAATTAATTAAACGTATTATTGGATACGTGTTATCTCTATGATTCTCTAGAAGATTCAGTCATTCAGAGGCTTGCCATCTCTTTGTACAAATATGTGTACAGCCACGTATGTACCTGTGGTGGATGCTCTCTAGTGACAGAAATGGAATAGTATTTCCTTCAGTGTTGTCATTAAGACATCATCTTATTATTATTATATTGTGAAAGTTTGAGTACAAACTTTTCCTGCCTCACCCTGATTCTTGCTTACATTGTCTCTCAATAAAATAACTTGTAGCAAATCTCCTCTAGGTTCACCTCTGATTGTCATCTCTCCTTGTTAAAACAATTTGCTTCTTATCGGTTATGAGTCTGATAACTGTGATGAGCCTGTTTACCAAATTAGCTTGCAAACACATATTTGTATAAAGACAGGAATTAATAAAGGGGGGGGGGGAGCCCAGGACCATTGGAGAGGGCTCATGTGGCCACAATGCAAAGTACTAACCACGGCATGTTTCATGAGTCAGGTAGGCTGAAAATACTTCCAGACACAAATTTTATTTATTCTGCTGAGCAGCATGTCTGGGACTCTAGAAATTGCATTTGCATATCTATTATTATCTTTCATTTAAACAGATGCTTTAAGAATTTGTGTGTGTAAAAAAGCTATCAAATAAAATCTGCATGGTTTTACCAGTTAGTAATATTGATAATTTACTGATATCGTACTACCTGTTTTTGACATTAGTAGCATATCAGAAAATTGACTATGTACTTGTACTATTAGCAGAATATCATTGGATTTACTGTTATACTAGTATGACTCAACCATTTTCTAACCCTCACATGAGCCCACCCCTACCTATGCCTAACACTAACCCCCCACCTACTCCTTACACTAACCCTCCAGACCAATGCCTAACACTAAACCTCCCACTTACTCCTAACACTAATCTTCGACCATAGCCCCTAATAGTCTCACGCTATAGTAGCTAAACTCCGGCACCTGCAATAGCCGCTTATTATCCCCTGCTGGAGGACTGCTATAGCATAGTGGAACTCCACCACCCACCATAGCTGCTAATTATGCAGCACTGGAGCTCCCACTTATCCTGTGCAAGAGTTTCGCTATAGATTAGTGGAACTCTTGTGCCCGCCATAACAGCTACTTATCCGGTGCCAAAATCACAGCTGTGGTGCGGCCATAGCCACATTTTGACAGCGGCCTATGGATTTTCCCATATTATCAGGAGCGAACCGCATTTAAATGAACTGATTCTGGAATTTTTGCTATGAGGATGATCATATTTGGTTTGCAAAATGGGTGTCAGTGAGGTGAGATACATTTTTTTAACTTAACTAAAATGATTAAAAACAAGTTAAAGTGTAGTCTAAAAATATAAAAAAAAACAACAAAAAAAACTCAAAAAGGCAAATTATATGACACCATTTGTATGATGTGAACAATGATTAATTTAGTATCCTAACTTCTTTTCTACTCATCTCTTGCTTAACTACATGGTTATATATACAGGGACAACATTTGCATAAACTGGAATAACATATAATTATATTCTGTGTCGACATATTTGGTAATTTAAAAGTAACATGTTTATCTGAAATGATGTAGTCCTTTCTCAAACGGCAATCCGAAGACACATCTGTTATTTTCCTTACACAGCAGAACTACAATAAAAGAACATTTTGCTCAAGGATTCATGCCTTATTGATATGTTAAGGAAAATACAGTCTTCCTTGCAAGTGCTGAAATGAAATGCTCATTTATGCCGAATTTCGTTTTTCTTTAGCTCTGTAGAATGACCCATTTTACATTTCTCTAATATGAACATCCTTAATGTGCTTCTTATTGACAGTTACAGATTGGAATACCATCTTACTAAAACAGAAGACATTGAAAAGAGCAGTATGAAATCGAAATGAGGATTGAAATGCTTTTTTCCAGGGTAAAGTTTACACAACTTAACCTGTAAGTTTTAGATTGTAAGCTTGCAAGGACAGGGCTCTCAACCTTTTGTGTTTTGGATTTTGTTACACATTTATTTGTATTAATTCTGTCACTGTTATTACCAATTCTGTACTTTGTTCCAGTTCTGTATTTTGTACCCACTTTGTATTTTGTACATTGGGGTATAACATTCTCTGTATTATTTTGTACCCCATGTTTGTTTCTTACTTTGTACAGCACCATGGAATATGTTGGCGCTTTATAAATCACTAATAAAGGCAGCATGACATTTGTGGCATAATTTTCTGTAGATTCCACTGAATGAAATGTGCAAAAATAATTCATCACATACTTACTTGTGATCTATTTTACTGTAATTAGTTTTATTGTTTATTGACCTAAGGAAGCGGGCAGAGACCAGTGAAACACGTTGCCTTTTATAAAAATGCTTGAATAAAATCTTACCCTACAAAACCCCACCTTGTCTGGGTTTTGCATCCGGTGAGGTAAGATTAAGACCCCCCCCCCCCCCCCCACACACACACACACCCCCCCGCATTATTGTAAACACAGTGTTTTTTGCTGAATTTGTAGTTGTCAGTAAATTTTATCCTCACCGTTTTCAGAAGCTGTTGTTTTTTCTGACTTACCTTTGAAATATAATATTCAATTGTCACTTGTGATCTCTATTACTATGCACAGGAACCCAGCTGTTTGTGTGTATGAATTTTCCAGTGGGACTGTATTTTATCCTGTTTTCAAAAGGAGCTGTTCTTGTTTTGGTAACTGATTTTTGAAATTTATAGTCACAAATGTAAAACCTAATTACTCTTGTATTATATTACTGTGTAGACAGACACCCAGCTGTTGGCATTCTAATTCTCTGGTGGTATTGCAGTTCATTCTGTTTTCAGAAGAAACTGCTCTTGATTTTATATGTTATAATGATAAACAATTGGTCAAAATAATGCAGCAAGTATATGGGGATCTATGTGCCACAACCAATGGAGATTATCTCTTCTAACTTATCTCTAATAAATAAAATAGTAAGAGGCAAAGGAAAATTAAGGATCAGTGGTACTAGTGGAAGGGTACAAACTGCAACAAATAATGTACCCAATGAACCTTTTATTAAAGCAAACCGTAATTACTGAAGATACAAACCGGGAGTGGGACATTTTCTTTAGAAGACACAATTCAAGGAGGCCCATACAGTAACCCAACTTCCAGTCCTAACTTATCTCATTAGCTGAAATCATGTAATTTATTATATGCTCTCTTGGTGTTTATGTGTATTTCCTCCAGACAAACCACTTCCCTCCTTCATTCCCAAAACATTCTGGCAAGCTAATTCGCTCCCCTTCAAAATCAGGCTTATAATATGTTAACTGCACTAGACTATGACTATGGTAGGGATTCAATTATGAGTTTCTCTGATGAATAGTTAGTGACATGATGAAGGACTCCATAAAGCACTTTGGCCAGGCATGTGCAGGGGGGGGAGGGCTCTGGCTGCCCAAGCACCCCCTCTTTTAAAATACCCATAAAAAGGCTTCTTTGGAGGTGAAGAATAAGTCCTGCCCCTGGCCGCAATAAACTCTGCCCACTGCACATGGGAAGCCCCGCCCACCACCAACAGTAAGCTCCTCCCCATCTGGGACACTTTGGAGTAAAGAGGTCCCATACAGGATTCTAGTGTAACCATCCCTGCAGCTGTGTGGGAGAAGGTAAGATGATGTCTCCCTGACACCAGTGACCTCTCCCTCCCCAGCATTCATAGTGATCTCTCCCTTAACCCTGCACCCACAATAACCTTTCCTTTCACCTAGGACCCATACTGACCTCTCCCTCTTCAGCATTAGCACTGCAGTGATCCTGTCTCCCCCAGCACCCACAGTGACCTCTCCCTCCCCCAATGGCACCTTTCTTGTCCTCAACAGCACCCATAGTGACCTCCCTCAGCACCTAAACTGACCTCTCCCTCCCCAGCACCACCAATTACTTCCCCTTCCTGCTGCACCCACACTTTCCACTACTGACCTCTACTTCTCCCAGCATTCATCCACACCCTTTTCCCCCGTAGTTGGCACCCAGTACTCCCTTTCACATGATACCAAGTACCTGCACCCAGGCATAACATTGCACCCAGTACTTACACCTGCACTCAGCTTCCACATGGCACCCACTATCTGCACCTAGCACCCACTTAACCAGTACCTGCACTTAAAATTCCTGCATTTTGACACCCAATGCCCACCTGTAGCCAGCACCCAGTACAGGGACTAGAGTTGGGCCGAACCTCCGATTTTAGGTTCGCGAACCGGGTTCGCGAACTTTCGCGTAACGTTCAGTTCGTGTTAAAGTTCGCGAACCGCAATAGACTTCAATGGGGATGCGAACTTTGAAAAAAAAAATTATGCTGGCCACAAAAGTGATGGAAAAGATGTTTCAAGGGGTCTAACACCTGGAGGGGGGCATGGCGGAGTGGGATACACGCCAAAAGTCCCCGGGAAAAATCTGGATTTGACGCAAAGCAGCGTTTTAAGGGCAGAAATCACATTGAATGCTAAATGACAGGCCTAAAGTGCTTTAAAACATCTTGCATGTGTATACATCAATCAGGGAGTGTAATTAAGGTACTGCTTCACACTGACACACCAAACTCACCGTGTAACGCACCGCAAACAGCTGTTTGTGTAGTGACGGCCGTGCTGGACTGGTGCGCACCATGGTGAGAGTGCAGGTTTTGGTGGCTTTACAGCCCATATGGTCGCCTGGCTGATGTAGCTGAATGACAGAACAGTGACTGTCCAGCTGATCAAATTTGGTCTGACCACAATGAAGCAACGACCTTATTATCTTTTGTGTGCCCCCCGAGACACTCATCTAGGCGCCGGTCATTGCTTCATTGTGATACACAAGCCCCTTCACCACGGCAAGGTAATGATCACGAAGGGGAATGGGCGCATGTACATGCCTTTTCTTTTGTTGTTGCAGCTGCCCGCAGTGCAGCCAGAAAAATTAGGCAGTCATGTACACGCACCAGAAAAATTATTACAGCGGCCGCTGCTAGCAGCGGCCTAAAAAATTCAGCAATCCGCCTGGAGTCCCGGACCCTGTTGGTGGTGGCGGAGAAGGTAGTCAAGCGGCCTGCAGACAGACATGCTGTGTGGAGGAACTGGGAGCGACTTAGTCTTCTTGGGGCAGGCCAGGCAGCCAGTCACACGGCGTGCAGGCAAAGATGCTGTGTGTGCGGGGACTGACTTAGTCTTGGGGCGAGCAGCAGCCCTCCGGGATCCATGCCTCATTCATTTTGATTAAGGTGAGGTACTTAACACTTTTGTGACTTAGGCGACTTCTCTTCTCAGTGACAATGCCTCCAGCTGCGCTGAAGGTCCTTTCTGACAGGACGCTTGCGGCAGGGCAGGAGAGAAGTTGGATGGCAAATTGGGACAGCTCTAGCCACAGGTCAATCCTGCGCACCCAGTAGTTCAAGGGTTCCTCATCGCTGTTCACAGCAGTGTCTACATCCACACTTAAGGCCAGGTAGTCGGCTACCTGCCGTTCCAGGCGTTGGTGGAGGGTGGATCCGGAAGGGCTACGGCGAGGCGTTGGACTAAAGAACGTCCGCATGTCCGACATCACCATGAGATCGCTGGAGCGTCCTGTCTTTGACTGCGTGGACACGGGAGGAGGATTAGTGGCAGTGGTACCTTGCTGGCGTTGTGCTGTCACATCACCCTTAAAGGCATTGTAAAGCATAGTTGACAGCTGGTTCTGCATGTGCTGCATCCTTTCCACCTTCAGGTGAGTTGGTAACAGGTCCGCCACTTTGTGCCTGTACCGAGGGTCTAGTAGTGTGGCCACCCAGTACAGCTCATTCCCCTTGAGGTTTTTTATACGGGGGTCCCTCAACAGGCAGGACAGCATAAAAGACGACATCTGCACAAAGTCGGATCCAGTACCCTCCATCTCCTCTTGCTCTTCCTCAGTGATGTCACGTAAGTCAACCTCCTCCTCCCAGCCACGAACAATACCACGGGAAGGTTGAGCAGCACAAGCCCCCTGCGACGCCTGCTGCGGGTGTTCTCCTGCCACCGTCCCCTCCTCCTCCTCCTCCCCCAAAGAAACACCTTGCTCATCATCCTCTGAGTCTGACTCATCTTCTGCACACGACTTCTCTTCTTCCTCCTCCTCCCCCCTCTGTGCTGCCGCAGGTGTTGAGGAAACAGCTGGGTCTGATGAAAATTGGTCCCATGCCTGTTCCTGCCGTAACGGTTCCTGGTCACGCTCATTCGCAGCTTCATCCGCCACTCTACGCACAGCACGCTCCAAGAAGTAAGCGTAGGGAATTAAGTCGCTGATGGTGCCCTCACTGCGGCTCACCAGGTTGGTCACCTCCTCAAACGGCCGCATAAGCCTGCATGCATTTTTCATCAGTGTCCAGTTGTCGGGCCAGAACATCCCCATCTTCCCAGACTGTTTCATTCTACTGTAGTTGTAGAGGTACTGGGTGACGGCTTTCTTTTGTTCTAGCAGGCGGGAGAACATAAGCAGGGTCGAATTCCAGCGAGTCGGGCTATCGCAAATGAGGCGTCTCACCGGCATGTTGTTTTTCCGCTGAATTTCCGCAAAGCGTGCCATGGCTGTGTAAGACCGCCTCAAATGCCCACAGAACTTCCTGGCCTGCTTCAGGACATCCGCTAAGCCAGGGTACTTTGCCACAAATCTTTGAACAACTAGATTCATGACATGTGCCATGCAGGGTATGTGTGTCAGCTTCCCCATATGCAAAGCGGCAAGCAGATTGCTGCCGTTGTCGCACACCACGTTGCCTATTTCCAGGTGGTGCGGGGTCAGCCACTCATCCACCTGTTTCTTAAGAGCAGCCAGGAGAGCTGCTCCAGTGTGACTCTCCGCTTTGAGACAAGACATGTCTAAGATGGCGTGACACCGTCGTACCTGGCATGCAGCATAGGCCCTGCGGAGCTGGGGCTGTGTAGCTGGAGAGGAGAACTGCCACTCAGCCAAGGAGGAGGAGGACAGCGAAGAGCATGTAGCAGGAGGAGAGGAGGTGGCAGGAGGCCTGCCTGCAAGCCGTGGAGGTGTCACAATTTGGTCCGCTGCGCCCTGCTTGCCATCGTTCACCACCAGGTTGACCCAATGGGCTGTGTACGTAATGTAGCGGCCCTGCCCATGCTTGGCAGACCAGGCATCCATGGTCAGGTGTACCCTTGACCCAACGCTCTTCGCAAGAGATGACACCACTTGCCTCTCAACTTCACGGTGCAGTTGGGGTATGGCCTTTCTCGAAAAATAAGTGCGGCCTGGCATCTTCCACTGCGGTGTTCCGATGGCCACAAATTTACAGAAGGCCTCAGAGTCCACCAGCCGTTATGGTAACAGCTGGCGAGCTAACAGTTCCGCCACGCCAGCTGTCAGACGCCGGGCAAGGGGGTGACTGGCCGAAATTGGCTTCTTCCGCTCAAACATTTCCTTAATGGACACCTGACTGCTGCTGTGGGCAGAGGAGCAGGAAGCGCTCAAGGGCAGAGGCGGAGTGGAGGAGGGTGCCTGTGAAGGTGGAAGGGAGAAAGCGGCAGAAGCAGATGATGCACCTGAAGGAGGAAGAGGAGAAGGAGGGTGACTTTTCTTTTGTGTGCTGCTGCTGCTTTTGCTCAGGTGGCCATCCCATTGCTGTTTGTGCCTTTTCTCCAGGTGCCTTCGTAAGGCACTTGTCCCTACGTGAGTGTTGGCCTTTCCACGGCTCAATTTTTGTTTGCAGAGCGAACAGATGGCTTTGGTCCGATCTGAGGCACACACATTAAAAAATTTCCACACCGCTGAGCCACCCTGGGATGTGGGCACTATGGGGACCTCAGCAGCTGATGCTGAAGGGCAAGTTGGCTGGCTGTACATAGGTGGCGATACATGGTGCCGGACACTGCCACCAGCTGTTTCTGACGAAGAGCTACCACAGCTTCTTTCAGCAACTTCTCTCCTCCTACTACTCTCTGACTCCCCCTCTGAACTGTCCCCCTCTTCATCTCCTCTATTGGGAACATACAGAGGATCCCTATCATCGTCATCATCGTAATCATCCTGCCCAGCTTCGCTTGCCTCAGACAAATCCAAACATGCACCATCAGTAGGTCCTTCATCCTCCTTACACGTTACATCCATAGTGTTGCCGCGTAACTCAGACATATGAGCTGGTGAAAATTCATCTGGCTGTAACAACAATGGCTGTGCATCAGTGATTTCAACACTAAATAATTCTTGCGAAGTGTCAAATGCAGCGGAAGTGGTGCTAGTAGTAGCGCTGGTGGCTGAGCAAGATGAGGTGTTCTGTGTCGCTAAATACTCAACCACGTCCTGACAATCTTGGGAGGTGATGGGACGTGCCTTCTTCCGAGCACTGTACTGTGGGCCAGGTCCACATGAAATTACATTTACACGACTTCGCGCATACCTGCCATGTGGCCTTCCTTTGGCTCTGGCACTACCTCTTCCTCTACCTGTTTTGTCCATATCGGGTATGCACGGAGTGGTATATCACACTGCGTGCACTCACGTAGGTAGGTGGGTTCACTTACCTGCACAGGTATGCGCACTGATGTGGTGGGTTCACTGAACAGAACAGGTATACAGTGGCGGGTTCACAGAACAGGTATGCAGTGGCGGGTTCACTGAACAGAACAGGTATGCAGTGGCGGGTTCACTGAACAGTACAGGTATACAGTGGCGGGTTCACTGAACACAACAGGTATGCAGTGGCGGGTTCACTAAACAGAAAAGGTATACAGTGGTGGGTCCACTGAACAGAACAGGTATACAGTAGCGGGTCCACTGAACAGAACAGGTATGCAGTGGCGGGTTCACTGAACAGTACAGGTATACAGTGGCGGGTTCACAGAACAGGTATGCAGTGGCAGGTTCACTGAACAGAACAGGTATGCAGTGGCGGGTTCACTGAACAGGTATACAGTGGCAGGTTCACTGAACAGAACAGGTATACAGTGGCGGGTTCACTGAACAGGACAGGTATACAGTGGTGGGTCCACTGAACAGAACAGGTATGCAGTGGCGGGTTCACAGAACAGGTATGCAGTGGCAGGTTCACTGAACACAACAGGGATGCAGTGGCGGGTTCACTGAACAGGTATACAGTGGCGGGTCCACTGAACAGAACAGGTATGCAGTGGCAGGTTCACTGAACACAACAGGTATGCAGTGGTGGGTTCACTGAACAGGTATGCAGTGGTGGGTTCACAGAACAGGTATGCAGTGGTGGGTTCACAGAACAGGTATGCAGTGGTGGGTTCACTGAACAGGTATGCAGTGGTGGGTTCACTGAACAGGTATGCAGTGGTGGGTTCACAGTACAGGTATGCAGTGGTGGGTTCACAGAACAGGTATGCAGTGGTGGGTTCACTGAACAGGTATGCAGTGGTGGGTTCACAGTACAGGTATGCAGTGGTGGGTTCACAGAACAGGTATGCAGCCAGGAACAAGCTAAGCCTAACTAATCTTTCCCTATGAGAGACAGTCTGCAGCAGCTCGCCCTACTCTCACTAATGCAGACACACGAGTGACCGTAATGGCCGCCGCTGCCTGCCTTATATAAGGGGGGTGGGGCTCCAGGGGCTAGTGTAGCTTAATTGGCTACACTGGGCCTGCTGACTGTGATGTAGAGGGTCAAAGTTGACCCTCCATGTGCATTATGGGGCGAACCGAACTTCCGCAAAGGTTCGCCTGCGGGACGCGAACGCGAACCATGGAAGTTCGCATGGAACCGTTCGCAGGCGAACCGTTTGGCCCAACTCTAACAGGGACGGCACCAAATATTCACATCCATGTCACACCCAGTACCTGCACCCACATGCCAACCAGTACACACCCAGATCTCACATGTCACTAAGTACCTGCAATCAACACCCGCATGACACTCGATACCCACCCATAGTCAGAACCCACATGACACCCACACCCAGAACCCACATGGCACCATACCCACATGACAACCAGTACTCCTAGCCAGAAATAAGGAGGGGGGAATGTGCGGCCACCAGTGACAGGTCCGACTGACTCCACACTATTGAATGCAGCCAGCGCTTCTGTGACTGAATGTGTGTGTAAAGCGGAGGGGCTCAGGGGTAAGGTTTGGGACAGTTGGAGAGCCTGGGATCCCAAGGTCACATGTCACAGCAGGGTCAGGGGCCTGGGGGGAGGTCTTCCACCACTTCTAGGTACTACTCTGCATTTCGGGGGGAGGATGGGGGGAGTCCCCTTTATTAAATTTGAGCATCCCTTACTTAAGGACCCTCTGCACAGCCCTGACTGCGCCAGTGCTATATAAACATGCAATTATAATATTCTTGGGGAGTTGTTTCATAGCTCTGCTATGTCAGAGAATATTACAGCAAGCTACTTGAGATAAGCGGTTTGGGGAAAGCGTGCATTAGACATCTGCCTATATTTTGTGAAAATGTTTTAAACATGACAGTTAATCACAGTCCCAGTTAAAAAATAAAATGTAGACTATTTACCAACTTGCCCAAAATTTCACTCAGACAGCCATGGCCGTAGTTAAAGAAAACAACCACATACAACAATATGTGTAAAGTTGCTTTCCACTATTTAACATTGTGACACATGCCCAAGATAAACAATATACAGTAGTTCCCTGAAACATATCCCATATTGTTTAAAGTAACTTTGTTTAAACGTAGGGACATTTTAAAGCTCTGGATACTTTGCAAAAGTTTAGCAACTCACTAATTTTCATCCTCTCCATTGACCACAAGGGGCAAATTCTAACAAAATTCCAGCAGAGCAGAGTTTGCTTTTTCCCAATCATAAAAAAGTCAACCTCACTGGATTTTTAAAGTGATCTAGTTTTACTACTAATCAAGGTACATTATTCAGTTGAAATGTGATGAGAAAAATTCTAGCACAATTTAAGTAACCACTCTCTCAGATTTGCATTATATTTTTCTCAATAATTAATGATTCTCCAGTGATGAATTGTTTAAGTTTTTTGTAGATGAGGAAGGTTTAAACTCTCTGATGCTATACTTGTGCTTATTGAATCAAATCTGTATAGTCATGCAATATACCCTACAATTATTCTTTCTACACAGGCAATAACAAACACTCAGTTTAGTGGATAACAATACTGTATACTGAGTACAACTATGTATGGTATGCATAACATCTCTCCAATGTCAGCTTCATCACACCCCCCACTACTCAACCCCCTTTTCTCACCACCAACAGAGCTCAAAGCTGTGTGTGGTAGCTACTTATATATCTGTGATATGCACATCTCTTTTATTCTCTCCCACCACAGATACTGTAGTGGGAGAATAGGAATGTACATAGGAACTGTTTGCATATGCAGAGAGCAATGATCAAACCTTTGAAGCAACAGGGACAGCCATACTATCCCTGGGAAAAAAAACACATATAAGTAGATAAATACTTGTTCTATTTACATATCATCAGGCAAACATTTGTTGGAGGGTACTGGGTGAGGGGAACAAAGGGGAACATGGGTTGCTAGAGTAACACTTAACACAAGCACCCAGAAGGGCAACAGTATACAGGTAATAGTAATATAATGCAAAATATATATACACAACAATGTGGTTCTAGATACATTGTAAATGTCAATAATTACTGCAAAAATGCCAATGCTACGTAATGAAAATGACAGTGCAAAACAATACTACTCAATGGGTTTAAGATGTCAAGAAACAATAAAAACACATAAAAAATAGCAAGCATCCAAATGTTATGCAAACTGAAATTATGATCGAGCCTGGAGAATGGAAGTACTTCCACATGGGTTGGGACAGGTTGATGAATATTTGTATTAAAGAGAATCTCCGACCAAGAATTGAACTTTATCCCAATCAGTAGCTGATACCCCCTTTTACATGAGAAATCTATTCCTTTTCACAAACAGACCATCAGGGGGTGCTGTATGACTGATATTGTGGTGAAACCCCTCCCACAAGAAGCTCTGAGTACCGAGGTACTTCTGGCAGTTTCCAGTCTGTGAACCCTGTTACATTGTGGGAAATAGCTGTTTACAGCTGTTTCCAACTGCCAAAACAGCAAGCAGCAGCTACATCACTTGCCAGCAGTAAAAATGTCCCCATGTAATAAATGTAAGAATATAAATCAGGGATTTAACCACTTGCCGACCGCCCACTCATAACGCGCGTCGGCAAAGTGGTAGCTGCAGGACCAGCGACGCACATCTGCGTCGCCGGCTGCAGGCTAATTAATCAGCAAACAGCCACTCGCTCCAGCACCTGCTTCCTGTCAATTCACGGCGGGGGGCTCTGTGAATAGCCTGCGGGCTGTCGATCGCGGCTCGCAGGCTAAATGTAAACACAATTGGAAATAATCCGCTTTGTTTACATTTTTACACCGCTGCTAACAGTAGCAGCGTTGTACTAGATCAGCGATCCCCGGCCAATCAGCGGCCGGGGATCGCTGTCACATGACAGGCAGGAGCCTGTTAGAGGCTGCACAGGACAGATCCGTTCCTGTGCAGCCTCCGATCTCCGGGGCAGGGAGGGAGAAGAGGGAGAGGGGGAATCCTGCCGTGGAGGGGGCTTTGAGGTGCCCCCCCCCCGCCACCACCCACACGCATGCAGGAGCGATCAGACCCCCCCAGCACATCATCCCCCTAGTGGGGAAAAAAGGGGGGTGATCTGGTCGCTCTGCCTGGTATTTGATCTGTGCTGGGGGCTGTAGAGCCCACCCAGCACAGATCTTAGAAATCAGCGCTGGTCCTTAAAGGGGGTTAAAGGCTGAGTCCTGAAGTGGTTAAAATATTTTACAATGGGCAAACACTGACTAAATCATTTTTACATAATTATTGTAAAAATGAAGTACTTTTTTTATTACATTATTTTCACTCTTTAAGTAAATTTGAAAATTGTGTTACGCTTGCAATGTGTTCTGGGAAAGTATAAATAAATGCATAGAATTGTATGATGCTAACAATTAAATTAGTTATTAGTTATTATTTAAAGAATTAAATAAGGAAAGGGGAATGAAGCAACTTACATAAAATACAAAAAGCATAAAATCGAGTGAGAATAAGAGAGAGGACAACTAGTATATTTTTTCCAGTTGTTCATTCAACCCTTCTAGCATTAGTGTCTTAAGGATCTGGATCTAAAACATTTCCTCAAAAGCATTTTGTGTTGAGATGGATACAATGAGTGGGATTTTAAGTGTTAGTGGATATTGACATTAATTAAGCTCAGTGACAGGTAATATCAGTGGACATGAACAAGTACATTGTGGTCTGATAAAAAGCAAGTCGTGATAAAGTGCAGTTGAAGTAAAAAGTATGGGAGTTTCAGTTAACAAAATTGGGTCCTTCCATATTGTCAGCACCCAAATTCTGTTTTGGACACCCCACAAATCTGACAAAATCAATTTTTGACAAACCAATAAACAAACAACCCACCCAGGGCCTCAAACCCAAACCAGTTGGCAAACCCTCCCTAAAAAAAACTATTCCCTCCCTAGGTAATCCCAATACAGCCATTGTTGCTGAAAATATAGATCATGATCTTACAAATAATCTCCAATCCACACCCCTCCACTACTAAGAATGCCCCATTCATACCCAACACCAGTCCTGCTTGTACTTTCCTGGGTGGTTCCCCTCCGGAAACCCTCGCTGGACTAACAAAAAACTATGCTAGTGGATTATCCACGGACGAAGTCCATACGAACTCCGTGTTAAAATCCACGAAGACTGATAACCTAAGACTATCCCAAATCAGTGTCTATGATACACAACCACCACCACCACCCACAGCTACCGCGATCCACAGTCCAAAACCCATCCCAGGTACTAAAACCACTATGATCAAAAATTACTTTTTAACAGTTACCAAACAGCTTAAAGAACTCATTCCCAATGATGACAACCCCAATAGCACCATGTCCTCATCTTTTTTAGATCTTCCCTTTTGCATCACCCAGAACACGTTACTACAACCACTACCCAGCCCCACCGCCTCCCATGTGATCCTCCAACCGAAATACAAACTAAAGAGATTACTCCCAGAATCAAGAAAAGAGGACATGGAGGGAAAAGAAAAAAAGAAATTGAATAGAATCACCAACCCCGTAACGACTAATCAAACAACCACGCTGCATTTTCAATCTCTCCCATCCTGTACTCACCCCCCATGAAACTCAACTGCTAGAAAAGGGTCTCTCCTTTTGCCCCACCAGTACTTCACAGATGACTAAATTATTTGTTGAATTCAACTCATACATCCGTAAATTAACCCGTAAAAGGCACTTTGCAATAAAAAAGCATGGGTCTTCCCTAAGAGAGACAGAAAATGTCCTCATCATCACAGCTAATGATCAACTACCTACCTACCTACACAGCCAATGCAAATGAAATCAGCACTGAAAAATAAATTAACACACATCTAAAAGGCCGTTTACGTTTTTATCCTACTGCTTCGAAGGGCAGTTTCATAGAGACTTTTTACTCATTAGTACTCAATGACTTGCAAAAACTTGACCTGGATACATTGTTCCCTCAGTCAAATCTGACCATACTTGAGAAAAGAGCTCTTAACACTCTCAAAAAGGATCAGGATTTAATCCTCAAACCCACCGATAAGGGTGGGGGTATAGTATTATTAAATAAAACTGACTATTTATGGGAAGCACACAGACTATTAGATGATCCCCGTCACTACACCAAACTAGACACTGACCCCACCACTGACTTCAACACCATTCTCAAACAGTTCATCAACCAAGCATTCATAAATGGCATTATTACTAAAAAAGAGAGGAATTTTATCATTAATCATCATCCAAAAACACCTTTTTTCTATTACCTCCCAAAAATTCACAAAACCCTGACTAACCCACCCGGCAGACACATCATTGCAGGCATTGAATCAGTCACTAGCAACCTATCCAAATGTGTTGATCATCACTTACAACCCCATGTGCAAAATTTACCATCATACCTGAAAGATTACCAGCACTTAATCCAATTTCTAAATAATGCTCCATGGGATATAGAATACCTTTCGTTGACATGTGACGTTTCTTCATTATATACAAGCATTTGACATTTATTCTGGCTCAGAACATTAGTACATTTCCTGACATGCCCTCCTCTCAACAACAGTTCATTACCCAATGTGCAGAATTTATTTTACAGCATAATGCTTTTTCCTTTGCTGACAACTATTACCACCAAATTACAGGCACGGCCATGGGAAGCTCATTTGCACTCCCTCATATGCCAACCAATCCATGGGACTAATAGAACATCTCAAATTTTCACAAACGCACCCTTTCTCCAAGAACATTATTCTATATAAAGATACATTGATGACCTCATTTTCATTTGGAAGGGCGACCATTCACTCATTCCCTCTTTCCTTACATTTCTTAACGACAATCTGGCTGGTCTGACTTTTACTCACCAACATCACCCGACTTGTATTGATTTTCTAGATTTAGTTCTATTTATCGATGCAAATAATATTAAAACAAAAACCCATTTCAAAAAAGTTGACTCTAATAACTACATACATTTCGACAGTCACCATCATCGCCCATGGACAAACAACACACCATATAGTCAGTTCCGTAGAATTCTTCATAATTGCACAGATCTCACAAACTATCAGTCCCAATCTGACATACTCACCAAGAAATTCATTGAACATGGATATCCCAGAAAACTCATTAAGGACGCCAAATGGAAAGCCACTACTACCACTATTAAAACTACTGTACTGTTAACCCCGTCCACATATACCTCGTTTCCCAGATTCATCACAGGATTTAGCAAACAACACAGACAGATACGATCAGTTTTACAAAACAGGTGGGAGATCCTCGCAAAGGATCCTTACCTCAAATTGACACTGCCAAAAACCCCTCTGCTCACTTTCAGAAGGGCACCAAATCTCAGGAGCCTTCTAGCCCCCAGAAAACTTTGTTACCAAAGTCCCAATAATACTGAAACCCCACTTCCCACTGCTCCTGGTTTTTTCCCCTGCAAAAACGCTAAGTGTACTGCTTGCAGATACATTAACACTGCTAGCAGCTTCCAAACAAGTACTACACAAATCGAATATGATATTAAACAACCTATCACTTGCTCTTCCAGGAATGTTATTTATGTCATTTCATGTCCGTGTAATCTACAATATGTAGGCCGCACCACCCAATTAGCCCAGAACAGAATAGGGCAGCACAAACGCAACATACTGAAAAACTATCCACTCCATAGTGTATCCCGGTATTTCAGGTCCTTTCACAGCTGTAATCCACTAACACTTAAAATCACGCTCATTGAATCCATCTCAACACAAAATGCTTTTGAGGTCCTGAGGAGTAAGGAAATGTTTTGGATCCAGATCCTTAAGACACTAACGCCAGAAGGGTTGAATGAACAACTAGAAAAATTATAATAATAAAATCATACGAATTTGGTTATCCTTTAGACTTATTATTACTTTTTAAAGGTCTTCTGACTGGTCCTCTCTCTTATTCTCACTCGATTTTATGCTTATTGTATTTTATGCAAGTTGCTCCATTCCCTTTTCCTTATTTAATTCCTTTTTAATCACAATTTTTATATTTTTCTATAACTCATGCAATTCTTTGCAATATATGCATAATTTTGTATCTGTAAAAACATTAATGCTGTGAAGATTTCGTTTTGAACCCTACAGAATTCTTATCCACTGCCTTTATCGGTATAGCCTATTTTACACATTAGTAGCGTTATATAATACTGTTTTATTGATTGATCCCCCATTAAGACATTTGATTTGTCTATATCATTTTTATCCGGAAGTTCTGTGTTTTTAGGCTTCACGGCTCACAATGTGTATAATATTTGTACCCACCCCTGCTTTTTATGTTTTCAAGCTGATAATAACATTTGATGCAATTTTTAGCAACATACAATTCTTTGCATGTATTTATACTTTCCCAGAACACATTGCAAGAGTAACACACACTTTTCAAATTTACTTAATACAGATATCATCAACCTGTCCCAACCCCTGTGCCAGTACTCCCATTCTCCAGGTTCGACCATATTTTCAGTTTGCATATTTTTTGGATGCTTGCTATATAAAAACTCATAATTGCCCATAATATTCATGTCTGTTCACCTGCAAGAGTTAATGATGCAATGATATAATCGCACCCGCCCCTCATCAAGTGGGCATCTCTTAACAGTTATAAGGGAGTAGTGGAGCGTCCCAGACCTCTTCAGAGGCGCTCAGCCAGGCTATTGACCCGATTTTGGTAAGTGAAACTCCCATACTTTTTACTTCAACTGCACTTTATCACGACTTGCTTATTATCAGACCACAATTTACTTGTTACCAGTTCACGTCCACTGATACTACCTGTCACTGAGCTTAATTAATGTCAATATTCACTAACACTTAAAATTACGATCATTGTATCCATCTCAACACAAAATGCTTTTGAGGAAATGTTTTGGATCCAGATCCTTAAGACACTAACGCTAGAGGGGATGAATGAACATCTAGAAAAATTATACTAATAAAATCATACGAATTTGGTTATACTTTAGACTTATTATTACTTTTTAAAGGTCTTCCGACTGGTCCTCTCTCTTATTCTCACTCAATCTTATGCTTATTGTATTTTATGAAAGTTGCTCCATTCCCTTTTCCTTATTTAATTCGTTTTTAATCACAATTTTTATATTTTTCTATAACTCATGCAATTCTTTGCAATATATGCATACTTTTGTATCCATAAAGACGTTAATGCTGTGAAGATATCGTTTTGAACCCTACAGAATTCTTATCCACTGCCTTTATCGGTATAGCCTATTTTCCACATGAGTAGCGTTATATAATACTGTTTTTACTGATTGATCTCCCATTAAGACATTTGATTTGTCTATATAATCTTTATCCGGAAGTTCTGTCTTTTTAGGCTTCACGGCTCACAATGTGTATATTATTTGTACCCAACCCCGTTCTTTATGTTTTCAAATGGATGACGTTTGATGCAATTTTTAGCAACATACAATTCTATGCATTTATTTATACTTTCCCAGAACACATTGCAAGCGTAACACAATTTTCAAATTTACTTAATACAGATATCAATAACCTGTCCCAACCCCTGTGGAAGTACTTCCATTCTCCAGGCTCGACCATAATTTCAGTTTGGATGCTTGCTATTTTTTATTTGTTTTTATTGTTTCTTGACATCTTAACCACTTCCGGATACCGGGTGGTTTTGCTGATCGGTGCTGCGTGGGCTCTCCAGCCCGCAGCACCGATCAGCTAGCAGCCAGGCCGATCAGACTTCCCCCCTTTTTTCCCCACTAGGGGGATGTCCTGCTGGGGGGGTCTGATCGCCGCCGGCTGCTTGCGCTTGCGGGGGGGGGGCTCTCTTCAAAGCCCCCCTCCGCAGAGCTTCCTGGCCGCCTTCCCCTTCCCTCCCTTTACCTCCCCCTGTGAGCGGCGCAGGACGGAATTCCGTCCTGCGCCGGAGGTGCCGGCGGTCCCCGGCCAATCAGAGGCCGGGGATCGCCGATCTCCGCCACGGCGCTGCTGCGCAGCAGCGCCGTATACATGTAAACACCGGGGAAGATCTTCCCCGTGTGTTTACATTTACCCTGCGAGCCACGATCGGAGGCTCGCAGGGTGTTCACGGAGACACCCTCCGTGAACTGACATGGAACGGCCGCTCGTATTTCCATGCAATCCACTTCAGCATTCAGGGGCGTAGTTAAGCGTACGCCGAATCCTGAAGTGGTTAAACCTGTTGCGTAGTATTGTTTTGCACTGTCATTTTCATTATGTAGCATTGGCATTTTTGCATAAATTATTTACATTTACAATGTATCTAGAACCACATTGTTGTGTATATATATATTTTGCATTATATTACTATTACCTATATACTGTTGCACTTGTGGGTGCTTGTGTTAAGTGTTCCTCTGGCAACCAATTTTCCCCTTTGTTTCCTTCCCCCAGTACCTTCCAAAAAATTTTGCCTGATGAAGCGGGATTGTGACCCGTTAAACGTGTTGCAACTTTGGAGCTTTTAATAAAAAGTTACTTTATTCTGTAAGTAACATTCCATTGTCCGGTCTTTCTTTCTACGAGGGAGGTGAGTCCACCAACTTCCCCCTTTTAAACAGTTTTTAATCGATTTTACTCTACTTGGCGCCTCTGTGTTACTGCTTTACAAATTGTCTAGTCCCCCCTTGGTGGAGGGGTGTATCCCCATTTCTTCCTGTCTACAGAGACCGACTTCTTAAACCTGAGCGGGGTCAGGTTATAATTCTCCCCGCCCACTTATCCAGTGGTTGCCTTTGTGGCGACCCACGTTTGTGAGTATAACCATTACTTTGTTGTACACCTGACTAATTGTCACTGAGATACTACACTATATTGGGCTCTTGGTTTCCTTTTGTCTCCTTCAAGCTACTTACATATCATATGCACTGTATTGTCCAGGTTTAAATTTTGTGTGAATTTTATATAGTAAATAAAGAGTAAACTGTTTCAGGCATTTTCCATCTTTACTGCCTCTGACTGAAGCCGATCCTGATGTAATTTCATCCCTTACTCTTTTTTCCTCCTAGAAACTGCACTGTTATATCTAATTTGCTTTGTAAACATGTGAGCACAGCATAGATCCCATTTTAGCAGCTTCTGTAGAGGGGTAAGGTTTATTTTCCTTCTCAAGTTTAGCTTGTCACAATCAACTGCCATATCAGTGAGGAGCAGGAATGTGGGAGGGGAGATAACAAGCTTCCCTCTCTTCTGCACCAGAATAGAGTCAGGCTGACTAAGATAAGATTAATAATTATGATTCTATTAGAATGCTTACAATGCAGACTGCATGTTGACTACATAATAAAAACAGAGCAGTGGGTAAATGGAATTTGATTTTGTGGCTGACAATCTTGCTTTAAGGAAGAATCACAGATATGTATGACACAGTGATGTATGTATAGCAAGACATGGGTGGAGGATGAAGGGCAGGGATTAGCATGAGGAAGAAAACAGAGAAGCAGAAAGTGGGTATGACAGAAGAAAGTATATGTAAACAATGCTTGGCCAGAAAGCTCTTAGATAAGTTCATAGGGTGATAATTAACAATTCATGATAACTGCATTATTGATCGGTGTAGTCTGTGAGAGAGTTAGAATACTGATGTTATCATTGCAATTACATTTTAAGGCATCATAGCTCCAGGAACTTCAGAGCCTGTTCGCTTAATAAAATCTGTTGTTAAAAATGTTTTCTTACACTTGTGTTATAGCATATTTAGCGATATGTTAAATATGATGACATTATTATTATAGGACTTCACTGATAACTAGAATTTTATGTAAGCATTTATGGTTTGTGAATAGCTATGCAAATGACATTACAATCATTTAGGTCTACAGGATCTTCTAAAAAAAATAGCATATTGTGATAAAGTTCATTATTTTCTGTAATGTACTGATAAACATTAGACTTTCATATATTTTACATTCATTACACACAACTGAAGTAGTTAAAGCATTTTATTGTTTTTCTTATTGATGATTTTGGCATACAGCTCATTAAAACCCAAATTTCCTATCTCAAAAAATACTTCCATCTGCTGAAAAGCTTTATGGAGATGAAGATTTCATTTTTCAGCATGACCTGACACCTGCTCACAGTGCCAAAACCACTGGTAAATGGTTTACTGACCATGGTATTACTGTGCTCAATTGGCCTGCCAACTCTCCTGACCTGAACCCCATAGAGAATCTGTGGGATATTGTGAAGAGAAAGTTGCGACGCAAGACCCAACACTCTGGATGAGCTTAAGGCCGCTAGCGAAAGCAATACCTGGGCCTCCATAACACCTGATCAGTGCCACAGGCTGATTGCCTCCATGCCATGCCGCATTGAAGCAGTCATTTCTGCAAAAGGATTCCCAACCAAGTATTGAGTGCATAACTGAACATAATTATTTGAAGGTTGACATTTTTTTGTTTTAAAAACACTTTTTTCTTTTATTGGTCGGATGAAATATGCTAATTTTTTGAGATAGGAAATTTGGGTTTTCATGAACTGTATGCCAAAATTTATCAATAAGAAAAACAATAAAAGGCTTGAACTACTTCAGTTGTGTGTAATGAATCTAAAATATATGAAAGTCTAATGTTTATCAGTACATTACAGAAAATAATGAACTTTATCACAATATGCTAATTTTTTTTAGAAGATCCTGTATGTGTTCCATGGTTCTGAAGTAGTAATAAACACACCGACTGACTGCCTTGCCATAATAGCAGGTCTATGCTTCTTTTGGGAGACTGTTGCCAAAACAACAACACAAAGCTATTAACTCACTATATTAGAACTTTAGACTTGAGGTATAAAGCACGTTGTGGCCAAATGCCAGCTGGGCTATAATGGAGCATTCAAAAAATATTGTGAAAAAAAGAACAAGGAAAAAAAAAGAAACCATTGGATGCAGTGAACTGCTATAGTTGTGTTACAATGTCAGAACAAGGGGTTAAAGTAATTACGACCACAGGGTTTCCAAATAATTTTAAAGCTGAAAGCTTCTAGTAAAAGGGGAAAATAAAAGAATTATTGTGATGGGAAATTACCTGAGGGGGTTAGAAAGACTTTAGCACACAGTAAAGGCTAAAGCCTGTAGGGATATCTATCTTACTGAGTGATTATTGAGCTTGTATCTTTTATTGTCTCTGTTTGTGAACTGAAGCTGTCACCATAAGACTGAGCATGCTGTTGAAATGAAAACGGCCTAGAGAAAAACAAATGGGATGTGAGTTAAAAAGATATTTAGGAGATGACATAACATAATGAAGAATTACTGAGTGAGAAGTGACAGTATCTGTGCCCCCAAACAGGCTTGGGAATATTAATTCCTTTCAGTGTTAACATAACACACAAACCTGAAAATTGAAAATGTAAATGCCCCAAAAAAAGAATGCATGCTCAGCTAGAAGGGACAAGATCCATTGTCACTGCATGTCAGCAGTGAGTGGCTATATGGATTGTTACTTGAGACTTTATCACATGCTTTAATTTTCAGTTCTTCATTCCAAAGATAAATAGTGGATCATCCTTATTATCTCAAGACATTGGTATCATTCCTTATGCCTTTGCACAATATCCTAATATATTCAGTGGGGCAGTGCACATAGGCATTTTGAGGCAGTAGGTGTGAGCTGGCCCTGAGGGAAGGGAGGAGTTCTCCCTTTGGACCTCCTCCTTTTCCTGGGTCCAGTGATTAGCTTTAGGGTGGTTTGAAAGGAGGCCTGACTTACTTCCTCCTTCCTAGGGTATCCCTCCTAAGTCCCCTATATGCAGCATATGATTCAGCAGTGAGGCTTAAGTCTGACCTGATCTGATGCCTCCATTCATCCTCAGCACCAGCTGGCTGCTCACTGCTTCCTGATTCTCCTGCATGTTCCATAATTATTGTTGGCATGCAGAGATCAAGCAGACACAGAGCACCAAGCTACTTAAGAGGACGGATTGGACACATTACAGCAGGTAAGGCTCTAAAGCTCTTACTGCTGCACTTTACTCTGCATATAGAGGAGGCAGGAGGGGGAAGGCACAAGATTACCAAAGAAGCCATTGAGGATGGGGCGGGTCTAAGCCACTAGGGAAGCTATATCGGGATGGAAGGGCTACTAGATCACTAGGGGAGCTATACGGCAGTGTTTTCCAAACCTGTTCTCATCACCCACCAATGCTACATGTTTTGCAGGTAACGTCACATATGCACAGAGAGGGTAATTAGTGTGTCAGCTATGTGGATTAACTGACTGCATGGATTTCCACAAAACATGAACAGATTTATTTATTTAAGTATTTATATAGCGCCAACATGTTACGCAGCACTGTACAGAGTATATTGTCTTGTCACTAACTGTCCCTCAGAGGGGGCTCACAATCTAATCCCCACCATAGTCATATGTCTATGTATGTATCGTGTAGTCATGTATATATCATCATCTAGGGCCAATTTAGAGGGAAGCCAATTCACTTATCTGTATGTTTTTGGGGTGTGGGAGGAAACCGGAGTGCCCGGAGGAAACCCACACAGATACGGGGAGAACATACAAACTCCTTGCAGATGTTGACCTAGCTGGGATTCGAACCGGGACCCAGCGTTGCAAGGCAAGAGCGCTAACCACTACGCCACCGTGCTGCCCACGTTGGTGGGTCATGAGGACAGGTTTGAAAAACACTGTTATGTGGGGCTGGGGACACGACTAGACTACCAGGGAAGCCATTTGGGATGATAGGGGGCAACTAGATCACCAGAGGTGCTTCTGTATATGGTGATGGGGCACCTCTAGACCACCAAGCAAGCTATATGGGTGACCACTAGAACACCAGGGAAGATATATGGGGATGGGGGCACCAATAGACCACAAGCGATACTATATGGGGATCAGGAACCATTATTTATACATTATGTTATTTTTGTCTTTCTGAAGTCAAAACCCAATAATTCAAGCAAACTTTTACTTAGTGTGGACCTTAAAAAAGTAATATTACCTGCACCTTGCAGCAAATCTCTGTTGACCATGGTATGTATTCTCTGTTAAGTCTTCCTGATACCTGATTATGGTGCTTAGTATTTTTTGTTGCCTGCATAGGAGCTAAAATCTTGCTACCAATTTCAGAACTATGCACAGAAGAGGGATAATACACAGCATTTAGCTGCTGTGCAGTTGCCTCTGCCTGCCAGGTGAAACATGCCACATGAAACGTGAAACGTTAACTGCTTAAATTGACCCTGATTAATTCTGTGTAATCAGAAAATGGTCATGAAGCATTAATTGGTTATTCACATCTGCACGGGCCCTGAACTATTGGAAATTTAGACTTGTTTTCATCCATTCTTGTATTGTTCGAAACCTTTTTCTTCAAGAAAAACTTTACTCGTTCCAGGCTAAAAATATGAATCTTGCTGCTGTAGTCATTCAGTGTCAAGCTCAGTGTCTGTGTCAGTTTCTCATTTACATGTATATTATTCAGTAAAAGAAAATAAAGTGTTAGTGATACATAGTTGTCATTTTGGGGAAAACACTTGAAAAATGTCATTATCATTGTATCAGAATCAGTGACATTGAGCAGCAATGTTTCAATTTTTCCCCATCACCATTTCCCCCCCTTTGTTGAATCAGATATAAAGAGGGTGGAATGGAAAGCTGTAGACACAAACTGGAACAGGATGGCATCTCTGGTAGGCAAGGATGTACCCTAGAGATGTGCCAGATTGCTAAGTTTTACATACTCACATTACTTAAAGCAAACTTGAAGTGATAATACATTTATGAGATTTGACATTTGTAAAACGAATACTAAGTAAAAAGTACACAGTACATACAGTATATTCATTTTAAGGTTTGAAAAGGCAGGCCTGAAGTTTCATCCAGATGTAACGTCACACTGACAATGCTGTTATTCAGTTACCACGCAGTGAAATTAGGATTTGTAGTTCTTCATCATCATCCTGCTATCATAAAGTGTATACAGGGGATTTATGGCCTCTAATTAGTTCTAATAGTGCTTCTGCGGCAGTCTGACTGCTCTGACTGTACAGATAAAGTCCCAGTTTACAAATCAGTTTATACATCAGAAAAATATAAAATTAAAGAAACTCAGGCACATTCTAACCAGGATTGGTACTATATGTGCATATCATTCACAGCACAATAGGGGTAAAGAGGCACCCAGATTTGACATTACTTTGCACATGCAACACATTTCACAGTAGCAGTAGCCGGATACTATACTATCCAGCTACTGCTATTTGGCACTTGTATTGGCCTGAGGAAGCAGGCTCAGACCCGTGAAATGCATTGCCTGTGCGAAACAAACTTTGTTGTCTAATGAGGCTATTGTTATTGAGGTAAGCCACCTCATGTTTCATTTTTATTGATTTTAACCTAATTGTATTAAAATCTGGATGCCTCTTTACCCCTATTGTGCTATTAACCCCCCTTCCTTAGAGGTTGGAGGGGACCCTATTAGTGTCACGTGGCTCGCACCACTGTGACAACCAAGTTCTTTTACCAAGGAGAGTGACCGCATTTGGCCTGGACACCCTGAATGGAGTCAGGTTTATTTTTGCCACCTGCTTCAAGTGGTTGGTTGCCCCTGCTGCAAACCACCTCTATGAGAAGCCCTTTACTTGATTATCTCACATCCATTTTATTACAAAGTTACTACACTATCTGGGCTCCTGTTGTCTTTGTGTCTTTTCATTTAGGGTGACAAGACACCCTTCCCCCCACACATCCTCCACAGGTGCTCTTTAACCACAAATGTTGTGCAAAAAAAAAATAATAAAATGAAAATCGGTTCTGGAAAACTTAGTAGTAGATCTTATGATGTATCATTAAAGGGCTTGATGAGACTCCTTAGTGATACAAATGCTGCAATCAGAATAATCACAGTAGCCCCCACCTGCATGGCTTCCATCTGCATGGTGCTGATTGAGCAAACAGTACCTTTTCAGACCCAAAATCAGAGTAAAAAAAAGCCTTTGATGAGCAATTTCCAGTGTCAGCAAAGGAACTATTTGGTCAATGTTACTGGCCAATCATAGTGTGGCCCCAAGGCATTCTGTCACAGGCAGGCAAAACACTAGTCATATTTGTGCAAAGCATTTCGTTAGCTATACGCTGAGGTGATTTGCTATTCTTCCTTCTATGGTTATGAACTCTCTAGTTATAATCAATTGCATCGTTGGCTGGTTAGAATTGTAGCCTCCTGTGCTCACATTTCTATCTCTACAAACTGAGCAATTTACTGTTATATCTCTTGCGGATAATAACTGAACAGAACTTAGGAGGTTGGTAAAATACTATTATTTTTTTTCTCTCTTTAAATAACAAGGAAAGGACAGAAATAAGACTGTGGTTGCTTAGGCTCCCTGCACACTGCATGCGATTCCAATTCCGATTCCGCTTTTTAATCTGATTTTTTATCCGATTCCGATTCCAGTTTTTAATCTTTACTGCATGATGCGTTTTTTGATCCGTTTTTCTGTTGAATGTATTCAGGGAAAATCGGAAATTGAAAATCGGAATCAGAAACGGAATCGGAAAACAGATTTGCAGTGTGCAGGAGAACTGTTTTCAATGAATGGTTGCCATGCATTCTGCATGAACTGCACATTAGTCTGTCTGGCTAGGCTGAAACCATGGTAGATAGAGCCCACAGCAGAGTTTGATACACTTGAAACTCTGCCTGAATGAAGCCAGTATCCACTTATTAACTGGATACATTGGGAATTGGCAGTGATTTGTGCAAAAGCATAAGAGATTAAAAGACACAAGGCAGATAGATGAGTTTTCACTGTATGTTCTATGATGCCGAAAACAACTCAGATAAAGAGATTCAGGACATTGCTCTGCTTATAGTAAGTCTATTCATAATCAACTTGAATTTGTAATATAAATAGGTTGCCTAATGCTATTTATAAACTACAGTACCTACAAAATAAATGCATATTGTACAAATGGCCATTAAACATGTCAAACTGAGCCACATATGGGTTTTGCAAATGGAGCATGCACTTGTAATCCTGAAAAGAGGATTAAAAGACTTCCCTGCTCTGCACCAGTTACGGCTGTGAGGCTGTTATAGTCAGTACATTTTAGCCTTCAGTAATGCACATGGGATGACAGTTGAATGCTCTTTTTATCACAATTACTGTATATAAAAATGTATATGTTCAAATATGTTCTTTTTATAGTGCAAATCATTCTTTCTAATTGACAGCTGTCTAGAAGAAATTTTTTTTTTATCAAAATCAAATCAATCAAAATTCCATTCTTTGCATTTACCTGCAGAACATGTTTGTGAATGTCATTCATTATTTTATAATGGTAACCACATTTAAAGGAAACCTTAAAAGACATGTGACATGATGAGACAGACATGTTAAGTACAGTGCCTAGCACACAAATAAGTATGCTGGGATGCTTTTTTTTCTTTCTCTGCCTGAAAGAGTGGATATTCTACTATGCAACTACTCTACTTGTTTTAAAGTGACACTGTAGGGGGGTCAGGAGAAAATGAGTTGAAGTTACCCGGGGCTTTTAATGGTCCCCCACAGCCACTCTCCAATGCTCCGGCCCCGCCTCCCGTTCACTTCTGGAATTTCAGACTTTAAAGTCTGAAAACCACTGCGCCTGCATTGCCGTGTTCTCGCTCCCGCTGATGGCACCAGGAGCGTACTGCGCAGGCCCAGTATGGTCTGTGCCTGCACTGTGTGCTCCTGGTGACATCAGGGGAAGCAAGGACACCGCAACGCAGGCGCAGTGGTTTTCAGAATTTAAAGTCTGAAATTCCAGAAGTGAACCGGAGGCGGGAGGCGAAGCCGGAGCATTGGTGAGTGGCTGCACGGGCACAGGATGTCTGTGGGGGACCATTAGAAGCCCCAGGTAACTTCAACTCATTTTCCCCCAACTCCCCTCTAGTATCCCTTTAAGTTTTTAAACATAACATAAAACTATAAGATATCTAAAAGTAATTTTAGGAGTAGGAGGATAGATACCATTGTTTATTTCTTCACTTTGGTTTCACTTAAAGTGAACCTAAACTCTTGCACAGGACTGAAGGAAAACATAAATAAATGCACCCTGTATGTATTTTGAGAGTTTAGCCGGTCTTATTCCTCTCATCATCTGTGACTAATCACCACTGTAATTTGATCTCTTCAGCTGTGTCAGCTCAGGAATCTCGTCTGCTAAGACAGAGCTGCTAATTGGTAAACACAAGATGTTAACCCTATGTCTGCTTCCATGAAAGCAGGAAGTAGACCCACTGAAAATGTATTGAAGGATTCGTATCAGCTGTAACAAAGAAATGTTGTTCTTTAAAGGCTATTATGCTTTTGCATATCTTATAAAGCAGAGAGGAAGTTCTGAGTTCAGGTCCGCTTTAAGTATGACTTCAACTGTAGTCTTCTTTAAAGTGAACCTTCGGAATAAAAATCTACTCAACAGAACTGAAAAGGCTTGGTGATTCTTTAACAGTTTCACAGCATCAGAACTTTGTTTTTCTTACCAAAGCATCATTTTTAGCTGCATTTTTCTCTAAGCTCCACCCATAAAAGAAAAAAAGCCCAGGCTTTTTTCCCTGATGCCGTGCAGAGCATGATGGGTTTTCCTATGTTGTGATTCACGTTGCCTAGCAACTGGGAGGGGTGATCAGGACACAGGACAGTTGGAACTGTGTATCATACTCCCTGTCACCTCATTACAACCAAAAAGATGGCTGCCATCATGGAATCAAACATTTGCCTGTTCTTTTAAAACAGGGTGGGTAAGAGATTATATTACCTATCTATTTTAATTAAAATAAGTAATGTAACTTAATGAAAGTATGTTTGTTAAGGCTGAAGTTCCTCTTTAAACAGAAGCTAAAGACATGTAATTGCTTTCAGCTATCCGGATTAAAACATATATAATGCATACATTTAGGACAATGGGCAGAGCCATGCAATTCATTCCTTTATGTCTCTGTGGGCTGGAAATGCGTGCATAAACCTTAATGTACAAGCAGATGGAATTATGTATGTGGCTCAGTCTATTGTCCTGAAATGATGTATTATAGGAGTCTTGTGTTGGACAAGAGGAAGCAATTACAATGCTAATGTCTGACTACATTTCCAGTGGCTGGATATGCAATGATTGTGTATATGGCTCTGCATGACACCTTCTTTCCAATACATCTCCTATATAGTGTCAGGCATTACAGTGTCTTCCATTGTCACATGTGCAGAGGGTTGCAGGCACGGGTCTAGATATGAAGCTGAGGAGGCAAAGTGTAAACAGAAAAGGCCATTTCCCCTTGTGAGCCATTCATGTATACATGACACACTTCATCTACATACTCATTGCGTGACACCCTCTCCTGGTCTTCTCTGAGTGGAAGGTCATGTAAAATATTTTATGATGGACACACTTTTAAATTGTCATGTTGGCTTTACTGTTTTTACCTAAATTTAGCACTTTAAATGAACTATTTACAGCATATATTGTCAAATAAAAAAAAGACAACAAATGACAGCTTCATCCAGATTTATTTTATATGACTTCTATGCCCTGTCTATTCTGCCTGGATACATTAATATAACATTTTGATTCCTGATGAAGAAACGTTAACCTGGTATCACTCCCTAATTGTGGCCTCTATAGCCATTCACATTTGCATGCAAGATCTATCTCACATGCAAATAGCAAAGTAAGAGCTAATTTCACATCAAAACAGATTTGCAGCATCTGACTGATCGGCCAATCCCACACCACTTCCTCCAGCTGATCACATAAATCAATCAGCTGCGAGTAGGCTTTATTTTTCTGTCTGTAACTAACAATCTCAGTGCCCCAAGCAATACTATCTCCCCCCCCCCTCAATCCCCAATTCACCACCCCACCCATTGTCCATGACTTTTCCAACACTATCAGTGCCCCAAGCAAGACAGCCTCCCCCCAAAATTCCCACCCTTGGTCCATGGCTGTTTCTGAAAACTTCAGTGCCCAAAGAAAAACAGCCTCCCCCAATTCCCCCCCCTACCCCCCCCCCATCCTGTACATGGCTGTTTCTGACAACTTAAAAGCCCTAAGTAAGACAATCACCCCCCATCCCCCTCCCACCCCCCATGGCTGTCTCCAACAATTTCAGTGCCCCAAGCAAGACTTCCTACCCCTTATCACCCCACCCCATCACCCATGGCTGTTTCTAACCATTTCAGTACCCCAAGCAAGGCTATAACCAACTTGCATATGTGCATTCCGTTCATCCTAAATCCAGCTATAGATATGCCAGAAATACAGGGTGTGCAGATGTAATTCAGCCTCCATCAGCACACTCTATAAGCAGGAGCACAATACTTATACATATACTAACAGCTCCTGCTTGTGCAATAGAGAATGGAATGTGGCATGAAGCAGACACTGAAGTTCCTGGAAGATTTTCCATCATATTCAGCAGATTTAGTTACTAGTCTCTTGTCTTTGCTGACAGATTTTTTGGGAAGTTTACTCAGGTCAGTTTTTAGCTGGATTGAGCTATGGTTAATTTAAATCTATGGGCAACTTTAAATAGTAACAACCAATGCTGAATGGAAAAAATAACTAAATTAAATACATACATGCAGTCCTTTTACCATTAATATGACTTGATTATTTTTTACTTTTATCAGTGATATATTGAATGTATTATTTGTGTATTTACTTTATTAATTAATGTTTTTTCTACTATTTGATTGATCAGAAAGGACTCTGAGCATCAAAATCATATCCATATGTATTAATAATAGTCACACTCCAAATGTGGGGCATATGAAGGTATGGGGGTAAAGGTAATTGACCCACCTAGCAATATTATTATTAAGAGATGAAAACCAGTCCCCTTATGATCACATGGCACTACACATTTGACATTGTGCAATCAAACAATTAGTTTATTGAAACACCTGTTACAAACAATATGAAAACAAATTACGTCATTGGGACGTCTACGCAATGCCTCCGGTCCCACACGCCCACTATGCTTCTCTGTTTCTATAGGAACGAACGTGCTTTGCGTATGAATGGATTGGCTGCTTGTTGGGTAAAAGGTGAGGGGAAACAGTATTGTGGCAACCACGCCCCCTTGAGGAAGCCGGAAGCCGGCGAAACGTCGGGGGAGCCGCATACTTCCTGCATGGGACGCCACGCCGTCCCGACCTCCATTCAGTGCATTGCAGGTCCGCATTAAGGCATTGACATCTAGCCGTGCAAGCCGCCCGGTCCCGGGGCCGAGGTGGAGTTTGCTGTGGACTTGCTGTGCTACTCCTCTGCACGCCTTCACATACCCGCTTGGGGCACCTGCTGGAGCATTACACACGCACAATCTGCTTAAACTTCATTGATGGATGCCTGGGAGATGAGATTGCCATCCTCTGATGCGGTCTGGTGAGCCAAACTGTTGCACATTGACAAGTTCTTTGCTGGGCATTTATATATATTGCATATGAACTGTGATCGTGGAGATCCGATCTGTGTGTTCTTCTTTATGCTGCCTGGCTTTTGCATGGACTTACAGGTCAATTCGCATATAGCTTGTTATACTCCTGCTTACTAACAACCCGCTTCAAACCTGCTGCATAGACTCCCGTCCATTTATCCTGGTGGACTACATATCAATAGTGAGCTATACTTTGGTTGATTATATTTTTGAACTGCTCTGGAATTCCTGTCAACCAGTAGACATTGGAACATAGACCCTATACATTGGGTCCGACTTTCCAGATGCCGGCTAGTGAATGATGGTGTGCATGAGGAGCTGGATGGTTTGTGTTGTGACGGGGTGGCCATCCCATGTTCCTTTTATTGATTTTATGCTGTCTCTTGATATTTAATAAAATATACATTTTTGTTGCTACATACATGAATGAAGCTTGTTCTTCTAGTTAATGCTATAGGGGGTGTAGGTCCTGTTGCTTAAAATTTACCACTGCCATTATATTGTTTGTTGATGAAAACATTTAAAAGCAAGATGTGACTACAGGGTCCTCCCCTATAGTAATAGGTACAACTGGGAAGCTGGGAGCAAATAAATACAGTACAGTTGTAAAGACTGCCCCGCTCTGACCAATGAGAAATAAACACAGTCCATGACCATTGAAATAATGTCAGGGAAATTCAATGATATCATGATTGGTCACTGTTCTTAACAGGTGTTGAGGTGGTTATATCTTTTCCTGAATCCTGACTTCTGTTCTAACCCCTCACTTGTACCATCTGTCTTTTTCTATTGCCTCACGGTGAGGAGGCCAGAATTTAATGTGTCTGATTATTGTCATCTGGGATGATTGAATGACTACGAGTCCTCTTTCTTACACAGAATATGTTTTGTTAGTTATTTCAGAAAGAAAAGCTAATTTGGACATAAATACCTTTGAAGACCATCCATACCACTCAGCTGCGACAAAACCTCAAAGAACCAGATAATGTTTTTTTTTGTTTTTTTTTGCTAAATTGCATCTTTGCATATAATTTTTCTTATACATGTTTTAATGGGCTTGTCATTTCTTGTCTCTCGCCTGAACTACTCTACCTCTAATATATGTTTAATTTAAATATAAACTCCAGAAATGGTACAATCTGCTATAAAATAAATAGGCTATAAACAAATCCATTTGTATGTCTACTTTAATGGAACTGCTTAGAAACCACTGTATATTTCCATTACACACTGTGGTCCTGATCTATTAAGAAATCTCTTGTGATACCTGAGGATCCCCAGGGGTAAAACCATCTCTGATCCAGAAAACCCAGACTGGATCCTATTAATTAATCATTTTCCTGCTATTAATTTGTTAAGCTTTTCCATCTTTATCTGGTACACAACAGATCTTAGTGAGGCTTGCCAGGACGTTTGTGAATTAGTAGTGGTGTGGTTGCAGTTGAATGCATCATCCATAACAAGAGTTGTTTTCTTAACCCTCAGGCTGTCACAGATAACTATAGATGTTCTGTGTTTTCCCATTCATATGCCACGGATGTGTAAGGCATTTTAGTATAAAACTAATTCCGCCTGCAGCAGAAGTCTATAGGCATTTACGTTTCCCAATACTCATGTGCCACAGATGTCTACAAGGTGTTTAGTACAAAGTTTTGGCTCAGCGGCAACTTTCTCCTTTACTTGAAAAATGTACAATAATGCAGAATTATGCAAATGTTGCTGCAAATCTATTCAGCTTCAAAATGAACCAATTAAATGCTTGCACTACAGCATTTGATTAGTCAATTTTACAATAGATTTTAATTATAATTAGCATAATTCTGTATCATGATAATTAGCATAATTCTCCATCATCTCAAATGTATTTGCACCTGAATGACATCCCTACTGACTAATGTGGACTTTGGTACATGTAGATTTGGGCATTTTTTTTTAAAAGCTGGCAGTCTATCTGTTATCAGAGATGAGGTCTTCCACCTAGATCCTTTGAACCACCTCATGGAAATACATAGTTTCTATAGAAATGCTAGGTTTTGGGGAAATCTACTCAAGAATCTATTTTTTCTAAGAATGCTACAAAATTTTTGTGACACATGGTTGCACCCATCCCACCCAGCAGCTATCTCCACGGAGGAGAGAAATCAAGTTATACCACAATTTCAAGCACATTCAAACATGGACGGACCCTGGAAGTGGCACGGAGCTTATAAAAGGAGAATAACGTGGCGGGGAATAGGGGACAAGATGAGCGAGCTTCCGGCAGAACCAGCCTGTGTATAGTAGCTGGATGTCGGGAGGAGCTCTCCAGTGTCCAGTGGAGAGCCCATGGAGAAACTAGACTGAACTAGAATATGTAAGTGCAATAAAATATTAAATTTCAAGTTCAAGTCCTACAGTGTTACACTATTATTCTGAGGTACTGTGAATCAAAGCTGCTGGGATTTGATGGAAATTAATCAAGCTGATATGGAGTCTGGATGACTCAGTCACTCACTTTGGATACAGATCAATAGGTTAGGGGTGACCTGGAAATATCCCCAAATTGCTACTAGACCTAATTGGAGGTCTAAGAAAAGGAAGAGTCCTGTTTAATTGGGTGAGGGGGTGGCTTTCCTTGTCACGGATTAAGAAACTTGTGATTGGGAATAGACCTGTGAAGTGTCAGACCTGTGAATAGATCTGAAAAGTGTCAGTTCTTGGACAAACCTGATAATTGAAGGACATTGTATGACACCCTGATTGTTTTTTTGCAGACCCTTTTGTTGAAGTATATTGAGAAACACACCAAACATAGTAGTGTAGTGTGGACTAAGTATCTGTCAGCGTGTTGGTATAAAGTAAGTGAATTATACATTTGATTCATCATCAGTCAGGTATTCTGTTTAGGACTAGATTTTGATAACTTTTCTATTGTTAGAGGTATAAAAACACAGTTGCTCTTTTCACAGAATCCATCTTTCACTGGTCTGACTCCAGGTAAGTGAAATTTGTTTGCCATGTGCTGCTACAGTTTATGTTGCCGTATACACATCCTGAGTACTCTTTTAACTTCACATGATTAAACTCATATACAATTTGTAAATACCTTAAAGGTGAACTGTTCATTGAAGACAGGGTTAAGTGTCTTTCTGTGGACCTTGGTTTCAAATTTCTTCTTTTTATCTGGCAGCAGAAACAGCTTCACATAAGGATCAGATGTACCTCCCATATCTAAAGCGGGCAGCTCAGCTGCTTGAATTATCCCAACCATCAGCTAAAAATAGAATAAAAGGAAGAAGACATTCAGCTCTACATATAGCAAAGCACATCATATTCTTAATTCTTCCCTATAGGTTTTAGTACAAAGTTAAGAATAAGCCTAAAACATTTACTGCATGGAAACGTAGGTTAAGCTTCATTTTAAAGTGAATCTGAAGTGAAAATAAACTTATGAAATAATGATTTGTATGTGTAGTACAGCTAAGAAATAGAACATTAATAGCACAGATATGGGTCTAATATTGTTTCCAGTTTCAGAAAGAGTTTAGAAACTTCAGTTATCTCTGAGCTCTCGACCACTTGAGTTGGCTACTGTGCTGTTTTCTGAGACACTTATACTGTACTTCAAAGAAACAGCGACAGACAGCTTCAGATAAGATTTTTACTGCAGGGAAGTTGAAAGGGTAATTAGCTCTGCTCTGTTTCATAGTTTAATATACAGTGTGGTTTGTAAATTGAAAATATGATAGAATGATGCAATGCTATAAAAAGCTTTATACCTGAAAATATAAACATAAGACTGATTTGTTTGCTACTAATGTTCTATTAATTATCCGTACAACACATACAATTTATTATATCATAAGCTCTTTTTCGCTTGAGTGTCACTTTAAGATAATAATATCTTATTTTTCTAGATCACTATGTATATCCTATAAGGCACCCAGTAACATGCATGTTGTGAGGTTGACAGCACATCAAATATATTTTAATGGCTCGGGATGCAACACTACTGAAACATACTGCAGGACCAGTTTCCATGTGATATAATGTGGGGAATGATTTACTGCAGACATTGGGGAGTGGGTTATATCATATACTACACTGGCCACAATGCAGTAGCTGTGCGTTGTGGTATTTCCCTAATTGTCATATAGTGTTATAACCAGTTATTTTAATGATATAATAGTACTAATAATATTTCATATATTATAATACTTAAATAATACATTTTTGAATCCTCCTGAACATTAAAGTCTGAAAGTGGACAAAAACAAAAATTCCTCCACTAAAATAATGTAGTGAACAGCTCCATGGAAATTTATAAGGCCCAGATAAGTCTTTGCTATATTGTTTGACAGATATATCCAGGCCATTCAGCTCTGGAATATCTGTGCTTTAAACTAGCCAAAAGGAGCAACATGGCTGTTCGTCCTTCTGATGTGTAACAATGGCTTACAGTGCTGTTTATAGCCTACCTAAAGGATATCCAACATAAGTGAGTTTAAAAAAGTAATTACCTATTTATGTTCAATATCCTTCTGGTACACCCTGATTTGCTCCAATTGTTGCTAAAGACTCCGGACTGACCCCTGACCCTCCTTGACCCGGAAGAAGAACTCTGACTGAAATCACTGCTTGCAACCTGTGCAGGTGCACTCACTGCCATGCAAACTGCATAGGTGCGGTGGCAATTGCAGAATTCTATCATGTCAAGGCTGCCGGAATAAACTCACTTGTCTCAGATGTCCTTTAAGTATTTTAAGTTGATATTTACCTAATCCAGAAGCAGGACTCCTCTTCCACCACTGAGCAGTGCTGTAATGCTGACATCCTCCTTTGGATCCCAATTATCGTATTTTTTGGACTATAAGACACACTTTTTCTCCCCAAAAGTGGGGGGAAAAAGTCACTGGGTCTTATGGTCCAAATACAGGGAATCCCTGACTTACGAACGCCTGCCAATATGAACTACCGCTTCGCTGCAATGTCGGGGACTCCCTGTGCAGTCCCTATGTCCTCTCTTTGTCACCCTGTCTTTCTCCACCTTTCCCTTTCCCCTGTAAGTAGCGGAAGTATGTACCAATTGCCCCCACGCTGTGTACTTAGTGGCAGCCATGTATTACCGCCCCCTGCTGTGTAATTAGTGGCATCAGTATAATCCAATTGCCCCCGCTGAGTAATTAGCGGCAGCAGTATAATCTGATTGCCCCCTGCTGAGTAGCAGCCATGTCTCACCCGATCTTGAAAGTCCACGCTGTTCAGAGACCTCTCCTATGCATCATTCTTCCCCTACTGCCGGCCCCCTGTAATGACGCTATCAGGAAAAGCTGGCACTAGGGGGAAGAATAACGTGTAGGAGAGGTCTCTGAACAGCGCGGACTTCCAGGATCGGGTAAGACATGGCTGCTACTTAGTGGGTGGAAGGGAGGGGGGGTAGGGCAATAGGATTATACTGATTACACAGCGGAGGCGATCAGGTTATACATGGCTGCTGATAATTACACAGCGGAGGACAATCTGAGTATACGGATGCCGCTACTTACACTGCAGGGGCAGCTGGTGTAGGACATACAAAAAAGAGAGGGCACTTGCACAAATGCAGGATGCAGGGGAACAAGCTGGGGACACAGGGGGACAAGCAGAGGACACATGAGGACAAACAGAGGACACTGGGTCAGGGTCACAAACAGAAGACAAAGGGTGACAAGCTGAGGACACAGGGTGACAAGCTGAGGACACAGGGGGACAAGCAGAGGACACAGGGAGACAAGCTGAGGACACAACAGGACAAGCATAGCACACATGGGGACAAGCAGAGGGACAAGCATAGCACATATGGGTAAACAATTTATTTTAACACAGTTGCGATTCTGGATAGTATTAGTCTCAGCAGACCTGCAAGCATGGTATTTTCCTAGAAAGCAAGTTAAAAATACATAGCGGGTAATCCTCTACTGCAGTACACCCTGTGCTGAAACACACACTGTGTAGGAAAAACTTCCACCGCATGCAGGATGGGGATACACTCTCCCCCTTCAGTTCCCTGCTCACCAAAACGATAAGTTGTTCTAGGTGTATCACAGTATCTTTGCAGGCAAAGTTCTAAAGTGAGAAACACAGAAAGCCGCTTCTCATAGCGTAAAAAATGACTTTTTAATATGGCTCAAAAGCCCCACAGTCCATAAAACATACCAGATACAGAAAGAGTTAAAAGCTTATCTCACAATTCCATAATACGAGCAGGTCTCTCGGTTTCTCTGCCAGCAGCCCTCCGTCTCATGTTGATTCAGCAGCGTGCGTGTCTCTAGCTCCGCCCTACGTGTTTCATCACTAGGGGGCGTGACTCATCAGGAATTGTGAGATATACTTTTAACTCTTTTTGTATCTGGTACATTTTATGGACTGTGGGGCTTTTGAGCCATATTAAAAAGTCATTTTATGTTATGAGAAGCGGCTTTCTGTGTTTCTCACTTTAGAGCTTTGCCTGCAAAGATACTGTGATATGTCTAGAACAACTTATCGTTTTGGTGAGCAGGGAACTGAAGGGGGAGAGTGTATCCCCATTCTGCATGCGGTGGAAGTTTTCCCTACACAGTGTGTGTTTAAGCACAGGGTGTACTGCAGTAGAGGATTACCCGCTATGTATTTCTAACTTGCTTTCTAGGAAAGAGGGCCATAATAATTGGGGTGAGGACATCCACAAGATGCCCCTGGACCATAGGCGCACCAGGTTTAGTATATTTTTTCCCCTGGTTTTTGCCCTCTAAGCCTAGGTGCGTCTTATGGTCCAGGGCATCTTATAGTTCGAAAAATATGGTACATGTCATGTCATGTTGTGACCGGGACCTGGAGGATGATGTCTGCATTACAGCACCACTCAGTGGTGAAAGCAAAGAGCCGATCCTGCAACAAGAGAAATGATCCTGTGTCCAAATCAGGTAAACATCATGCAAGCCCTGGCCCACTCTGCATTTACTATGCCGGAGGCCACCAGAGTTTAGCTGTGGCAGACCTGCCCGAGTTATCTAAAATGAGATAACTTGAGTGGAGCTGTTAAAAGGTTCATTAACAAAACCCTAGCAAAAACTGGAGTGCACTGACAGCTATATGAACATATGAAGATATATCTTCTTATATTGTAGTATGAGCGCTCCTCTTTGATGACACCGATATTAACTATAATACCCAGTATGATTGTTTGATTATTTTTACTCTTATCATCGGTGCAATGAGCACTCTGTATTTAATTTAAGTCTATCTGGACGGATATATCCGTCCAGATAGACTGTGCAGCTGCCGTTGCCTGCCATTACCCCCCTGCCCCATCAGTGAATGGGAATATAAATAAATGAATAGTTACCTAAGGGTCTGAACTTTTTAAATATACATGTCAAGAGAGTACCATATATACTCACAAGCAAGCCGAATTTTTCACCCCCCAAAAGTGGCCCAAAAGTTGGGGGGTCGACTTGTTTGCGAGTTATGGTCCAGTATGGGTAGGTAGGTTGGTAGGTAGTGCCCCTCCCCGCTCCCCCCGCGGCCGCCGCTGCTATTACCTTAGGTGGCGCTGCTTCCTCTATCCCCGTCCTGCTCCGGTAACTAATTCACAGCAGCGTGCCCCTCGGCGGCTGCTGTGTGATGATGGAGGAAACCATAGAGAGCGGTTCCCATAGTAACGGCGATACATATTGCCGCTACAGGAAGCCGCTCTCTATGGTTTCCTCCGTCATCACACAGCAGCCGCCGAGGGGCGCGCTGCTGTGAATTAGTTACCGGAGCAGGACGGGGATAGAGGAAGCGGCGCCGCCTAAGGTAATAGCAGCGGCGGCCGTGGGGGGAGCGGGGAGGGGCACTAACTACCTACCCACCCACCTAGCCATACTGGGCACTATACTAGCCATACTGGGGCACTATGCTAGCTATACTGGGGCACTATGCTAGCTATACTGGGGCACTATACTAGCTATACTGGGGCACTATACTAGCCATACTGGGCACTATGCTAGCCATACTGGGCACTATACTAGCCATACTGGGCACTATACTAGCTATACTGGGACACCATACTAGCTATACTGGGACACTATACTAGCTATACTGGGCACTATACTAGCTATACTGGGGGACTACCTACCCATACTGGGCACTATACTAGCTATACTGTGCACTATACTAGCTATACAGGGACACACTGGGGGGATTACGCGGCCAGCATTTCATACCCCTGGCTTGTATGGGGGTCAATCATTTTTTCCTGGTTTTTCAGGTAAAAGTTGGGGGGTCGGCTTACATGCGGGTCGGCTTGCTTGCGAGTATATACGGTATTTTATTATATATTTTTAAATTATACGCTTGTAAATAGTAATGGACGCAAATTGAAAAAATGCACGTTTATTTCTAAATAAAATATCGGCGCCATAAATTGTGATAGGGACATAATTTAAATGGTGTAATAACTGGGACAAATGGGCAAATAAAATACATGAGTTTTAATTATGGTAGCATGTATTAATTTTAAACTATAATGGCCAAAAACTAAGAAATAATGAATTTTTTCCATTTCCAAATGTACTACCAAAAGAAAGCTTAATAAGTGGAGGAAAAAAACAAGATATAGATCAATTAATTGTGATAAGTAGCGATAAAGTTATTGGCAAATGAATAGGAGGTGAACTTTGATCGGATGCATACGATTTTCGAAACTGTAGGCAGTTAACTGTAGTGGTTAATGTTAGGCACTGTACTTGGCCTGAGTAAGTACAAAAATATTATTGACATTAGAGATGGCTCGAACCTTCGATTTTCGGTTCGCGAACCTCTAACGCGAACTTCCGCAAACTTTCGCGAACCGCAATAGACTTCAATGGGGAGGCGAACTTTGAAAACTAGAAACATTTCTGCTGGCCAGAAAAGTGATGGAAAAGATGTTTCAAGGGGTCTAACACCTGGAGGGGGGCATGGCGGAGTGGGATACCCGGCAAAAGTCCCGGGGAAAAATCTGGATTTGACGCAAAGCAGGGTTTCAAGGGCAGAAATCACATTGCATGCTAAATTGGAGGCCTAAAGTGCTTTAAAACATCTTGCATGTGTATACATCAATCAGGGAGTGTAATTAGAGTATTGCTTCGCTTGCCTCAGACACCTCATAAACTGCACCAACAGCAGTTACATCATCCTCCTCCTCACACGTTACGTCCATAGTGTCACCTAACTCAGACATATGAGGTGGTGTAACTTGCTTAGCGCCTTCATCTTGTTGTAACAATAATGGCTGTGAATCAGTAATTTCCCCACCAAATAACTCCTGCAAAGTGTCAAATGCAGTGGATGTGGTGCGTGTAGTTGCGCTGGTGGCTGCGGAAGATGAGGTGTTCTGTGTTTAATAGTCATCCACGTCCTGACAATCTTGGGAGTTGATGGGACATGCCTTCTTCTGAGCACTGTACTTTGGTCCAGGGCTGCACGAAATCACATCAGCACGACCTTGAACAGACCTGCCGGGTGGCGTGTGCTCACGTAGGTAGATGTGTGGGTGCACTGTGAACAACAGGTAGGTATATGCAGTGATGGGTATTACAAATGTGCACCTGTCACACACACACAGGTACCGAACAGGTACAGTGACACTGCATGTGCTCACGTAGGTAGGTGGGTGCACTGAACAACAGGTAGGTATATGCAGTGATGGGTATTCCAAATGTGCACCTGTCACACACACAGGTACCGAACAGATACAGTGACACTGCATGCGCTCACGTAGGTAGGTGGGTGGGTGTACTGTGAACAACAGGTAGGTATATGCAGTGATGGGTATTACAAATGTGCAACTGCCTGTCACACACACAGGTAGTCACTGAATGTTTTGAGCCTGGCAGTGGCGCAGTAGGAAACAGTAGAAATTACCAAGGGGCCAAGGTCCAGCACCTAAGACTGACTGACAGGGCTGTATATGCAACACAAGTGTCTGTGGGACGCACACACACAAAAACAAATAGATCACAAGAACAACATTAGCTCTCAAAAGAGCTGTTGATGATGAGGAGTGCTTTTTAGCAATAAGGATCAGCAAGAAAGAGCAACCTAACAAGCCTAACTAAGCTTTCCCTACCGCAACCACACGAGTGAGTGAAATGGGTGACGCTGCCTGCTTTTTTTAAGGGGGGGGGGGGTTGGGGTTCTAGGAGGGAGTGTAGCCTGATTGGCTATCCTGTGCCTGCTTACTGTGATGTATTGGGTCAAAGTTGACCCTAATGATGTAGTATAGGGGGCGGGTCGAACCGCAATAAAGTTTGGGTTCGTTCGCAAACGCGAACCACCGAAGTTCGCGCAAATAAGTTTGCGGTCAAACCATTCATGCTATCTCTAATTGACATATGTGATGGTCATTATTGAGGTAAGCCACCTCCCCTTTTTTGATTTTTAGTTTTTTTAACCTAGTTTTATATACCCTTGGGCGCCTTTTCTGCCTTTTCTGCTATTTATCAAGTTTACCTGGGTTACATTGAATTATTGAATTCTCTTAGATATTTGTAATTCTTCAAGCCAGGCAATTCACAGTTGCTGTGCCAGTTCAAGTCCCATGTCTATAAAGGTTAGATCATTTTCATCCCTTATGTTCATACTGCAGCATGCAATATATTTTTAGATCTACATTAACATGGGGCTTGTTATTAAGAGTAATGGTCTATCTCACAGAGAGAATTGCTATGTGATAATGTAAATCAAGGCAGCAACATGCAAATAATAATTTAGTGCAAATTGTTTTATTTTGATGGCATTATTATTATTCGAGAGAGAGAGAGAGACCAAAACAACAGCAGTAACTTTACATGAAAGGCTGAGAAACGAGTCTATGATTTTTACCCAGTGGAGTGGAAAAATAATTCACTTCCTCTTCTGAAATATTTGCTTGAAATAAGCTATCATGCTCCTACAGAGTTCTTTGGTCATGTCTCCCTTTGAAGCCTAGTGCAATGCACAGCTCAAGGTGAATGACAATTAGGTTTCCAGCATCCTGCATGTCTGGGTAAGTGCACAGTGCAGAAATCTGTTTCATATCAGAATCAACATCTATAGCCATATTGCTGGAATATGAGCTCTTCAATATAACAATAATAATAGGGATACAATTCAGAGTTATCATTTAACCTTTTTTAATATCGGTTCAGATCATTTATCATATTAATAGATTAATAGATTATTCATGTTATAACTATTTTATTGCGAAAGGGAGATGGACCTTTCAAGCTTGTCATTGTAGCTTTTTTCCCCTTTTCTTTGTATGTATTTGGAGATTGATCTTGAATCTGCTTTCAGCCTTCAGTGCATTTAGCATATCAATGTCTACCAAAATCTTGTGTTGTTGAAATAACTCAATGCTTTCAGAGATATTATTGGAATAAAACCTGGTGCAAATTTAATATTAAACATATTTATTGGGAGGATAATAAAGGGTACTGTTTAATTGCCTCCTATTGTCTAGGTTTTTTTCTTTAGGGAAATGGTTAGTAAAGTGAATTAGTGACAAAACATATTTTTTGTTGTTATTACACCCTTGATTATACTTTGGAGCTGAATCAGTAGTTCAGCTAAGCAGGGCCGGCTCTCTCATGAAGCAAGGTGAAACATTTGCATCAGGCGCAGAGATTACAGGAGCAGCATTTTTTGTACCGTGTTTACTATTATTATGAGAGCTAGAACAAATAAATATATTTTAAGGGGGTATACATACTTTCCTAACAGCTATCTACATAGGGCTGAAGTGCATATTGCTGAAAATATTAGGCTTCATTGACTTCAAATACATGTAATGACATATATGGCATGGGACTATTTAGTGATGATTCTCCGTCACATAACTAAACATTTTTTATCCGCCAAGCATCAACATATGTTAATTGCTTCTGGACCACACTAATTGAAATCTACACCTTTCAATAAATCTCATTGGCTCATACTGATCACAGGGTCAGGAATCAATGAAATCAGTGAATCCTTAGCAGGCCCCGTTCTTTGTACCAGTGGTCTCTGATCCATAAGAGGCCAGAGACCACTTGTACTGATGTGGTTCAGTTTAATCATTTTTGTTCTCTTGCATACAACATAAAAGACCAATATCAACATCTTAAGATCTCTTAATGGGAAAACCATTGCAAGATGTAAAATTAAAAATGTTCAAAATTTTAGAACAGGTCAAGCACCCTAGCTCTAAGAAACAATCCTGACAAGGCACACGTGCACCAATATAGGTAGCCAGGCAAATGTGCGCCAGTATAGGTAGCCAGGCACATGTGTTCCAGTATAGGTAGCTAGGCATACGTGCACCAATATAGGTAGCCAGGCAAATGTGCGCCAGTATAGGTAGCCAGGCATATGTGCTCCAGTATAGGTAGCCAGGCATATGTGCTCCAATATAGGTAGCCAGGCATATGAGCTCCAATATAGGTAGCCAGGCATATGTGTTCCAGTATAGGTAGCCCAGCAAATATGTTCCTGTATAGGTAGCCAGGCACATGTGTAAAGGTAGTGTTCCAGTATGCCCCCCACCCTCTCCACCGGCTGCCGCTCAGCCACCCTCCTCCATCACCACACTGGCTTCCCCCTCGCTGGCGCTGCATGCCAGGCTCAGAGACTTCATATCAGTGGCGACATGCAGAGAAAAGGAGAGCAGTAGCCTAATAACTGCACATATGTGCACCGTTGCAAGGCCACCACTCTCCACTCCAATGCGGGTCGCCGCTGATATGAGGTCTCCGAGGCAGACATTCAATGCCAGAGAGGGAGATGCCAGTGTGTGGAGGAGCAACCGGGGAGGAAGGGGGGCAGGTCCAGAAGGAAGAGGTGGAAAGTCTGCCTCTGGCTCTCTCTTGCCGTGCCTCTCCCTTCTCCCCCTCTGAGAGGCTGCATGCTGCTCTGCATAGGACAGCAGAGCAGCAGAATTAGATGGTACGCCACCGCTGCACAGTCAGTGCCCAGCATACTATTTTAAAAAGTCCTTTGCGATCTACCCAGCAGTCCTTCACGACCTACTGGTAGATCGCGATCGACGTAATGGGCACCCCTGACTTAAAGGAAACCCAAGGTGAGAGTGATATGCAGACTGCCATATTTATTTTCTTTTCCACAATACTAATTGCAGACATCCTGCTGATCTTACTGGAATCAGTAGTGTCTGAGTCAAAACCCGGAAACAAGCATGTGGCTAATCCAGTCACACTTGAATCATTGCACCTGATCTGTATGCTTGTTTAGGGTCTATAGCTAAAACTTTAATTGACACAGGATCAGGGGACAGCAATTGTTTAAAAGGAAATTAATATGGCAGCCTCCATATAAATCTCACCTCAGGTTCCCTTTAAACTTTCTGCTCACATCCATCATTCATACCTCATCTGCTTTCTATGCAGCTTTAATACTGTATATTATTATATTGCATCTCCTATGTTTAAAGCCTATGGTCAGTGAAAGCAGTTTTGGGATATTGTGGGCACATGCTTGTATATTTACAATACAGCTCTTAAACACAGCTCAATTGTTCTGCACACATTTTACACAGTGGGGGATTTCAATGACTTTTCATTTGACTTTGCAGCAGCAAGGACCAGCACAACGGTTTTCCTTCAATAAAGTTTCCAAGTTTGTTTTTATCTGCAGAGAAAGTAAAATGGGTTTCTAAGGACCAATTTCTCCCACTTATTATTCTTTGGCAGGAATAAGATGTTTGAGGTTTAGAAAGTCCCCCATCGATTTAATGATATTCTCTGAGTATTGAGTGGTCAGTCACAATGGAATGGCACAGCTGAAATGTGCTCCTGCATTGCCACAGAACATTAAGATGACATGTCTTTCATCTGCAGGCTCCTCGATCTGCCTCATTTGAAATGTACACGTTTTATCATAATCACACACTGTTCTCCCGGTATCTCTAGTAATGTTGCTAATGTATTTAGCACAAACAAACTAAGCCATAAAAGGATACTTGTAAAAGTAGCAAAATCATATTACTGAATTATGTTCACTAGTAATTGAATGCAATGATGTTTTAAGTTATTTTTTATCTGCTCTAGCTACATCACATCTTAATGCCTATCTGTCTGTCTATCTATCTATCTATCTATCTATCTATCTATCTATCTATCTATCTATCTTAAAGTGGGTTTATGCTTTATAACAGACGCACTGATTGTTTCCATTTGTGGGGCCAGACTAATGCTGGGGATACACGGTACGTTTCTGTATGTGTATCAACCAGCTGATCCGGCCAGGGAATCGAGCGCTGATAAGGAAGCGCCGGCGGGAATGAGCGGCAATCGATCCGCGCGCGCAGATGAGCGGGGACGCGGCAGGGATCCGGCTGGGGTCGATCCGGTGGCTAATCGGCCGCCGGATCGACCCGTGTATTCCCAGCATTAGTCACATGACAGAGTCCTCACTTCCTCTCCTGTTGACTTGGAACATCTCTAGTGGGATCCATATAAACAATTGTATTCATTTGCACCTACATTTAATTTGTATTTGCACCACATTTTGTGTTCCTTAAAAAAATGCATTAAATTCAAGTAGTTCAGTACCCAGTTAGTTCATAGGGTCCCCAGACCACTAGAAAATTATAAGGGACTCAAAGAGTCCAAAAAAACCTTCTTACTAAAAACAAAAGCTGCACTTAATACAAGTTTGCCTTCTTAAAACAGAAGATATTTGCAATAATTGCATTGGTATGGCTCTGTAAAATTAATAGACTAAAGGCTCACTGCACACGTCTCTGGCTTTTGAGCCATGAAAATATGCTTTGTATGATGGGAGATCTTTCTTGCTAAATTATTGCAGATGCCTTCAGTTTTAAGAAGGCAAATGTATATTAAGCTTCCGTACAGTCATTCAAGTTAGCAAACAAAGAAGAAAAGAATAGGCTTACTTTAGAAGAATGCTATTTAATGTAATAGAAATGCAAATGGTGTACCTATATTTAAATGCAAAAGAATGCGATTCAAACACAAATGATTGTCTCGTTTATGTAAGCTTTTGGGATCAGGTCCATTGGTGGCACTAATGTGACAGAAAGGAAAGTTAGCAGTGGTGGTGATTTGAAAGATTGATCATTTAAAGACATTGGGGTAAGGTATATTAATTTGGTAAGCCTTTCTAAAAGCTAGTAAATGGCATGAACTGTACTTTGTAAAATGCTGTGGAAAATATCAGTGCACTATAAGTGAATAATAATAATAATAATGTCCGAATAATAAAGTTAAAATGTGGCAGCACACACTTGTGGTTCCTTGGAAGCAGCAAACTGCAGCAAAATGTTGCCAGGTGATGCCTCAGCATTGGGACACAAATATACAGATAAACATGGAACAACACAATTTTTGATGTGTTGTATAATGACATAGACAAACAAGAAGGATCCACAGGCCAGGTGGGTTCGATGAAAACTGATATACTTTTATTGGTGGCTCTGTATGGTGACTCCATACAGAAAGACCAGGGGCGTAACTAGGCCCCACCGGGCCCCCCTGCAGATTTTCTGAGCGCCCCCCCCCCCCCCGGGGCCCGCTCGCGGCCGTTTTGTGGGTGCTGGAGGGGTGGCAGCATGAGGGGAAAGCCTTGCCCACAGTCGGCGGGGAGAGGGGTAGTTCCCCCCTCTCCCTCACCTCGGGGCTCTCCCCTCTGCGCTCCCCTCCAGCTCGTAAGTGTCTGTGGGGCTGTGGTGGGCAGCGAGCGGCGGGCAGATACATACCTGCTTCCGTGCGTTCCATCGGAGACTTCTCCCTCTAGCGGCTGATGTCACTTCCGGAAGTGACGTCACTTCCGGAAGTGACGTCAGCCGCTAGAGGGAGAAGTCTCCGATGGAACGCACGGAAGCAGGTATGTATCTGCCCGCCGCTCGCTGCCCACCACAGCCCCACAGACACTTACGAGCTGGAGGGGAGCGCAGAGGGGAGAGCCCCGAGGTGAGGGAGAGGGGGGAACTACCCCTCTCCCCGCCGACTGTGGGCAAGGCTTTCCCCTCATGCTGCCACCCCTCCAGCACCCACAAAACGGCCCCGAGCGGGCCCCAGGGGGGGGCCGGGCCCCCCCGCGGGCGCAGGGGCTGCAGGGCCTATTCCTACGCCCCTGAGAAAGACAACACATCCACACATCCATGTGTGGAGTTAACAATAAAAGTATACCGGATTTCAACTATCCCACTTGGCATGCGGATCCTTCTTGTTTGTCTATGTGAATTGGTTTAGCTTGCCAGATCCTGCACCGGTAGGTGAGCATTAATGGGGGGTTCAAAGCGTTCTGGACATTCTTTTTGACCTGTATAATCTCATTGTTTGCTGTCTATTTTGTGACAGTGATCTTTCTCTCACTTATACACCCAGCTATAGAGTAGTATATAGGGCTGCTCCTTAAAGTGACAAGAAACCAACAAAGGTTGTCATATAATAAAACACAGCTTTATTTTGTATCTTATCATTTGCCTGACCTGGTTATTTTGGAAGTCATAGTCCAAAGAGTACTGAAGTTTCCCAAGCTTCTCTTCTTCTTTTGGTTTCTCCTTATCTTCTCCGTCAGTTAAACCTGTTTCTGCATCGTCATCATCATCATCATCCTTCAAAGCCTGGTGAGAAATACATAAAGTCTTTAAACTGTTTGAGGTATAAGCAATCAAAGTGGAAAACAGTTTTCTTTACCCTTTGAAATGTATGCTCAGCAAGCAGCAGAATAATCATTTCATAGAAGGCAGGCAGAAAAAATATATGTAATAAAGTACTAGATTAAGTCATATCCTGTGAGGTCTTACTGAAGAGATTAAAACAAGCTTTATTAAAATACAGTGAACATGCTCATACCAGTATGCAAAAAATGTTACCACAAGAGTAACGTACTGTTTTACAAGGCATTTCGGCATGCAATATATCAGGCCTCATTCAGAAAATGTGACATGTGGAAGTTTCTAGTTTTCTATATGGTAGTTGTCAGTATGAAAGTGCCAACCATGGGTACATATGCAGTTCAAGAAATCAACATGCTGTTATTGCATTGAATGGAGGCGTATGAAATAAAGGGTCCTCTATGCTAATTATTTCATTTTTTTTAGGTAAAGCCAGGCTGATCTAAATTAATTTCACAATGATTATATTTCACTAAGTCATCTGGGCATTGTTTGCTTGGTAATTAAGTAGTCACTTTACAGTTTCATTAAGTGAAGATTTAGTTTTATATTTCCAACTACTAATTAGAAGCTTACGTGTTCTTGCTGCATTATAATAACATTTAGAAAATGAATGTTTCTCCCTACTGGAGGTCAGGAGGATTTTTATAACCTGCGTATTTGTGTTTTCCTTTATTTTGCTGTGTGGAATTTGATGCTCGCTGTTATCTAGCCGTGAGTACAAACATCATGTTATTTATATAAGAGACAGAAAAAAGTGTTAAGCCTCTAAGAATGAATCATAATGTGATTGCAAGGTAATTACACTTTTAGAACTTTTATTCTAAGAATACTCCTTGTTACTGTCTATTAATAATACTCTAGTTCTTCAAGCTCCCATCTCCAACTGTCCCTTTCGTTTATCAGCTGTGACTGACACACCCTTGTAAAAGAATGCTACCAGGTGTCTTTAGAAAGACTACAATGTACGCCTTATTTTTGAGTGGATAAAGCCTTATACTGCTCTTTGATGACAGAAGGCAGTTAATCAAGGCTGATTTTTGGACATTCTAGTGGAAGACCATATATTATATACATATTTTATATACACAAAAGGTCAGCTTGACTCATAATTTGTGTTTTTGCTTATAGAAAGAGAGAAGTGGCATTTTATGTGGGGATTAGGCAAAAGATGCTACCCACCATGGTCATTCTAGTAGGAATAGATCAATAGCAATGAAGTTAGGGTTTAATATGGCTTGAATATGCTACCTGCAATAGGTGGCAGCCATCTACACTGCCTACAGGCATGAGATTATTACTCAAATGACCCAAAAATGACAATATTGGTGGCTTGTCATCCCAGGTCTTGGAGCATTTTAAGTGTGTTATTTAGTGTAACAACAGATTGAATAAAGCCTATTAACTAATTATATAAAAGAAAAGTCAACTGGCAGGTTGAAATCTTTGTTAGACAGTGAAATTAACCCCTTAGATGAGCAGTACCCGGGCCATCCAGCTGCTCTTGCCTCCTCTTTGCCTTCCTTAGCTACGGTAAATATATGACAAGAAGAAGCTAACCCACAGACATACCCTTGAGCAGTTAAATCATGTTTGTGTATATCTATAACATATAATTTCCTAGTGCTGCTACATGAATGAATGGCTTCTTGTTTTAAGACTTAACAAACAAACACTACGGTGTGTGTCAATTTTAATTTACAGCAGCACGTCGTTCAGAAAGATGTGCCTAAACTGCAGCGAATGCCAAATCTACATTTCCAGTGGTATTCAATCACATTGGCATTAGGGCTTGGCTGTCAAGCAGGCCATAGAGACATTCAGTTCATTTCGGGTCCTACAGTAATAATTGGAATAGGTGATAACTATCAGATGTCTTTTCACAGTTTGAGACTTTGGTAAATTTACATAATGTTCATTTGCATAAAAAGTATATTAAATCTATTATATTGTATGCATGACTTGGAGAGTACATTTTAGCATAATATTTTGCAGGAACACACGACATGATTTGGCTCCAGAACTCGAGGTATCTGCCAAGAAACTATGCAGCAAATGAAACAACAGCATAAAAGTTCAGGATAAATGTTAACTAAGGAATATATCTGGCAGAACACTCTCTAACGGATGCCAGTGTGTTAAATGCTTTTTTATTACTGTATTTTATGTGTGGGCAAAACAACAGTTTTATGGCAGAGAGGACTCAAATAACGTAGAAGTCATTTGACCTACCGTGCATACTTCCCTAGATAGTTAACTAAGTTGCTTTTTTATTCAAACCACTGATAAGATTTTAGAGATCGCTCTGTAAGTTATAGCAAGCTTATGCAGACACCTGCAGTAATGTGATATGCCTTATGATAAAACAAGGAAGTCATTTGTTATCAAGACATTTATTGTATTTGATCTTGAAAAAGTTTGAATTTATCTCATGCCATGGTATGCCATCAACCAGAAACATCAAATTTATATACAAGGGTATGGTTACCAATCTCAGTACTGACAGCATTTCTTTTTGGCTTATTTAAATGATATTCATGAGCTATGTAACATGAGCTACATGATTGATCAGTCATTTTGTGTGATAAATGTTAATTATTTGCAGCAATTACACAATTTTCTCTTTAGAATGCAATTTTGTTTGTGTTGGTGGGGATAACGCTATTTATGTTTGAATGAAATCAATTTAGTTCAGCCTCTTGATGTATTAAGCAATGTTAAGCAGAGGATTAATCTCAGTTGAGAAGCCCCAGCTGTCAAGACAACTAATCACAAAATGTTTTCACTGTCTATGGTTTATCCAAACAGGAAAAAAAAAACCTACCGCAAGTGACAATCCAGAACAGTCATGAGATACAACACAGAAAGGGATGACACAGAAGGAAGAAATCAAATTAGGACAGCCACACATTGTAAGAGCCATGGAGAAATGACCATTAGATATGCATCTTATTAGCACTTTATCTTATTGCAATGTAGGTCAATGCTGCTTTGTAGAAAGCACTTCATATGCCTTCCAAATACATTCTGCCCATGTAGTTTGTAAGGGTGCTACTTGAACAGTTGCTGCACACACTTGGATTTTACATGTGTGTTGGACTGGAAACTTGCTAAAAATCAATATGTTGTGTTGACTACAGATGCTACAGATATGACATTTGTAAATTAATCCATCTTTGCAAGACTTTAAAGAACATTAAAGCCAAATATGTCTTATTCATTAGCTAGAGGTATTAATCGGCTTCATTTAATTCCCTCACTGGGTCTGTGGAGAATTGAATGTTAAGAGAATGTTTTGCTCATCACTGTTGTCCAAAGTCCAGTACCAAAATACAGAGATTAAACTAAGAACTCTATTTCATAGGTAGTTGAACTGCCTGAATTTTTGGGCTTTCAGATACCTGCACAGCATCTGCCTGGTCACTTATTTACATTAATGAGAGTTTTATTGTAGGATATGTATGGTATATACAAGAACTGAGCAGCCACATGTATATTTTCTCAGAATTTCTGTGTTTGCCAGAGACTGAGTAGCAGGTAAGCAGCAGCTAAAAAGGCTAATTGAACCTTGTTAAGCAGTCCAGAAATTGTGAACAGTTGTCTGATGTTTCCAAAAAGCATCCATACATATAAAATATTGTTTTCTTCTACAATTCGATACCATGGGCCATATGCAATTCACTTTTTCACCAGGTTGATCGTTTCAAAATGTGTTAATAAAATGCATTTTAAATCACCAGCAAGCAAAAATAAATAAATAAATACTTAAAGTACTTTTGATTGTACTATTTTTTAACAACTTTTGGGTACTTTTTCTGTTGTAAAATGCTTAAAAGCTAGTTTAAAGAAAATATGAAAATTATCTCCTAGGAGATAACTCAGGAGAATATGTTAATTGCATATGGGCCCATCTTCTGATTAAAAGTGACAATTTTTGTCCATTTTGCTAAAGCATTCCATAATATGAATTCTAAATATTTCCCTTAGTGCCAATTCTTTCATTTTTAATTTGAGGATGACACTAATACAGCATAGAATAGAGAACAAGATCAAAAACATTTTATTTTTTGGTAAATGGATACAAATTAAAATAAAACACAGACTTGTTTATTTTTATTGCCTTGTGTACTAGGCTATGGCCCATATGCAAATCACTTTTTCTACTGAGTTTTCTCCTAGCTGATAATTTCACAACTTGTCAATAAAATGCCCTTTAACCACTTTCCGACCGCCTAACGCACAGAGGCGGCCGGGAAGTGGAGCCCTGAAGGACCGGCTCACCCACAGAGGCGGCGGCCCTTCTAAGGGCATGGGCGGAGCGATCGCGTCATCCGTGACGCGATCCTCCGCCGGCGCCTGTCACCGCTCGCTCGCCGCAACATCCCGCCGGCTATACGGAAGCGCCGGCGGGATGTTAACCCCGCGATCGCCGCATACAAAGTGTATAATACACTTTGTAATGTTTACAAAGTGTATTATACAGGCTGCCTCCTGCCCTGGTGGTCCCAGTGTCCGAGGGACCACCAGGGCAGGCTGCAGCCACCCTAGTCTGCACCCAAGCACACTGATTTCTCCCCCCCTGCCCCAGATCGCACACAGCACCCATCAGACCCCCCCCTGCCCACCCCCCAGACCCCTGTTTGCACCCAATCACCCCCCTAATCACCCATCAATCACTCCCTGTCACTATCTGTCAACGCTATTTTTTTTTATCCCCCCCCTGCTCCCTGCCCCCTCCTGATCACCCCCCACCCCTCAGATTCTCCCCAGACCCCCCCCCCCCCAGACCACCACCCCCCTGTTTACTGTATGCATCTATCCCCCTGATCACCTGTCAATCACCTGTCAATCACCTGTCAATCACCCGTCAATCACCCGTCAATCAACCCCTGTCACTGCCACCCATCAATCAGCCCCTAACCTGCCCCTTGCGGGCAATCTGATCACCCCCCCACACCAATAGATCGCCCACAGATCCGACATCAGATCACCTCCCAAATCCATTGTTTACATCTATTCTCTCCTCTAAACACCCACTAATTACCCATCAATCACCCATCAATCACCCCCTATCACCACCTGTCACTTTTACCTATCAGATCAGACCCTAATCTGCCCCTTGCGGGCACCCAATCACCCGCCCACACGCTCAGATTGCCCTCTGACCCCCCCTTATCAATTCACCAGTGCATTAATTACATCTGTTCTTCCCTGTAATAACCCACTGATCACCTGTCAATCACCTGCCAATCACCTATCACCCATCAGTCACCCCCTGTCACTGCCACCCATCAATCAGCCCCTAACCTGCCCCTTGCGGGCAATCTGATCACCCACCCACACCATTAGATCGCCCGCAAACCCGCCGTCAGATTACCTCCCAAATGTATCGTTTACATCTGTTATCTTCTCTAAACACCCACTAATTACCCATCAATCACCCATCAATCACCCCCTATCACCACCTGTCACTGTTACCTATCAGATCAGACCCTAATCTGCCCCTTGCGGGCACCCAATCACCCGCCCACACGCTCAGATTGCCCTCAGACCCCCCCCCCCCTTATCAATTCGCCAGTGCATTAATTACATCTGTCCTTCCCTGTAATAACCCACTGATCACCTGTCAATCACCTGCCAATCACCTATCACCCATCAATCACCCCCTGTCACTGCCACCCAACAATCAGCCCCTAACCTGCCCCTTGCGGGCAATCTGATCACCCACCCACACCAATAGATCGCCCGCAGATCCGACATCAGATCACCACCCAAGCGCAGCGTTTACATCTATTCTCTCCTCTAAACACCCACTAATTACCCATCAATCACCCATCAATCACTCCCTATCACCACCTGTCACTGTTACCTATCAGATCAGACCCTAATCTGCCCCTTGCGGGCACCCAATCACCCGCCTACACGCTCAGATTGCCCTCAGACCCCCCTTTATCAATTCGCCAGTGCAATATTTACATCTGTCCTTCCCTGTAATAACCCACTGATCACCTGTCAATCACCTGCCAATCACCTATCACCCATCAATCACCCCCTGTCACTGCCACCCAACAATCAGCCCCTAACCTGCCCCTTGCGGGCAAACTGATCACCCACCCACACCAATAGATCGCCCGCAGATCCGACATCAGATCACCACCCAAGCACAGTGTTTCCATCTATTCTCTCCTCTAAACACCCACTAATTACCCATCAATCACCCATCAATCACCCCCTATCACCACCTGTCACTGTTACCCATCAGATCAGACCCTAATCTGCCCCTTGCGGGCACCCAATCGCCCGCCTACACGCTCAGATTGCCCTCAGACCCCCCCTTATCAATTCGCCAGTGCAATATTTACATCTGTTCTCCCCTGTAATAACCCACTGATTACCTGTCAATCACCTATCAATCACCCATCAATCACCCCCTGTCACTGCCACCCATCAATCACCCCCTGTCACTGCCACCCATCAATCACCCGCTGTCACTGCCACCCATCAATCAGCCCCTAACCTGCCCCTTGCGGGCAAACTGATCACCCACCCACACCAATAGATCGCCCGCAGATCCGACATCAGATCACCACCCAAGCGCAGTGTTTCCATCTATTCTCTACCCTAAACACCCACTAATTACCCATCAATCACCCCCTGTCACTGCTACCTATCAGATTAGACCCCTATCTGCCCCTAGGGCACTCAATCACCCGCCCACACCCTCAGAATGCCCTCAGACCCCAGCCCTGATCACCTCGCCAGTGCATTGCTTGCATCTATTCCCCCCTCTAATCACACCTTGAGACACCCATCAATCACCTCCTGTCACCCCCTAGCACACCTACCCATCAGATCAGGCCCCAATTTGCCCCGTGTGGGCTCCTGATCACTCGGCCAAACCCTCAGACCCCCTTCCGATCACCTCCCCAGTGCATTGATTGCATCTATTTTCCCCTCTAACCACCCCCTGAGACACCCATCAATCACCTCCTGTCACCCCCCTAGCACTCCTATCCATCAGATCAGGCCCAATACAACCTGTCATCTAAAAGGCCACCCTGATTATGACCGGTTCCACAAAATTCGCCCCCTCATAGACCACCTGTCATCAAAATTTGCAGATGCTTATACCCCTGAACAGTCATTTTGAGACATTTGGTTTCCAGACTACTCACGGTTTTGGGCCTGTAAAATGCCAGGGCGGTATAGGAACCCCACAAGTGACCCCATTTTAGAAAAAAAGACACCCCAAGGTATTCTGTTAGGTGTATGACGAGTTCATAGAAGATTTTATTTTTTGTCAAAAGTTAGCGGAAATTAATTTTTATTGGTTTTTTTTCACAAAGTGTCATTTTTCACTAACTTGTGACAAAAAATAAAATCTTCTATGAACTCGCCATACACCTAACGGAATACCTTGGGGTGTCTTCTTTCTAAAATGGGGTCACTTGTGGGGTTCCTATACTGCCCTGGCATTTTAGGGGCCCTAAACCGCGAGGAGTAGTCTAGAAAACAAATGCTTCAAAATGACCTGTGAATAGGACGTTGGGCCCCTTAGCGCACCTAGGCTGCAAAAAAGTGTCACACATGTGGTACCGCCGTACTCAGGAAAAGTAGTATAATGTGTTTTGGGGTGCATTTTTACACATACCCATGCTGGGTGGGAGAAATTTCTATGTAAATGGACAATTGTGTGTAAAAAAATCAAACAATTGTCATTTACAGAGATATTTCTCCCACTTAGCATGGGTATGTGTAAAAATACACCCCAAAACGCATTATACTACTTCTCCTGAGTACAGCGGTACCACATGTGTGGCACTTTTTTACACCCTAAGTACGCTAAGGGGCCCAAAGTCCAATGAGTACCTTTAGGATTTCACAGGTCATTTTGCGACATTTGGTTTCAAGACTACTCCTCACGGTTTAGGGCCCCTAAAATGCCAGGGCAGTATAGGAACCCCACAAATGACCCCATTCTAGAAAGAAGACACCCAAAGGTATTCCGTACGGAGTATGGTCAGTTCATAGAAGATTTTATTTTTTGTCACAAGTTAGCGGAAAATGACACTTTGTGAAAAAAAACTATTAAAATCAATTTCCGCTAACTTGTGACAAAAAAATAAAAACTTCTATGAACTCACCATACTCCTAACAGAATACCTTGGGGTGTCTTCTTTCTAAAATGGGGTCATTAGTGGGGTTCCTATACTGCCCTGACATTTTAGGGGCCCTAAACCGTGAGGAGTAGTCTTGAAACAAAAATGACCTGTGAAATCCTAAAGGTACTCATTGGACTTTGGGCCCCTTAGTGCAGTTAGGGTGCAAAAAAGTGCCACACATGTGGTATCGCCGTACTCGGGAGAAGTAGTACAATGTGTTTTGGGGTGTATTTTTACACATACCCATGCTGGGTGGGAGAAATACCTCTGTAAATGACAATCGTTTGATTTTTTGACACACAATTGTCCATTTACAGAGGTATTTCTCCCACCCAGCATGGGTATGTGTAAAAATACACCCCAAAACACATTGTACTACTTCTCCCGAGTATGGCGATACCACATGTGTGGCACTTTTTTGCACCCTAACTGCGCTAAAGGGCCCAAAGTCCAATGAGTACCTTTAGGATTTCACAGGTCATTTTGAGAAATTTCGTTTCAAGACTACTCCTCACGGTTTAGGGCCCCTAAAATGCCAGGGCAGTATAGGAACCCCACAAATGACCCCATTTTAGAAAGAAGACACCCCAAGGTATTCCGTTAGGAGTATGGTGAGTTCATAGAAGATTTTATTTTTTGTCAAAAGTTAGCGGAAATTGATTTTAATTGTGTTTTTTCACAAAGTGTCATTTTCCGCTAACTTTTGACAAAAAATAAAATCTTCTATGAACTCACCATACTCCTAACGGAATACCTTGGGGTGTCTTCTTTCTAAAATGGGGTCATTTGTGGGGTTCCTATACTGCCCTGGCATTTTAGGGGCCCTAAACCGTGAGGAGTAGTCTTGAAATGAAATTTCTCAAAATGACCTGTGAAATCCTAAAGGTACTCATTGGACTTTGGGCCCTTTAGCGCAGTTAGGGTGCAAAAAAGTGCCACACATGTGGTATCGCCGTACTCAGGAGAAGTAGTATAATGTATTTTGTGGTGTATTTTTACACATACCCATGCTGAGTGGGAGAAATATCTCTGTAAATGGACAATTGTGTGTAAAAAAAATTAACAAATTGTCATTTACAGAGATATTTCTCCCACCCAGCATGGGTATGTGTAAAAATACACCCCAAAACACATTATCCTACTTCTCCTGAGTACGGCAATACCACATGTGTGGCACTTTTTTGCAGCCTAACTGCGCTAAGGGGTCCAAAGTCCAATGAGCACCTTTAGGCTTTACGGGGTGCTTACAATTTAGCACCCCCCAAAATGTCAGGACAGTAAACACACCCCACAAATGATCCCATTTTGGAAAGTAGACCCTTCAAGGTATTCAGAGAGGGGCATGGTGAGTCCGTGGCAGATTTCATTTTTTTTGTCGCAAGTTAGAAGAAATGGAAACTTTTTTTTTTTTTTTTTTTCTCACAAAGTGTCATTTTCCGCTTACTTGTGACAAAAAATAATATCTTCTATGAACTCACTATGCCTCTCAGTGAATACTTTGGGATGTCTTCTTTCCAAAATGGGGTCATTTGGGGGGTATTTATACTATCCTGGAATTCTAGCCCCTCATGAAACATGACAGGGGGTCAGAAAAGTCAGAGATGCTTGAAAATGGGAAAATTCACTTTTTGCACCATAGTTTGTAAACGCTATAACTTTTACCCAAACCAATAAATATACACTGAATGGGTTTTTTTTTATCAAAAACATGTTTGTCCACATTTTTCGCGCTGCATGTATACAGAAATTTTACTTTATTTGAAAAATGTCAGCACAGAAAGTAAAAAAAATCATTTTTTTGCCAAAATTCATGTCTTTTTTGATGAATATAATAAAAAGTAAAAATCGCAGGAGCAATCAAATAGCACCAAAAGAAAGCTTTATTAGTGACAAGAAAAGGAGCCAAAATTCATTTGGGTGGTAGGTTGTATGAGCGAGCAATAAACCGTGAAAGCTGCAGTGGTCTGAATGGAAAAAAGTGGCCGGTCCTTAAGGGGTAGAAAGCCCTAGGTCCTCAAGTGGTTAAGCCACTGGCAAGCAAGAAAATACTATAATGGATTTACTGTGAATAATAGATAGTGCTGTATCGCCTATTTTTTTGGTATTTTTTCAGTTGCAAAGGGCTGGAATGTTATTTTAAAGGAAAGAGGAAAAATTATCTCCTAGGAGACAAGTCAGGAGAAAAAGTGAATTGCATATGGACCTATGACTGTTCAAGGATAGTAGCTGCCTCTCACTCCCAGCAACCACAGCCACCATAAGAATATGTGCTGATTCTGTTTAAGAGCCAATGTAGACCTTACATTAAGTAGTTTTTTTAACAAAAAAAAAATATATTGTGCTAGTCAGTTCGTTAATAAACCTTAATGTTCATAAAACATATAACTGTAAAAATAGGTTTCTGTAAACTGTATTTTGGATTTAAAATAAGAGAGAATGTTTGTTTTTCATTTCATTTTATTACTCAGTAAACCATGGGTAGAAACCATTGAAGAGTGTATCCTTAGCATTGACCTGCTTTGTAATAAATAGAAATAACTTTATAGAGATAACATTAATAGCACACTTCATGAAAGGCTCTTTGCTGTAACACTAAGCACATTGCTGTAAAACTATTATGAAATGACCATTGACCTGCCATATGACAGCGTAATTCACATTACACAGCAGAAGCCACCATGAAATGTGCCTGTAAATAAGACAATTTTTCTAATGATATTGCCGCAAAGAAGATTTTAAATGCTAATGTATTTTTACAAATATTTCAGTTGCCTTCTTTCTAATACAACAAACACTGCAGGTCATTTTTCCAGTTAGGAACGGAGATAATACATTCTGCAACAACTGATATTTTGCAAACATTAAAAAAAACAAAAAAACACAAACACAAAAATATGAATTAACATTTACAATACACGTTGTTAGCGACACAGTGGGAACTATTCACATAAAAGATGTGGATTTCAGCTGAATAAGTATACATTTGTAGCAGTTATTTTTTACTCTAAATATGTTTCAATCTATTGTAATTGTCTGATGTCTGTACATAGTGTGCCTCTAGTTTTGGTTCAGTTACATTATTTTTTCTGAAATCATGACTCAATGAGCCATTAAATGACATCAGTTGGAGACCTTGTCAGAGCCAGTTTTATTATTTTCGCTAGGCAATGGAGCTGAGCAGATCAGTTCAGAAAATTGGTATCAACAAAGCGATGGTGTAGAGCAGCCCAGGTTGATGCTGGAGAACCAATTCACCTGTGAATTTCGGATCTCCTAAGAGTTCATGATTGAATGCATTATTTCTAAACATTATTAAAGGGAACCATTGTCTGGCTGTCCTGATGATCCTCTGCCTTAAGTCATAGACCCTGAACAAGAATGCAGATCAGATAACTATGACAAATCTCACAAGATTAGCTGCATGCTTGTTTCAGGTGTGTGATCTAGACCCTACTGACGAGAAAGATCAGCAGGATAGCCAGGCAACTTGTATTGTTTAAAAGGAAATAAATATGACAGTTTCCATAGGTCTCACACCTCAGGTTCCTTTTAAAGCATGTATCACTTTATTAAATGTGGCATTTACCATTTAGTATTTCCTCATGCTGTTAATTAACTAAAACTTATTTTGGGTTCTAAACATATATTTGACTTTTTTTCTCTAAATTTCAAATAATGGATTTCCTGTGACAAGTTCAGCCACCCTCTGACTCTAACATACTTTAAGTATCCTCAGGGGTACATATACTATATTCTGAGAACCTACACTTTAAAGGGAACCTGCAGTGATGTGTGACATGACAAAATAATCATGTGTATGTACAGTCCCCTTCCTTCACTGATGAAAAAATCAATGCTTCAAGATTAAGCTGTTAAAGTGCATCCGAGATAAACTTTTACTCATTGCATAATTGTGTTCCTTTCATATAGTTTAGAGGGCATTCCTCAAGCCAAATATATATATTTTTTGTTTTAATGCTCTAATTCCCTATAAACTAAACAAGCCTTGCCCACAGCTTCTCCAGTGACTTGGCAATCTCAGATCTGATCCCATGGCTTATGGAAGCTCAGTCTGGGCAGGAAGAGGTTACTAGCTAGAGCTTTCAGGGGCAGAGGGGAGGAAGGAGGAGGAGAGGGGAGTGAAGTTTTCACAGGCCGAGGGCTGGAGATACAGATCAGCTTGCCTGTATATAATGTGACAAACAGAACATGGCCACTCTCGTTGTATCACAGGAATAAATAATCATAAACTGTTGAAGCTGTTTGCAGCTAAATTTGCTGTGTAAACTATCTCAACTTTAGATAAGCTATATAGACAAGTTACTTATTATAGTTAGTTTTTCATCTCGGATCCGCTTTAAATACTACAAATCTGCTCTGATTCAACTGACACAATAGAAAAAAATGAAACTTTTTTTTTTAAACACAAAGTACAATTGTGGGATTCCATAGGATGAGCACTATGGATACAATTATTTATCTCATCAGTTTATTTTCAGTTCAGGTTCTCTTTACTCCAAATATGCTTTTATTATTGCACTGCTCCACAGTGATAGCTAACAACTAGGGTGACTAAACTTAAACTATCCTCCATGTAATTTTGATAATTATGCCTTTCTGAAACCCCAAAGACAGGAAAGGTTTATTATTTCAAAGATATAGTATTAAATAACAAAGTATTACAAAATTTGCAAAATGAATCCACAACATCCATGTTGTTCCAGGATTCTGTTGATAACAACTCTAGTTCATTCATTTGCCACTTGGTACTACACACCTTTGTCCAGTCCAGTTGGAACTTGACTAACACTGGCCACACAAAAATTGATGTTTCCATTCCAGTACTGATCAATTCAATCAATGTGTTTAAGTCTGCCTATTATTAGCCAATCAATTCTAAGCAGTTAATCAACATGTTGGGAGATCTCTCTATGAAGGAAGCAATACGGGTAGGAAATTGTTGGCCCATAGTGTTGCACTGAATTGAACAGTACAACGCCTGTTGTCTGATTGATGCTCAATAGACTTCTGGTGAAATTTACTGGAAATGGTGCATGCCATGTAGAGAATGAATTAATCACTATTTGATCAAATTCAAATTGGGACTGATTGGTTGGCCAGCTTTACTCCCAAGGAAAAAAAAAACAATCATTTTTAAATCTATAAGGTCAGGTCAAATTATAAACATGTACAAGTTGTCCTCATTAGTAGTTACTTACATTGATAAGTAGAAAAACTAGTGCAAAAGGTTAAACATGAGATCAAGCAATCATGTTTCATTGTCAAAAGCAAGCAGCCATGGATCATCTGTTCAATGAAATAATGAGCCTGTTGCACTACGCTGCAGTAATGTTTACCCCAACTTTACCACAATGTAGGGCATTGGGTATATTGATTATTATTGGCTGATCTGATCTGCTATGCTTTTGTTTCAGTTCTTTTTGCACCTGTCTTTGTAAATCAGCCCTAGTCATATAAGTTAAACACAAAACAATTTTTCACAATTAGCAGACTTAATGAGATGTTATATAATGCCCTGAGCTTTGAAAATAAGGAGTAAAAATGGAAAAATGGTACTAATCCATTAGCCGGACGCAACCACCAGGTGGCGTTAATTACGATTCCCCCTCCAGGCCACCATGGATAGTAGAGAAAGATGTAACTCTGGTGGAGTTTTATCTCCACCTAGTGGATGCGCCCGGCTAATGGAAAAGAACCAAAAAATGTTAATGATCCTGTGTAATTTTAACAAACAAACATAAATGGAACAAAGCGATGCTTCCTCTTTTCCAACATGCTAAATTAACTTGAGGAAACAAGACTGCTTATAAAAGAACAAAAAAAACCACACTTTATAAAATGATAATTCTGCACAATATATTTCAGTTCAGTTAATCATTACTATGGTTAAAGTTGTAAAATGCCATTAAATGGCATATTTTAACATACATATTAGAATTATTAAATTTATAAGTGTAACATTTTATTTGAACCATTGTGATACTATATTAGATCTATTAATAATTTATCATACTGTGAAAGTTCTTAGGACCAAGGCCCATGGTTGAGAATATTGCATGGTACTACTGCTACAAATAAAATAATAATAAAAAAAGCTGTTTAATCTTTCAGTGTTGGCTAATAAACATTGGCTGTTTTTTAGCTACCAGAACAACATTGCATTGGTGGCCAGAGACACTATACATTATAAAGATAGATATATTCAGGAAGCTCTAGTAAATTGTCATCAGAAATGGAGCAACCAGTGCGCTACAGCTTTTAAATCTCTACTCCTTTGCTGTTCTCAAATATGGTATTTTTGGGGGGACATCCCATGCTTTTGGATGCTGTTGTATCTGTTATCTGACTCAAGTTCTTTGATCAATCCATAACCATCTACACTTCAAACCTATTCAGAAGTAAAGACAATATGGTAATATTAGCACCATGGAATATGTACAGTGCCATGGAATATGTTGGTGCTTTATAAATCAATAATAATAATTAAGGGATGCCATATTAGAGACACTGTACCATTAATGGGCACCTTTAAGAGTAAGGTTGAATTTTATTAAGCTGTTTCATCCTCTCTACAGTGCTCTTTTTTTACAGCTGATTTTTTTTACTGCTTGGGAAAGTGGTACTGGAGTACTGGCATTGACCTTAGTCATACCCCTGTTCACCCACCTGACCATGCATCAGCTTTTGGAACACTGGGGAAGTGACCATAGTCCATTAAGCCATGATCTGTGTCTACACAAATACTCAAATAGGCAGTAGTGTGGCTTTATGGACTATTGCTATTGGGTCAGTGGGGATATGGCTACTGTTACAAAAGGATTGAACTCTTGAACCAGGAAATTCAGACCTCATATTGGTCTGTAAGCTTTCTGCATACTGGTTGTAGGAGTGGGTGCTGCAGTAATGTTGGCAGTTCTGCAAAGAATATGTGAAGTATGACACAGGTTCACTTTAAAGGGGTTCTTTCGCGAAAAAAGTAGGCAGTTAAAAAATGTGACAGATGACAGGTTTTGGGCCAGTCCATCTTTTTAAGGGGGATTCTCAGGGCTTTCTTTGTTTTCAACAGCATTTCCTGAACAACAGTTGCAAAATCTAACTGACATAATAGTGTGCAAGTGATTAGGGAAGCCGGCTGGTATCTTGCTATTTTGGCAGTTAAACTGCTGTTCAGGAAATGCTGTTGAAAACAAAGAAAGCCCTGAGAATCCCCCTTAAAAAGATGGACTGGCCCAAAACCTGTCATCTGTCACATTTTTTAACTGCCTACTTTTTTCGCGAAAGAACCCCTTTAAGTAAGTACTTCCATAGATTAATTAGCCTTAGTTTATTTAGATTTTGATTACATTCTGAAGCACATTGACTGTTTTATGTGTTTGATGGGCTTTTAGAGCAGATCTTCTTATCCTCTTGACTATTTATATGTATGCGTAGAGTGGGATCAATATTCTTCAGTACAGACACAGGAGAGGAAACAATTTTTCTTCAAAGAAGATGATTCTCAGAAAATCAGAATAATACTTATGAGAATATATTGGTTCTTATTTCTAATGATATATAGTGGAAATATCATTCCGCACATCTGTCATACATATATATTTACTGCCTTGACAGACTCAAGTAGAGTTCATTTAAAATCATGAGTATATACTGTAGTATATTATAATGTCATCATTTTTCAAACTTGAAATAAGAAGAATAAACAGGCCTTTTGAGGTTTGGATGTTACATGATAAATCAAATATCTATCTGTATATATGTATAGTGAGATTTATCACATGTAGAACAAGGAGCAATATGCAGCGGGATTTAAAAATAGGTAAATGCAGATCAGATTTCCTAATGCCTGGTACACATCATGCAAGATAGACAGATAGACAATCAAATAGACAATTTCCAGCAGGGCTGAACTGATTTCTGATCGTTTTTATGATCGATGTTGTATAGAAGTGTTCAGAAAAATGATCAGAAAAATCAGATCGGACCAGTTGGAAATTATCTTTTCAACCGTCTCTCTTGGCTGAAAAATTGCATGGTGTGTACCAGGCATTAGTCTGATTACTCCAGTTTGTTTAATAATCTTATCTGTTACAGATTACCATTGATCTTTGCACTGTATTATTACAGCGTTTCACAAGATGGTGAGGTCACACCAACAAAATAACAGATTTAAAGGTCAAATCCCTGTTAGAAAATGGTAATGTATAGTGATTTTATGTTTCGACAATATTTTAGTGCCTGATGCTAGAAATATTTTTTTCTTCTAATTCAGAAAATAAAATATTGCATATGAATATTGTATATTTATTAGCAGGTGGGCAGGGAAAGCAACGTCTTTTTCAAATTTAGAGGACAGCTGCTCATATGAGATCACATTACAGACACATTTAGAAAACACCCCTTTGCTCCACCTCCTGACAAAGTAAAAGAAAAAAAAAAAGAAAAGAAAAACGCTAAAAAAAAAGCTCTATTTTATTTGCACAATATTTAACTAAAATAGTTTTTTTTAGATATGTTACCAGTGAGCTGCTTTATTTTTATTTGGTACAACCTGTATTAAAAGATTGTTTTGAAAATTAACTACTTGAAATCACTTGAAAAGTGATTGAAATGTAATAAAACATTGTTTAAACGTTCAAAACATTTATAAGAGTTACACAAATTAAAGAAACAAGTAATTATCATCAAATTGGCCATTGTGCTTCCCTTTTTAAATGGGCTTTAACACACACATACTGCAGCTACTGCTGTAATTTTGTACAAGGTTAGGGCCCTTTTCCACTATGAGATCGCGATTCTAATCGCGATCACAATCGCGTTTCAATTTCCACCATGCGATTGCGATTGAGCTACTATACTCATTATAGTCCAGCTCAATCGCATACAAAACGCGGCAGGACGACGATTGCGCTTTTACCAAAATCGCATCGCAATCGGATCGCACTAATGGAAATTGCTGCTGCAGTTTCCATTAGTTTAATGTACCTTGCGATTTGCGATCAGAAGCAAATCGCAAATCGCAGGCTAGTGGAAAAAGGCCCTTAATAACAGTAGGAAATCATCAGAATAAATGTTTAGACAAAAAAAGATATTTTATACAATTTTATAAAATTAATGAAGATAATCAATTTCTCCTACATGACTTTTCTTTTAGTAAAACAGAAACTATAGAACCTGTTTGCGACCAGGCAATCAGATACTTGCAAATTATTCATATGATCATGCTTCACTTCCTCTTCCTGTTGGGACATATGATCACATAATCATATTATCTGTTTTCAAGTCTCTAACTGGCAGGCTATGGTCATGCTTTCTGTTTTATGCTACACAATGCAGAGAAAATGTAACACAGTAAATGCATGCATACATTGTAGAATTCTCAATTATTTTGCAGCATTGTACATGTTAATGCAATCCTGAAGTCAAGGGAAAAAATAGATTATCCTGAGGTTTATCTTCATACACTTTATCTTCATTTGGCTCTGGATCACTCTAAACATATTCAACCAAATGGATTCAATATGTTTCTGCAGTTTATGTGCGCGGCAGTGGACGAACACGTCTATGCTACACATGCGAAAGTACATTTCTTACATGCACAGGAGAATGAAGGTGCTTGTGCATGGCTTTTTTGCCTCCTTGCATGAGTCCCATTGTTCTACTGGCCCTGCACAAACCATACTTGCGCATGCGCAGTATGGTCATTCTCATCCAAGGCCATGCTCACACACTGGAGACATCTATGGACTGTACTATTCCATTCCTGGCACTGGAATAGTACAGTGTAAGAAGATACAGGAAGCAAGAAGTATCTATCTTTTTTTGCCAAGTTTTAAAGGGGTTCTCCAGGGGGGTTTATAAATAAAATCTGACACTTACCTGGGGCTTCTATCAGCCCGCTGTAGCTGTAATGTCCCACGCCGTCCTCCTCCGATCCGCCGTTCTCCACCACCGGCACCGGACAATTATTCATCTAACAAGACGAATAATGCGCGCTCCCACTTGCATCATTAGAAGCTTACTGCGCAGGCGCAGTATAAAGTTTTCTTGTATTTCGCCTGCGCAGTAAGCTTCTGCTGACGCACATGGGAGCGAGCATGCGCCAGGCCATGGCTGCGCAGCCGCAGTTGGATGGGATGCCGTGCTAGACCAGGGCCGGCGGTGAGGAATGGCGGATCAGTGAAAGACGGTGCTACAGGGGGCTGATAGAAGCCCCAGGTAAGTATCAGATTTTATTTTCAAACCCCTCTGGAGAACCCCTTTAAGGTTTGCTTTAGACTACACAAATTAAATTACAAAATGACTGGAAACAGAGTTCTGCATTAAAAACATGTAATACAAATTATAATAAGTAAATTGCTGCCATATACAGCCTTTTAAAAAGAAAACCATGTTCTTTGATAGCCCTATTGAGGAAACAAAAGCATTAAAATGACTTTATATTTGCTGTACACATGGCTTTATCTCAATTAAAAAATATTTGTTACCTGATCTTTCATAGTCTTGCCTAAATCTTTCACATCTTTCATGTTGATGGCATTTTTTCCACCCTTTTCTTTTCCCTTCTTCTTGTTCTTCTTTTTGAATAAACATTTTTTGCACACGCAGAAACAACAGGTAAGTATCAAGAGGACAGCAACTATGGCTATAGCAATTAAGGCCCATGGTGGCACTGAAAAACAAAAGTTATACATCTACATATAACATCAAACAGGTAAAGAAATTGCTCACAATTAGTTAAATATACCATGAAGATAAATACTGGCTATCCAAACTAATGCATAACGCAGCATCAGGCTATATACATGTGGCTAGGTTAAATAGAGATACACGTTTCTGTGTAACACTCAAAGCAAAATCATGGGTATGCTCATTATGGTAAAGTGACTTCAATATTGAGTGAGCCTATGTGACGTTAAGAAAGTAGCGCACATAATGAGAGCACAATTCCAGAGCTTCATCTTGGAGTTAAAGTTATCATTTGCATATTTTACATGTTCCATTTTGGAAGCTCTGGGAGGTTAATTTGTGATTTAGGAAAAATAACACCTATACCTGTGTACATTCTGGTGCCCAGGAGATGGATTTGCTGGTGCATCTTTGCATGGTTCTTTTTGAACCGATTGCCAGCACATTTTCTGTGCCCTCTACTTAAAGGGAAATCTGTTTTCGGGGTGCCCACAAATTTATATATAGTGTTTATTAATTGAATGATGCATATATTTATTTTATCAACACAAGAAGCAACACTTTCAGCACAAGAAAATATCACCTAGGAAAAAAACTTAGCATAAAACGTTAATTGCATATGGGCCTTTAGCGCTAAAGACAAAGTATAGTAATCTATAGGCAAAAGCACATAGGTATTGGATCTAGAAAATATGCTTATATTGTTAAAGGATAAGCTGAAAAGGGTTTGTTGATTACATTTTCCTCACTTTTAAAGATGCCCTGGAGCATATTTTGGGTAGATGAAATGGTAAATTTAAGACCTGATCCTCCAGAAAGAAAACAACTACAAAGTACTTGAAAAAAAAACCTCTGCACACCAGTAGCTCTCACATGTGCACACAAAACAAGGCAATTTCAATGAGGCAGTTATTTTGCTTCTGACATGACTGCAGCAATGTCAAGGACATTCAAAAACAGGACAAGAATTTTAATGATATATTCAAATAAAAAGGGCTTTCTTATTGTGAGGCTTGGTGGTGTATTCTTCACAGTCAGCATGCAACGCATGAGCTGACGTGGAGGAGGTACACACACTAGCACAAGGAAACAGGCTATCCCTAGTATAGTGGAGGGGAGGACTGACTCCAATAGGAGATTGTGGCGCACAGAGCCGGTGCAGATCTGACAGCCACAAACAATGCTTTCGTTATAACGTCTCAGCGCAAAGTAGCGCTGAGCGCATAAACCAGAACTGAGGAGATCAGGACAGGTAAACAGAATGAACGCTTGCTTAACTAGCCACTACTTAGTGACAGCAAGCGTCCACAATAACACAGACTGGAATGAGGCAGCCAATGCGTTGCGGCGATGGCGTGCCTCACAAAGACAGGACAGGATAGTCAGGAAATAGCAGGATCAAGATAGATGAACGTAACACAGACAAATATACAATAAGTATGTATTCCTAGCGTATTACAATTACAGATATCAATGAAACTATTTGTAACGTCTGACTAACATATGTATATATCGGCAATGAACCGATATATGACATAAGCAGGAACGCTGACTAGGACTGGAGTAATACAGGGAACAGGACTCAGAAGGATTCGCTATCTCTTCGCAGAGATGAACGCAATCCACAAACGGTAACAGAACAGGATTCAGAAGGATTCGTTATCTCTTCGCAGAGATGAACGCAATCCACAAACAGTAACAGAACAGGATTCAGAAGGATTCGTTATCTCTTCACAGAGATGAACGCAATCCACAAACGGTAACAGGACAGGATTCAGAAGGATTCGTTATCTCCTCGCAGAGATGAACGCAATCCACGAACAGGACCAGGAGCAGGATACTAGCTCAGCACGGGTGCTCACGATACGCGCAAACTACCAAAACGTGCTGGAAAGCTGACTAACTGCACACAGGATATAAACAGTTTGTGTACGTATACATCAGCGACACTGATGTATCAATGTAACACGAATACAAGGAAAATAATAAACGTGCTGGTATGCATATATATGGGCAATGAACCAATATATGATGCAAAACCAGCAAAGTATCTTTTAGAACAAGAAACACGAACGGGGCTGAAGCGACAGCAAGACAGGCTCAAACTGAAGCTATGAAAACCCGAGGAGTCCTGCAGGAAGCAGATCTTTATACTGAGGTCATCCAATGGGAGCAGACATGCAGATTCCCACACAGGTGAATAATAATCAGTCAGAAGCTGACAGCAGGGAAAGGCAGACAAAGCTATGCAGCTTGCATGGAAAGAGATCAGAACTGCCTGAGCTGCAGCACTACTACTTCCAGCAACACCTGCTGCAGCAGCGATCATTACACTTATAGAATCAGGAGACAAGTCATCATTAATATTAAACACAGTTGCTGGTAAAAGTAAATTGAAATTCACAATAAAGTATATAATCTGTGTACCAACTGTTTGGTACAGATGATATTCAAATAAAAAATGAATTTACCTAAACTGGATATCATTTTCTTTTCTACAAAAAGAACATAATTCCTGCATGGAACCTTCTTCAGTATGACTATTGTGTCACTTTCTCACCACAACACTGACTGTAAGGCCCACATTTTTTGAATTTCCCACAAAGGTTTCACTTTGATCCACTGAAACCAATGAAAGTTACTGGCAGCAAATTCAAATGATCCTTCCAGCAAATGAAAATGAGATCCAGTGGGGCTTATTTGAATGTACTGTTGAGTATCCATATAAGTTCATACCAATTAGGGTAAAGACATTAATAACAAATATCCATCCCTACCTTAAAACTTAACACCAGTATAAAAATAAAAGTGGCTGCCTGGCTGAATACATATCTACTTACTTTTGTCATCAAAATAGTTCAGTGCTGTGGACATAAACTAGTACTTTACATTTATTATCACCTGTCAATACCAATCTCCTTTAGAGAAATGACAAAGGGTAAGCCCATGTAAAAATCCTTTATCTAGACCCTTTCTTTGCCTTTCTGCATTAATGTGACTTTTTTCTCTAATAAAAATGAGACAATTTTGAAAATATTTAGACTGTGATTGCATCTTTAAATTTCCTCAAAATGTGACATCTCTGATCAGCATCCCCTGGCTGAAAGCACAAAAGCATGCAGACCCTGATTTGTTGCTTAGGCATTCCGCATTTGTAGTTAAAAAATAAATAAAAAACATTTTGAACAGGTCTTGGAGGATAGCCAGACTTCTACAGGGTATACTTTAATTGATTGCTAACATTGTAGGTCAACTGCTGAAATTACATGTATTTTGTCCTTCTAAAGAAATCAAGATGTCCAAAAAAGGAAACAGAATCTCTTGTCAGTGCACAAGACCTTTCCCAAGCTCGGACAATTTTACTTTTTAGCCGGTGGGAAGAGAATGCTAACTCCCCAGGGACAGTCAGATTTACAGTTATCTTAAGTTTACCACAGCACAACTAAAACATCCCCGAGAAACATCTGCCTCAAACAGATTGGACATATCCAACTTGAAGCTGGTTTTCAGTGAATTACTTCATTCATATTTGTTATCTACATTTAACAAAGAAAAAAGAAGGTAAATGTATGTGCAGAAAAAAATAACACCACATTTGATTCTTCTGAATCAGTAAGAAATACTTATTATGACAATTACGTCAATTGGTTACTATGGTTACTGGAAATACAGAGATTCCAGGTAATTACTGAAAACAACAAAAGTAGTTGTAACTGACAGATGAAGATAAAATAATGCCGCAGAACTGTTAAATAATAATAGCCTGTGAAGCAAGTCATGAAAGTCTCTTAGGGTCTGTTTATTAAGTTGTCTCCAGAGATCTCGAAGCATCTCCGGTGGGGATATCACAAGCAATCCAGTAAACTAAAATGGATTAATTAAAAAGCATGTACTGGCACTGCAGCCCTCACTTGGTGGCTGTTGAAAATGGAAAAATTAAGTTAGCAGTTGTGTGATTGCAACCTTATAAACGTGAACCTGAAAAATGTAAACAAAAAGACTTAGATACTTACCTAAGAAGAGGGAAGGCTCTGGATCCCATAGAGCCTTCCCGCTCCCTCCACCCACTGCGGTCCCCCGGTGAAGTTATTCAACTAACTCTGTTGAATACCTCTTTGGGACTCCCCGAGCAGGCTTTGGAAGTACTCACATCTCTAAGTTCTACCAAAGATTAGTGGATCTGTCAGTGTTGTAGCTAGAGATTATGGGGCCCTATAGTAAAACTTTAATGGGGCCATAAGATGTAGCACTGTTAAGCAATGCCCCATGCCCCTAACCTATGTATTTAAGGTAATAAGGCAACTAACTTCCTCATGCAATGTACATTGCATATAGTCCATGGGCACTGAGACTAAGTGGGAGGATGGAGGAACACAAGAAAGTTAATAGTAAATACTTCAAGTATTACCTGGGCTCCCTCTGCTCCAGGGCCCCATAGCAGTTGCTATGGCTGCTATAGCCATTGCTTCACCCCTGGGGTCTGTATTGCGCACATTCAAGTCCGAACTCGCACATAAGCTGTATGGTATGGATGTGCCCATCTTTGGAAGCACTCGTGCATGAGAGTGCTTCCAAAGCTTACTGAGTTTTATATGATTTTTACAGACAAGATATAAAGCATTATTCTTTGTTTAAAACAGTAACACTGCCCACAGACAGCAACTGTGTATTATCACCACCTGGATTCTCTGCTCACAGCCACCTCCCACTCCATGTCCACTGTGGAAACCCTCAAAGCAATTCAGAGAGATATCATTGTGCAACATACTACTATTAGTATTCAGCATACATGCTCGGCCAGAATGACACTAACATGTGCAGCATCTGCAATGATCAAACAATACCTGTCTGGTCACCCTTAGACCCTGCTGTCCATTCTAGCTGTATGCACTCTGACACCTGACTGCTGCTTCTTCGTCCTGGTTATATACTGTAACAATATTTGTAATCTGCTACACAAAAACGCTCCCAAAAACGCTAGGCATGTTTAGAAAACGTCTCTAAACATGCCTAGAATCGCTCTGAAATCTGCTCCAAAAACCGCTAGCGTTTTGAGGATCTGCTAGCGGTTTTGGTGTGCACTGGGCCTTTCTCTGGATGTTTGAATTCTCAGCAGCCCTGGCACAGAATGCTGAAAGTTCTCATTGTTTACTGCTTCAAGGCATCTTGAAGATTTATTATGAGTAAGGGGAGTAAACAGCAGTGTTTTGTGTAAGTGTTCAGACTATTGATATAACAGAAGAAGTACCAGGAAACAACATGTAGCCAGAAAGTTTTTTTATCCCAATGGGGCAAAATCATTAAAACATTATGACTGCAATATTGAGCTGATTTAAAATACTTATCTTATTAGTCCATTCATCCTTTAGTCATCTTGACTGTAGAATACAGACAAACTAAACAATTCATTGATCCACAACAGTTTCACTAATTATATGGGTCAAAAAGGCACAAAGCACACACATAAATCTTTCCACCATCATCCACAAGGAAATCAGGGTCAGATTTTTGGAAAGGCCCCCAAGGTCTAGGCCTTTGTCAGCTGCAGCCCAAGGGGCCACGTAGACCTGGAATAGGGGTTGCTACATATGAATTTGGGACCAACACATGAAAAGGGAAGTGTGAGAATCCGCTCAGCTGCCTGCGCAGGCAGGCAGCCTTTTGACCATTGTTTAGGTTTGCATGCTGCAGGACTCTGGAACAGAGACCTGTCTTTCCATTGCAAGTTCTGGTCTGTTCTCTTGCTGGGGAATTTGCATACATTCGTTATGCAAATCCCCTACCTGCCTTCTTTGATGACTGGCACTATAAGAGCTTTATGTTTCCCAGAAGGCTTTGCTGGTCATTTCCCTTCCATGGTCTGTTCCTGATGGATACTGCTGGAGTGTCAGCCATTGCTATCTAGTATAGTTAATTCCTGGGGGTTGCTTTAGGCTCCCCTTCTAGCCCAGTCAGGTTGTATTATCTGTATTGCCTGTTCTGTCTTGTCTTGCCTGTTGCCATTGTCCTGTCCCAACGGTGGCCGACAGGAAATGGTTCTGATCTCTGTTCTTGGAGTATAGCTGGTGCAGCGGTTGCTACCAGCTATCTCTTTTGTTCTGTCTCCTGGGATCGCGCTAGCTACTTTTCGCTAGCGCTGGGGATCCTTCTGTTCTGTCTTCTGGGATCGCGCTAGCTACGTTTCGCTAGTGCTGGGGATCCTTCTGTTCTGTCTTCTGGGATCGCGCTGGCCACTTTTTGCTGGCGCTGGGGATCCTTCTGTTCTGCTACTCTGTACCTGGATCGCGCTAGCCACTTTTCGCTAGTGCTGTGGATCCTATCTCTCGCTTGTCCCTGTTTTCGTGTGTCTGTCTTGTCTGCTATGCTTGCTGGAGGCTCGGTGAGGTAACCGTTAAGCAAGCGCTCGCGTCCTCTGTTTCATGTTTGTCTGTCGATGGTTAGTTAGGCGTGCTTGTCTCTATTGTGCTTATCACGTGGAGACCGCGCATAACCACGTGCACTGTTGCGAATGAGTGCGGTGTTCGCGGTTAGCTAGCGTTTGTTATTTTCCGCATCTTCTCATTGTATTATTTGCTGTGCCTCGTATTCTAATCTGATCTGCCTTATGTCACGTCTGGCGATCGCACCTCTCGCGATCGCGTTCCTATTTCATATCTGCTGTTGTGTGTGCGCGGTCGCGGGGTGGCGACTGGATTGGCGCACACACATACAACCTGTCCCTTTGCTCGCTCTCATTCGCAATTGCCTCTCTTGCGATTGCGTTCTGCGCTTCGTACAATTCCTGTCTGGCACTTGTGGAGGTACAGAGGATTGGTTCCTCTGCACTCCCCAGCGCCATCTGCCGACAGGAATTTCCCTCTACAGGTGCATAGCACCTTTTGCTGGGTGCCTGCAAATATACGCTTGTGGAGGATTTCCGCCGTGTCAGCGCACGCGTTGTGCGCTGATCACGGAGAAAGTTCCACAATCGTTACAGGAAGCTGATGTCCAAGAGAGTTGTTCATAAAAGAAAGGGTCTTCTGTACATGGATGATACGCATGAAAAAGAGGGGCAGCACATGGAATGGGAGTGGTACTGCTGCAATTGGAAGGGGAGTCCCAACATACTTGGCCTAGGTGCGAAAAAAAGTATAAATCTGGCCTTGAAGGAAATTCTAGGCAGCTGCCTAGTGCCTGGAGAGAGTCTAGGGGCCTGGTGGATGCTATCCCCCACCAAATCTTATTTAAAAAATAAGCCGGGTGACCATCAGCAGAGGGCACAAAGTGCTATCTTGCCTAGGGCCCCATTTCTTCGTAATCCTTTATTTGAGCATCACGTAAGATAATTAACCACTCAGGACAGACTAGATGCTCTGTGCTCACCCAGTATTACACCACTCACTAGATGCACTCACCAGAAGCATAGGTATTGAACAGCAAAAAACATGTTATTTTTCCTGAGTGAATAATCATCTTACACTTGCAAGTGAAGAAAGTGGAAGCACTTGCACAGACTGTGTGCTTTTGTGACCTATGAACTGCAATACCTTGGGAAATTTTTGTTTACCACAGCTGCCCCAATTTAAGCAACTCCTCTGTGGCGCAACTGAGAATCATTAAAATATAATTGATTATGCTATCACTTTATAATACAATGTAAAGGGGGAAAAAAACACGGACCTTTGGACAAGTGGAGGTTTTTAAACCACATTAAAGCCGTTAGTTAAGAACGAGCAATGTGCACGAGGATGTTTTGACACAAGAAGCCCTTCATCACGACTTCCTTCAAAGCACACGGAGCCGACACTCCTTTCTGCTTGCATGATTACATGCTAGAATAATGATGAAAGAAAATCAAAAAACCATCTGCTGATGGAGACAATTGCAACGATGCCTGTCATCACTAGACTGATAATTTCCCCTTGCTAACATACCTTTTTGGTAAAGCTCAATACTTTTCTTAGCATCTGTACTAAAAAAAAAAGAGCAACACAGCAGTAATTTACTAAGAAGAGAGTCGAGGCTGAAAACAGGAAAATTGCTTGCTGAAAGTAGCCAAATGGAGTGGAAATTATGACTGCAAGACGGTGGATAGGATATTGCTACTTGAAGAGATAATTTGTGTCTTTGGTGAGAAAATGAACACCTTCCATAGATGGCTACAGTGTCCCTCCTTCCTAAAGTAGCTGCACTGTTCACACACGTCAAGAGAGAACAAGCTTCCTCCCGGCTACTCCAACAGAAGCATTTACATAATTCTAACCATAAAAGCCAATTCTTAAAGTCATTTTCCCCAATCAAGACCACTTTCAAGCAAATGATTAATTTGCCATTTATTAACCCTCCATGAAATTGGAAAATACATTACTGTATATAAGAGAAGAAACATGGCTGGACAGTTTTTTTTTAATTATTCCTGTAGACTAAGAGCATTTTTACGATAGTAATGAAATTCTGCCATTATCAGTTTAAATATATATCAAAGCAGCCAAGGTATAGAATACTGTCATTACACACACACTACTGGTGTCACATGTTATTTGTATAGCTATATCAGCTCAAAATTAGAGATGTCGCGAACCTCCGATTTTCGGTTCGCGAACCCTGTTCGCGAACTTCCGCGAAAGGTTCGGTTCGCGAAAAAGTTCGCGAACCGCAATAGACTTCAATGGGGAGGCGAACTTTGAAAATTTTAAAAAATTCTACCAGCTAGAAAAATGATATAAAACATGTTTCAAGAGCTCTAATACCTGGAGGCACACCTGATTGAGTGAAATACACTGCTGAAGGACCCACCCACCCACCCTCCCTCCTCCAAGTTAGGTCCTTTATACCATTTGACTCAGTTGTCTGCCTACACTAATTAGTTATGGGACAGCTGCTACACACTCTGCTAGGGAGATTTTAATTGGCCTCCTCCCTCCTACCGGAGGGAGGAGGGTCTCATCTGCCAGGGAATTCCAGTATTTCAAAAACCAGCTTATATACCATGATATGGATTTTATACCCAGGCCTCAGTGTATGGTAGGCAACTAGCATATCCATTGTACCACCAACACTACTAGCTGAAAGTAGCTGAAAGTAGCTGAAAGTAGCCTAGCATGTACCATTTATGCTTAATGCAAGAGATAAATTAGAAAAGACAAATAACATTTATATCACACTTTACTCCTGGCAGACTCAAAGCACCAGAGCTGCAGCCACTAGGGCACACTCTATAGGCAGTAGCACAGATATGTAGACAGACATGTCCTTGTATTTTGTGTTCAACAGTTGTCAAGAGAAAAATTAGACAAGATAGCAGTGTTAGGAAGACTTGCCTAAGGTCTGCTACTGAATAGGTGCTGGCTTACTGAACAGACAGAGGCAAGATTTGAACTCTGGTCTCCTGTGTCAGAGGCAGAGCCATTCACCATTACACCATGCAGCCACTGCTTACCGACATGTAGCCAGACATGGCCTTGTATTTTGTGTTCAACAGTTGTCACGAGAAAAATTAGACAATATAGCAGTGTTAGGAAGACTTGCCTAATGTCTCCTACTGAATAGGTGCTGGCTTACTGAACAGACAGAGACAAGATTTGAACTCTGGTCTCCTGTGTCAGAGGCAGAGCCGTTCACCATTACACCATGCAGCCACTGCTTACCGACATGTAGCCAGACATGGCCTTGTATTTTGTGTTCAACAGTTGTCAGGAGAAAAATTAAACAAGATAGCAGTGTTAGGAAGACTTGCCTAAGGTTTCCTACTGAATAGGTGCTGGCTTACTGAACAGAAAGAGACGAGATTTGAACTCAGGTCTCCTGTGTCAAAGGCAGAGCCATTCACCATTACACCATGCAGCCACTGCTTACCAACATGTAGCCAGACATGGCCTTGTATTTTGTGTTCAACAGTTGTCAAGAGAAAAATTAGACAAGATAGCAGTGTTAGGGAGACTTGCCTAAGGTCTCCTACTGAATAGGTGCTGGCTTACTGAACAGACAGAGATGAGATTTGAACTCTGGTCTCCAGTGTCAGAGGCTGAGCCATTCACCATTACACCATGCAGCCACTGCTTACCAACATGTAGCCAGACATGGCCTTGTTTTTTGTGTTCAACAGTTGTCAAGAGAAAAATTAGACAAGATAGCAGTGTTAGGAAGACTTGCCTAAGGTCTCCTACTGAATAGGTGCTGGCTTACTGAACAGACAGAGACGAGATTTGAACTCTGGTCTCATGTGTCAGAGGCAGAGCCATTCACCATTACACCATGCAGCCACTGCTTACCAACATGTAGCCAGACATGGCCTTGTATTTTGTGTGGGCGGGCCTCCAGCATTGAGAGCAGTGTGAATGGCAATAATGTGTCTGCTGGCTGTAATATAAAGAGTCAAAGTTTTGCTCAATAGAGGTTGATGGGGCGAATCGAACTTCCGGAAAAGTTCGCGTTTGGTAGGCGAATGCGAACCCCCGAAGTTCGCCTGGAACCGTTCGCCGGCGAACAGTTCGCGACATCTCTACTCAAAATCTAATTCTCCATTAAGTTGCAATTTTGTTTTTAAGATTTTTTTTTTATAGAAAGTGTAAACTCCAGCACAGGCTAATAATATTATCACTATATCATACCATATTATCGGGCTTCAGTAAAACCTGATCTGCATACTTGTTTAGGGTCTATGGGTAAAGGTATTTGAGGTGATCAGAAAGACAGGCAGGCATTTCACATTGTTTAAAAGAAAAAAAATATGCCAGTTTCCATATCTCTCTCTCTTCAGGTGTGTGTTAACCCCCAATTTGAAATAATCCATATACAAAATCATATAAATTAAAGTAAAAAAACTCTCTCGCTTAGAAAAAAAAAGTCAATTCCTTCATCATATCTGTGGATAGCAGGGGTTCATGGAAAATGTTATTTCAGCTCACTTACATGCAAGCACATAAAACATGGGCAAGTAGAATGCCACATGATCTGCGACATGGGTGTGTCCGCATTTGCTGCCAGCCAGCTGCCTTTCTTTGCTTGCACCGAAGTTAGTGCAACACATATTTATGAATCAGGAAAGGGTGATATCGGATCACAATTCTTCACTTCTTTAATGTCTTTGTTTATAACATTTCATAGTTGTAAAATTATTCTCATATAAACCAAACTATTGATAGCCATTCTTTCTAACTTATAGCATGGTTTCAAGTCCGTGCTTTTAGTAGTCTTTTTGGGTCCATGTTTGTCATAGCATGCCATAGTACCAAAAAAATCCATGTTTTTATGAGTTTTCACAGCCTATTCAGTACAGTGAATAGTGAAATATTTCAAATTGCATATATCAGGATTCAGGAACAGTGCCATTGAAATACATTGGATATGGGGAAACACAATAAAATAATCATGTTCAGAGAACTTAAAGGTACATACACAAAAGTCGTCCAAAATGGCTCATAATGGCTGCTTTGGCTTATGATTGGTCATGTCCCTGGTGTGTGTAGCTTACAGCTGATGTCGCTTAATGACCCCCAATGCTCGAGCATGCCTGATTACAATGTTATTTTTGCTCCCTCGACCCACTCCACTGAATCAATCGTCTGTATAACATCAGTACCCATCTTGTCACCCGAGGAATCATTTCCTGGAATCCTGATCCCTGATGGTGTGTAAATAGCTTTAGTTAGGGCTGTATTGCATATTTTCATTGACCCTTTTTCTACTACATTGGGCAAAACTCTCTGATCCTAAAAAAATGCTTGCCCCATCACCTTTTTGATGTTTATGAAAGTATCCTGTCTCAGTGAAACATGTTCCACACTTTAATCTGGTAGGAGTTTTCTGTCATATGTAGGCCACCGCCCTCCCCTCCTCCACTAAGTGCATCATCCCCCCCTAGATAATGCAGCATGTGGATTTTACAAAAATCCTACTTATCATATCCCACCGAAGACATTGATGAAGTAAAATGATTTCTCTTCTTCTGCCCCCTTGGTTTTTATTTTATGCCTCTTTTTGCATCATATTAGGTCCAGCTTAGATAAAAAAATTCCTCCAACAGTTGGGCACATTTTTTGCTTATTGCTTACTGCAATTTGCTCCAAGCTCCCTATTTTTACCACTGTTGGTGACTTCAAATCTTTTAAATTAAAAACTTGATAAAACTGTACATTTTTGCAAAATATCTGGTTGGTAAAGTCCAAACAACCATAGTAATTTACAACTACTAGTTAGTAATAGAGATCATTTTGGCTTGCATGGAAATGTTATGGTAATTGTGTGCAGCTTGGAATTGGAATAATATTAGAAGAAAAATTAAATAAAAGAGATTGAGAGCCCCAAAAGTGCAATATGTTACTTAAATTGTTATCAGTTATGTGTATATGAGCTTATACTGACAAATCTGGGTTATCCCACAGGTAACCACTGGACAAGCAGGTGGGGAGATTAGACCCAACCCCACTCAGGTTAAGAATGTTGCTCTTGTAAAAGCAGAAATAAGGGGATAACACCCCTCTACCAAAGGTGTACTTACAAGACTGATGGCTAGAAACAGTGGTACCAGATAAGGACAACATCATTAAAAACCTTTTAAAATAGGGAGGTAGTTTTGGACTGCCCCAAGTAGACTCAACAGTCTGTTTTCACAGAAAATAATACCTTTATTCAAGGGTACTCCAAAAATTGTGCAACGTGTATCACAGGCTTCAACCCATTTCATCAGGCAATATAAGTTGCTCCTTGCATTGTATTGTAATGTTATTGTTGTGGTTGCATTATTATAAGGAGGTATGGCAGCATGCATGGTTTCTTATGCAGAACAATAGAGGTTAAATTTTTTTTTACAACGCAAATTTAATTTGTTCCTCATTTTAATGAAATCACAAAATCTGACACGTCCAAATTGCAATACTAAATCTTCTAATGTATTGTTCCTGTTATGAAATAACTATGTACTTTTTCTGATTACACACTTTCCTTGACAGCTTTGAATTGCTAGTCATGCTTCATCTGACATTTTTAATTTAAAATTTTAATTCAAGTCCTTTAGTCATTTTAAAAGCCTCCTGATTAAATCCAAACAGAAAGCAGAAATGGAATGGATGCATGTAGGTTTCGAAGAAACCTGAATACATTCACGATAATAGTAGTAGTAGAAAAAGTAAAAGCAAAAATATCCACACAACACTGCCAGACTGATTTACTGTGGCAAGTACATCACAATCCCGCATTTTACTTCTTGCCATGATAACCTAAGTAGTAGATAGTGTACACCTGAATTGGCATTAGCTGTGGCTGGTTGCCACTGCAGCTATACATGTCTTCACTGAGCTAAACAGAGAAACAATGCACTTGCAAGCCAAGTCCATTTCCCTATACATAGCCAGCCTTGCAGTGGCCAGATAGTCACCTGTTCACACAAATGGGTGGAGGCAGGACACTGTAATGGACAGCTATGTCACTCTTGACAATCTTATGCATGTATGTGCCCTTGAGCATGTACAGTTTGTCAAGAGTGGGACAAAAGTTTTTTTTTTTTAATAAAATAAATGTGAAAAACCCCAAGCCTCGTTCTTCAGCCCCCCTTAGACCTTTGTCACCCATGTAGCCTGATAAATACCATTCACTGAAGAAGACATCAGTATGGGATTCAGTTCTATAAGCAATTCTAGTCCACAGGATACCTAACATTGTGGTTTGGGTCAATCTTATGAAAGGGGAGGCAAGCAATTCAGATTTCAGAACACAGCAGCCACCACTCTCTAGTAACATCTGACCCCCTTCTCTCTCTGCTTGCCAGGTTTAGAAGTCAACATTACTTCTCTTCCAATGCTATCAATAAAGAAAGAGGAGGCAAAGCCTGTAAGGTGGTCATACATCTTTCAATTTTTGCAGCAGGATTGACCATCCAATTTAATAATTTTATTGAATCAGATGAAAATCATTGCAGCAAGCATGCCTGATCGATGATTCGACTGATTTTGGATTGAAATTAGTCAAATGTATGGATGCATGTGATATTGTGACAACCAATGAATGCGATGGAACCCCCAGCTGCTGTCCTTTCAAATGTTAATGTGCGGCCCCTGTGCCGTGAGTGAGTGGGGAAGCAAGAGTGGCTAGATGCTAGCAGCAGCTTGAACAGGTGAGATTTGAATGCACAGGCACCGAGGGGGCACTTTAAAGGGACTCTGTAACAAAAATGTCATTGTGTTTTCTACCATCCTACAGGTTCCTAAACCTATTATAATGTGCCCTGGCTTACTGCAGCATGTTCTACTATCACCATCTCTGTAATAAATCAGCTTATCTTTTCCCTGTCTGACTTGTCGTCCTGTGTCTGGAAGGCTGCCAACTCTTCAGTGTGATCTGCTATGCATGCCCCCTCTACGCACACTCCCCTGTGTGTGTGTGTTATTTACATTAGCCAGCTTTTCTCTGCTCTCTTATCTTTTACAAGCTGGATAAATCCTCTGTTCACATACTGATGAGCCACATACTGCAGAATTACAGACAACCGGGCAGAGCTGTCTGCAAGAAGAAACAATCAGCTTGTAACTCTTCAGTGAGCTACAGGGGGACTGAAACTCAAAAATGATCTCTTGAGATTTAAATGGAATGCTGTATACAGCCTGCCTGTGTATGGATGTATTTTCTATGTGTGGACATGCTGTACATCAACCTACTTCCTGTTTTGGTGGCCATTTTGTTTGTTTACAAACAAACTTTTTAAAACTGTTTTTGACTACTTTTCATGCGGCGGGGAGCGGCGAAATTGTGACAGAGGGGAGTAGGAGATGTCCCCTAACACACTGGTATGTTTACTTTTGTGTGATTTTAACAATACAGATTCTCTTTAACATTTAGGGGACAGCAGCCGGGCAGTGGAAGAGGCGAAGGTGGCTTCACAAGGCCGATTCCGGTGTATGGGAAGCAAAGAGATCTTGGATCAGATTCGATCAGAGAGAGATTTGTCTCTTGGTCGATCTTATATCACTAGATGTATGGGCATTTTAACACACAGACAAAAGTACAATACCAATCTCTGCACTCTAGCAAACTATAATCAAGCCAGAGTAAAGTAAGCAATAGAGATGGCTCGAACCTCCGATTTTCGGTTCATGAACCTCGAACGCGAACCTCCGCAAAAAGTTCAGTTCGCGCGAACTTCCGCGAACCGCAATAGAATTCAATGGGGAGGCGAACTTTGAAAATTAGAAACATTTATGCTGGCCACAAAAGTGATGGAAAATATGTTTGAAGGGGTCTAACATCTGAGTTTTTGCATGGGGGAGTGGGATACACACCAAAAGTCCCATGGAAAAATCTGGATTTGACGCACAGCAGCGTTTTAAGGGCAGAAATCACATTGCATGCTAAATTGGAGGCCTAAAGTGCTTTAAAACATCTTGCATGTGTATATATCAATCAGGTAGTGAAATTAGTGTACTGCTTCATACTGACTGACCAAACTCACCGTGTAACACACCGCACACAGCAGTTTGTGTAGTGACGGCCGTGCTGGACTGGTGCGCACCAAGGCGCAAGGTCATGGCGGCATTCCAGCCCATATGGTCGCTGGGCTGAGGTAGCGCAATGACAGAACAGTGACTGTACAGCTGATCGAATTTGGTCTGTCCACAATGAAGCAACGAACTTATTATCTTGGGTGTGCCCCCTCCCCCCCCAGAGACACTCATATAGCTGGCGGTCATTTGTTCACCGAGGCAAGGTAACGATCACGAAGGGAAATTGACACATGTACATGCTTTTTGTTATGTTGTTGCAGCTGCAGTGCAGCTAGAAAAATTAGGCAGGCATGTACACGCACGAGAAAAATTATTATAGTGGCTGCTGCTAACAGCGGCCTTAAAAATTCAGGAATCCGCCTGGAGTCCTAGACCCTGTTGGTGGTGGTGGAGAAGGTAGTCAAGCAATCTGCAGGCAGAGATGCTGTGTGGTGACCGACTTAGTCATGGGGCAGGCAGTCACACAGCGTGCAGGCAGAGATGCTGTGTGCAGGGACTGACTTAGTCTTCGGGCGGGCAGTAGCCCTCCGGTATCCATACCTCATTAATTTTGATAAAGGTGAGATACTGAACACTTTTGTGACCTAGGCGACTTCTCTTCTCAGTGACAATGCCTCCAGCTGCGCTGAAGGTCCTTTCTGACAGGACGCTTGAGACAAGGCAAGACAAAAGTTGGATAACAAATAGTGACAGCTCTGGCCACAGGTCAAGCCTGCGCACCCAGTAGTCCAAGGGTTCATTGCTGCTCACAGTGTCTACATCCACACTTAAGGCCAGGTAGTCGGCTACCTGCCAGTCCTTTATTCCATTGTGCTGTGACATCACCCTTAAACGCACTTTAAAGCATAGTTGCCAGCTTGTTCTGCAAGTGCTACATCCTTTCGGCCTTCTAGTGATTTGGAAACATCTCCGCCACTTTGTGCCTATACCGAGGGTGTAGTAGCGTGCCCACCCAGTACAGCTCATTCCCCTTGAGTTTTTTTATACGGGGGTCCCTCAACAGGCTGGACAGCATGAAAGATGCGATCTGCACAAAGTTGGATGCAGTCGTACTATCCATCTCCTCTTGCTCTTCCTCAGTGATGTCAGCTGAGTTCTCCTCCTCCCCCCAGCCCCGAACAATACCACAGGAAAGTTGAGCAGCATAAGCCCCCTTCAACACCTGCTGCGGTTGTTCTTCCGCCACCTCCTCCAAAAAAAAAACACCTTCCTGTGTGTCACGCTTGGAGGTGTATTCTCCACGGTCAGCACGTGATGCATAAGCTGACGTGAAGGAGGTACACACACCAGCACAAGGAATCAGGATATCCCCAGTTTAGTGGAGGAGAGGACTGACTCCAATAGGAGATTGTGGCGCACAGAGCCGGTGCAGATCCGAACAGCCACAAACAATACTTTCGTGATAACGTCTCAGCGCAAAATAGCGCTGAGCGCATAAACCAGAACTGAGGAGATCAGGGCAGGTAGACAGAATGAACGCTTGCTTAACTAGCCACTACTTAGTGACAGCAAGCGTCCACAACAAGACAGACTGGAATGAGGCAGCCAATGCGTTTACAGCGATGGCGTGCCTCACAAAGACAGGACAGGATAGTCAGGAAATAGCAGAATCAAGATAGATGAACGTAACACAGACAAATATACAATAAGTATGTTTTCCTAGCGTATTACAATTACAGCTATCAATGAAACTATTTGTAACGTCTGACTAACATATGTATATATCGGCAATGAACCGATATATGACATAAGCAGGAACACTGACTCGCACTGGAGCAATACAGGGAACAGGACTCAGAAGGTTTCGCTATCTCTTCGCAGAGATGAACGCAATCCACAAACGGAAACAGGACAGGATTCAGAAGGATTCGTTATCTCCTCGCAGAGATGAACGCAATCCACAAACAGGACCAGGAGCAGGATACTAGCTCAGCACGGGTGATCACGATACGCGCAAACTACCAAAACGTGCTGGAAAACTGACTAACTGAACACAGGATATAAACAGTTCGTGTACGTATATATCAGCGACACTGATGTATCAACGTAACACGAATACAAGGAAAATAATAAACGTGCTGGTATGCATATATATTGGCAATGAACCAATATATGATGCAAGACCAGTAAAGTATCTTTTGAACAAGAAACACGGTCTGGGGCTGAAGCAACAGCAAGAATAGCTACACTGAAACTATGATAGCCCAAGGAAACCCTGCAGGAAGCAGATCTTTATACTGAGGTCATCCAATGGGAGCAGACATGCAGATTCCCACACAGGTGAATGATAATCAGTCACAAGCTGACAGCAGGGAAAGGCAGACAAAGCTATGCAGCTTGCATGGAAAGAGATCAGAACTGCCTCAGCAGCACTACTACTGCCAGCAATACCTGCTGCAGCAGCGACCATAACACTGTGATTTTAGCAGCCTGATTGAATGACCATCTGATTTGACATTAACATTTGGGCAGTGGCCATGTGGGCACAATCAGTGGCATCACAAAGCTGATTCCTGAGAGATTTCCAACTGAAATCGATTGGGAATTGGCCTGGGCTGTATGGGCAGCCAATATATTTCTTTCCAATCATATTACATCAGAGAGAAATCTGTCTCTTGGTCGATCTGCCCATACATCCCTAGATGAATGGGCACCTTTAGAAATGTAGCTATGGGCACATTTAGAAATGTGACTACTTACATGAACAAAGACTATTATAACGAGCAGGAAGTTTTGAATGCGGGTGACACAATTTATTGGTTAATTTAAGAGAGGAAAAAGTTTTCAGCCAATAAGCTGTCTTAAGACTCTATTCCTGTGGACCACTGTACATTATAATGAGTATAAGAGAAACTTTGCTAATTAATAATTTCAACAAAGCAATATGTTAATATTCAGAAGAAAATGACAAATTCTAATCTGATATGGACATTCACCACCACAGAACTTTACCATTTATTACTGTGCCATTTAAAATCCTACATCAGCTTATACCATTCATTTTTTTCTTTTGTTTAATGCTGAGTTTATCTTTGCCTAATTAATTGTTAGGAGAGATAATGAAATGCTAGACGGAAAACAATGACAGTTTGTTAACCTTAATGATCTAAAGTAGGCCTGTGAGAAATAAACGCCAGATAAATGAGAACAAATCCAGCAACACAACTTTGCTTTGTTCACAACTTTCAGCAGGGTAGCAGATTTAATATTATATTAATAAAGTACTGGTGGTATCCTGTCCTTGTTGGTCACTGCACATGTCTTTGTTAATGACATGCAGGCTATAGCTATAATAACACATCTCTCTCGGCGAAGGGGAATTTTATGTGACACGGAAAATCTGCTTGCTATCAATTCTGCAAACACGGCATCTGCCAGATTGCCAAGATCCATCTCAGGGATGAAAATCAATTAATATTCTAATTTATCTGTCATTATTGGTCACAGTGCATTATTCATCCCAATTTATGGAGTCCTACATGACTGTACTTGAAAGACAGACTTGTCTTATATTCCCAAAGTGCTCATAGTGAAAGCTATAAAATGATATTCTGTAAATGTTGCACTGGTATATTTTCTTCTAAAATGGATTATATTACACTTTGTTTTTTCTAGGTTAGCCATGCAGCCATTTTCTTTACTGTATATTATATATTACAGCATTAGATATCATGCTATATTACACCTTACTGTTTCCTATTATTGAGTTCTCTTTATTAATGTTTTTTGGCATGGCACTTTTAAATGCTCTTTCAATACAATTTGAGTTAAAAAACAAGTGGGTTAATATGTATTGTTTCGTTTAAGTTATATTGCAGCAAGTATACTGCAGGCCTGCTATGTATGTTACCCTGTCTGCGCACTGTGCCACAGGGTAATATGCATGGTGGAATGGTGCAGTGCAATTGTCCTGCCCCAGGCTCTCCTGCCGCAGGACGATCACACCGCACCATGTGTAAAAGTAGCCTGACACAACCTATAGTACAGTCACAGACAGAGAACATTTATAAAGAAAGTAATTTTGGGGTGTTACACAATGACAATAAAGTGCTTAAATCTATACTGCACTTTTCTCCTGATGGGCTCAAAGAGCTGCAGCCACTAAGATGCGCTCTATAGTCAGTAACAGGGTTAGGGACTCTTGCCCAAGGTCTGCTACTGAATAGGTGCTGACTTACTGAACAGGAAGAGCCAAGACTCGAACCATAGTCTCTGGTGTCAGAGGCAGAGCCCTTAACCATTAACTGCTACTGCTAGTATCTAACAAATGTACACTATGCAAACTAGACTTTTATCATGGTAAGGAAGCCAAAGTTATATTTTAAATAACTTTTAACATGGTAAGGAAGCAAAATTGTATTATACATATAGTCATAAAAGAAAGGACATAAGAAATTAACATTTTTTTTTACTAGTTTCATTGATTTTTTTTTTTTCGTTTCATGTCACTCCTGTAGAAATTGTGCATATTGAGCGAGCTCCAGTAAAGTTGGTGTGCACACTTACAAGGTAGAGCACATTACACAATTAGTGCAACTCATGGTCCCTAGGTAATGAGAGTAAGGTGCTACCTGCTTAGTGCACGGTATTCTAACAATGCTCACATTATCCAGGTAACACGGGTTAATGGTGCAATGTACTACCTCACCAGCAAAATGGTAAAATTGGCATGCATTTCCTGCATAGTGGCAACTTTGCTTGAGATTACTGAAAATGCTGCATTGATTCTTATCTTTACTTCTAAGGCCCAAGCCTTGGCAACCTTTCCAGAAATCTGTCCCTGAGAGCCCTTCTCCTCTATGTACATATTATCTGCATACAGTATACAGTTCAATATGCCATGGTTACAAAAAAATACATTTTTAACGATGCATATCTTTTACAGCAAACTGCTAAGTAATTAGGCAACATACTACAATCTGCTCATAAGTAATATGTACAAAATGTAAAACTGTTTTACATTTGCTTGTCTAGGCACAAGCCGCACGACTGAGCAAGAGACATTTTTAAAGTTACCATTCCTTTAAAGCCTAAATAAACCTAAAATCAACCACTAGTGCAAATTCTCAAAGTAATCATGCTGATAAGACTAAACTATAAGAACTGCTATTGGTACTGAACTTTTCAAATTTATAAACTTGGCTAATTTCTTTGTAGCAGATTGATGTCTTACCCACTACCTACTTCCTGTGAACTGTAAGGTATGCCTCCTTGTAGGAACACATGATTTCTACCATAATGCAGGTAAAATGTAGCTTAGTATTTATTGGTCTTTGTACTTTGCATGTCACAAGGTCACACCTTATTGACTAACTTAGCAACTGAAGCTACAGAGAGGAAGACTAAATCTGTACTGCAGATTGCCAAGTCCGTTGACCCATGAATCAGGCATTCTGTCTTTCACTTTGCTTCTACGCATGTATGAATTTGCTTATCATCCTGGTTAGTATTTGAATTGGCCTTGTTTAATTACAAGTTCAGTTAGGCTTTAAGTTGAAAAGTTCAAGCCAGACAGTAAAACAATAAACATCTGAAACACTTGTAGGACACAAATCTTAATCCAACATCCCAATTATTAGAAGTCCTTTACTGCATTAACCTGATATGACATTAGTTAAACCAGCAATTTGCAAGAAAAGCTGTTAAACCTGTCAGACAGAGAAATACTTCAGGCCATGGTAATTCCCGTCTAAGGAGAAAGCTCTTTTTAAGTGTGTTATTATAATCGAAAATAAATGACTTTTATATAACTTTAATGTTACCATTAGAAATAAAAATTAGAAGTTTCATTTTTTCTCTCTGGTACTCACATGGAATTTTATTCAGTTCGTTCATGAACTTCTCTTTGAGCTTTGAAAAGTGATTATCTTTCCCATCGCCCGGAGCCCCCGCCTCGGTAGTGTTCTCCCGTAATGCAGGTGTGACAATTGTTGTTTGGGGTGCTGTCATCGCCTCGCGACGAATATCGCTTGACTTCACTTTGGTCCCAAGGGACTGCTGCAGACGAAAGATAACAGAAAATATTTTTTCAAAAGATTCAAGATGAATTCTATCTCGCAGCCAGAAAAAGTAATCAAATGCTGCATCTGCAGGGTACCCGCTCACTATATAAATATGACTTTACTTGTGCATTCATTGGTGTTATTTCCCATAATATTTAACAAGAGAATATTTTCCTGTTTCATCCAAGGCTTTCTGCTTAGTTATACAATTAGTTTAACCAGCAAATCTGCAATCAGGGCCGTATCTATAATGAAGCCGACTGAATCATGCAATTCATGTGGCAAACTGATGGGGGCAGCATGCAGCACTATGCAGTGGTACTGCCAATTTTTCTCTTTCCCTCTCTTATGGTGCCACCATCACTGTGCAGGAAGAGATTTCCTCCTCCGTAGTTGGGGAGCCGCAAAAAATAAAAATCACAGAGCGGCATAGAGCTTTCCCTGTGCCCTGCCTGATAGGACTCAGATCAGATTACTGCAGAAAGTCTGGAGCCTGCCCTGTCTGCAGTGCTCATTCAATGTATAATTCTTTACTGTTATTGATCACAGTGCTTATTCTACATGAATTTTTGTAGTCCTCAAAGAGGACAAATCACAAATAAGCATTTAACCTGAAAACCACCCTAGCACTGACATTTTAACCTCTCAAAACAAAGCACTGCCATTTAATCACGTCATCTTTCTCCACTAAAACTGCTGAATCAACTAGTATGATTGCAGAGGGCTGTGTTTTTTACTGTCTGAATCCAATGGTTCTGATTGCCTTATTCTGAAAACTCACATAGCACATAATTCTTTTTCAACTATTTTTTAATGCTTTACAGTTTTATTACTACTTATTCTCGTTAACAACCTCAGACTGTGAATAAGAACCCTTTCCTTCCAACACAGTCAGTGTTAAGTTCTATTTCCTAGTGGCAGTAAGCATGACTAAGTAAAAAAAAAGTCACTGGGTCAGATTTGACATAGTGACCTCAAGAGCATACAATCTATAAGTGGCGAGAAAGGTCACAAATGCAGTCTCTGCAGTTTTTATTAGGGCACTCCTAAAACTGCTGTTAAGAATGTTTACAGCTTTTTTCTTTAAAACCAATACTGCAGAGGGTGTGTTAAAGTCTTAATCATGCAACACTTTCTGATTTAAAGAAATGGCTGGCCTGTAGGCAAGTAGATGCACAGCAACCATTACAAAGCCTCAAAAAGCCACACATTTGAGGGCATGGCCATTCTCTTCTTCCTCCTGAATGCAAGATTGCATCACCTGCAATGCAGGAGATTGCTTATAGGAAGGTGTCAAACTCCAGGCCTGGAGGGCCAGATCCATGCCAGTGTTTAGAATGGACTGAGAAAGAGAGGGATGTGTTCTACCTGATGGACCACACCTTTCCTGATTCAGACCCATCAATTAATTTGAGCTGTGTCAAATATGTGTGAGGACCTCGGCCCTCGTAGGACCGGTTTGACATCCCTGGATTATAGGAAGGTGAATAGGCAGGAGGCATGGCTAAAATAAAAATAAACAGAAAATTCTATCTGCAGTCTTTTTTTTAGACAAAAAAAAATACTGTCTATAATAATAATAATACTGTTATTATTATTTTGTAAATGCACTAAAATATCTATAAGACTTAATAAAACAGAGATTAAATTCTACATTTCGATTTTCCATATATCTTCTGAATTTGACTTTAAGATTGTAATTGTTATTTTGCAGCCACTAGGATAAAAACCAATATCTTTGACTTGGGTGTGAGATTACTTTATGATGATTGCTAGAGGGATATTGTGTTATGGAAAGGTCTCCAGTGAGGTCAGAGAGCACGCTATAAAATAAATTTGCCAGAAGGTAACAAAGAGAAAGCAGCAAAGAAATCAAAGGTCCAAGCAAAATTATGTCAAATGGAGCTTTTTCTAGACCTGAACATTGTTGAGATTAAACATTAAGGTTAACAAGGGTATGTTTGCCACTCACAAAGTTTTCCATTACTGCATTTTACTTACAGAAACATGAGGATATATTCCAAGCACAAACCATTTCATGACATTAACAATGTTGATTGTTAAATAAGTTACTATTTATCTAAATAAGACGTTTATAGGTTTATTTTCCTAAGAACTTCAGTGTTACTGTACAATTTTGCTGATCTTCAGTCATGTTTATTTTGTGATTATAAAAAAAATTATATAGAAAAACATAAAGCACCACAAGCTGTATTATAAACTACTGTTTTCTTATGTTGCTGTCACTTATAGTAGATAGTGATATCAGTAGAGTGTTGTACAAGGTTAGCCATCAATAAAAGCGAGAAGTTCTTAATCAGGATGATAACATGTATTAGCTAAGTTAAAAGAATAAGGGTAATCTTTTGGTTATTCAGCTTTCTCAGACTGGAATTCTGTATGCTGACAATATTTAAGAACAGACAAGAATATACATGCAACATCAAAAGTGGATACATAGATTTTTTTTGCAAGTATAAATACATGTTATTAAGATACCTTAATTGTAACAAAACATCCAAACAGGGTCTTGAGAGGATTTTAGCTGATTTGACACATAGATAAGGCCCTTTGTTTACTCAATCCTCACAAAACTGAGACTTAGACAGGTGTAGAGGCATCATAAATTACGAGTTCAAAAGTAAGCTAAATTCAGAATGGATGCAATATTTGTCTAGGATGAAAAATAATTATGGCATTAAACAGGGCCGCCTTCAGAAATTTCTGGGCCTCTTACTGGGCAAACTAACTGGGCCCCCACTTCACCTTCAGTGGATGATTTTGTAAGTGAAATACTGAGAATCCACTTTGGAGAGATTGACTAGTCCAAAACTTGGCAGATTTTTATTACTATTGCAAGTGACAGTGATACAGGAAGAAGATAGTTTATAGTGCACCACACACTGGAAGAATTGCACATCATATGCATGTGTTAAAATTTCTTTTAAATCTTACAATTTTATTCGTGGCCGTTTAAGAGTGAAAACATATTCCGGAATGCCATTTGTGGTCTTGACTAAACAGCTGCAAAAATATTAAAGTAACAATTTTGTATTCATTTTTTTCACTGACTTATGAATAGGCATTGGGAAGAATTGAAGTTTTGATACTTAAACTGTTATCACTATAGATTTTTTTAAATGTTAACTTCAAGACATTTTGGGCCATATGCAATTCAATTTTTCACCTGAGTTTTCTCCTAGGAGAAAAAATGTCATCTTTGATTTAAAATAACTTTTTAGCATCTTGCAATGGAAAAAGTATCAATAAGTAGGTACAAAGAACTATCAAAATTATTTTGAGTATTCTTTTGCTTGCTGGTGGTTTAACCACTTTACCCCCGCCCGTACGGATTTCTCCGTCCCTTTTTCCATCCTTTAACCCCCAGGGACGGAGAAATCCGTACTTTGCGCACTCCCGCCGCTGCCCGTGCTCCCGCTCGTAAACACGCCGCCCACCGCTAGTAAACACGCCGCCGCCCGCTCGCCCAGAGATCAACGAACGGGAAAATCCATTCCTGTTCGTTGATCTAAGCCCCGCAATGATCCGCTGCCGCTCGGCTGAGCAGCGCGATCATTGTGAGCAATAACAAACTCCCAGCCTCTTTCTACTTCCTGCAAGCGTCCGGAAGGACGCTTGCAGGTCGCATGAAACAAAAAGTTACTGTTGCCATCTTGTGGCCAAATAGTAAAACTACACCCTAAGCATTTTTTACACACAAATAAACTAGTTTTACACAAAAAATTAACTCCTTACCTCCCACACTCCCCAATTTTTTTTTGTAATAAAAAAAAATAAAAAATTTACAATTTAAAAAAAATACATAAATAGTTACCTTAGGGACTGAACTTTTTAAATATTTATGTCAAGAGGGTATAACGCTGTTACTTTATAAACTATGGGCTTGTAATTAGGGATGGACGCAAAACTGAAAAAAATGCACCTTTATTTCCAATTAAAATATTGGCGGCAAACATTGTGATAGGGACATAATTTAAACGGTTTTATAACCGGGATAAATAGGCATATACATTTAATGGGTTTTAATTACAGTAGCATGCATTATTTAAAAACTATAAAGGCCGAAAACTGAAAAATAATAAATTTTTTCCCACATTTTTTCCTATTTTCCCATTAAAACACATTTAAAATAAAATTATTCTTGGCATAATGTCCCACCTAAAGAAAGCCTAATTGGTGACGAAAAAAACAAGATATAGTTCATTTCATTGCGATAAGTAATGATAAAATTATAGACGAATGAATGGAAGGAGCGCTGAAAGGTGAAAATTGCTCTGGTGGTCAGGGGATAAAACCCCTCAGTTGGGAAGTGGTTAAAAGTCATTTTATTGACACTTTTTAAAATATCACCTAGGAGGAAACTCAGGTGAAAAAGTGAATTGCATATGGCCCTTTATCTTTTTGGAAAACACACTATGTTAAGGCTTTAACAACATGGCTTTAACATTTTTATATACACACACACCAAAAATTCAGAACTCCTCATATGGTACATTCACATCCCTAAAGTGTAAAGCAGGCCATACACTGGCTCGATTCCCGGCCGTTTCGACAGCAGATTCGATCCTGGGATCGAATCTGCTGCCAATCGTTCGCGGTAAACGCAGCCGCCGATCCGATTTCCTCCCGAAATCGGATCAGTCCGTCGATCGCGCCGTGCAGGAAATTACCCTCGATCGCCCGCGGGTAAAGTGCGCGTCGCTAGCGGCGGCCGATCCGATCAAGTATACATTACCTGAGGCTGGCTCCCGGGCGTCTTCTCCATGCTGCACGGCTCTGTTCCGGCTCCATCCATCCCGGCACTTCCTGTGTCACTGCAGTGACCAGGAAGTTCAAATAGAGGGCGCTGTATTTGAACTTCCTGGTCACGGAGTAACACAGGAAGCGCCGTAATGGAGCCGGAACAGAGCCGTGCAATGCGGAGAAGATGCCCGGGAGCCAGCATCAGGTAATGTATACGGGGGGGGACAGGCGGCAGGAGCAGCTCAGCAGATGGTGAATCGGTTTCAGGCTGAAATCGATTCACAATCTGTTTGCAGTAAAGGCAGCCATACGATCCCTCTCTGATCAGATTCGATCAGATAGGGATCTGTCAGCTGGTCGATCTAATGGCACATCGACCAGTGTATGGCCACCTTTAGAGTGCTTACATACATCCAGTTTTGGTTGGCCAATAACCTGCCAGTTTTACCACTTACGTATAAGGGCCAACAGACTTTGAGTACTATGAACAGATTGTGTAGGTACATGATTCAGAGGCCCCAAAGTGAAATATAATTATTCAAAAAGGTTGAAAAATCAAGGATCTAAAGGTAACATTTTCCTCCTCTTGGGGAAACACTTAATGGTGAGGTTATCAACTGTTATTTCATGGATCTTAATTAACAAAACTCTCTTAGATTTCAATGTGAGTGTAATCATTGTCAGAAACTCACTACCCTATGTTGGCTATTGGTTTCCTCCCACATTCCCCTCCTCCTTCTTTTCCTTTGAGATTGTGTAGGTAAGCTCTATATAGAGCTGTAAGATGGGTCAACCATTGGCCAGTTGAAATTGGATGTGTCTACCGGGGTTTAACTATTGTACATTACAATATTTGTTATTCTTTAATTTATTCTTAACGTTAACTAGAGGCCCAACTACTGGTTGAGTGGGTTGAGAGTGAGCATCTGCATTTAGGTGCCCCCTTACCCAAGTTCAATCTGCACTGATGCAGAGCAGATATGCCAACCTTCGTCCCACAGCTTTTGTTGTACATAGTCACAATGTCACAACTTCCATCACAGCGCAGCCCAGAAAAGTAGATTTGCTCCTTTAAAAACTGACTGTCATCTCAAAGGATGGAAATAGTGGAAAATGACAGACAACTATTAGCCTGACTGACAAGATAAAATAGTCTGTTTCATGCATCTACAGTTGTGAATTGTAAAGAGAACGTGGAGTTTTTAATGTGACTTTATTTCTGTATATTTAATTGCAGACTTTAAATATCCTATAATTGCTTAAATAATACTTTCCCGGGTCTGTTAAAATCTGGAATATAAAAATGACAGTATTTATGGCTACAAAATATGAAAAATTTCATTAAGCTCTAGCAGAAAGTAAATGAGAGATGAACATATGCAGAAAGTCTTATAAATTCAATCACAAAATTAATAAAAGGCATTGGTGTACCAAAGACACAAACAACAGCTGCAGACTGTGTCAGATTCACTATATCAAAGCATAAAGCCTCAAAGTCAGCTTCAAAATGCAGAAAAAGGAATCAGAGATAGGAACTGAACAAATGCGTGCCATGCATAGATTGCCACCTTCTGTGCCACTGGCATTAGCTAGAATAATTCACATTTGTATAGTCATGGCGTGTAAATGGACTTAAACCTTCCTAATATTGCAGTTGATTGTACTGTATGTATTCACATTCACTGGTAGTTGCATATTTCCTGTGAGAAAAGGTAGGGTATTAAATCCAGTAATTATGAAGCCTTTTTTTTGGGGGGGGGGGGGGGCACCTCCCTATACAAGGTAGAGGAAATCCATTTGAATGTATTACTTGAATTTATTATTTTGAAAACCTGCTTCATTTTTTTTGTCCAGTTTTATTTGCACTGATTAATGAATTTATGATTAACTTTTGTAATGTATTTACCTTACATTTTGACCTGAATATTAAAGTACACACATATATAATATTTCCAGATTGATCGAATTGTCCATATTCAAGTATACATGTCAACAAACCTTCCCGGTTGCCTGATCTGAAGGGGAAGACTTGTTCCCAGATGAGATTTCTTAGTCAATAGCTCTGAAATAAGAGTGACAAGGGGTTGCCTGGTCATGCACACACGTAATTCATGCTCCAAGGATTCAGAGCAGTATGCTAATGTTGTCATGATTGTCAGCTGAGTAGTGGACCTTTGGTGTCTTTCATTGGGCTACACTACTTACTCTACCTTTTTAGTTGCGTTCTTCAGCTTTATCAGTCTTCATTTATGAAGTGAATATTGTGCTCACCAGTATGCTGTTCCCCCCCAACAGCGGATTTATATCAATAGTGTACATTTGTGATTATACTTGACAAACTGTCCAAATCACTATAAACATGCCTAGATTTTAAATAAGACAGTAGTCTGTTTTCCTTTTGTCAGAATGTCAAGCTTTGCTGTTCATTTATCATTTGAAGAAATAAGTGACAGCTCAAGATTCTATATATATATCCAGACATTCAACAGGTATAAGTTGTCTGGATCTAAGTTAAATGAACTTGTCACAGTAAAGTCAGCCTGTTTTCAAGACATGACAAAAAGCAGTTGAACCAATTAGTAAAGAAAAGATTCTTTTTGCAACATGACCATTTTTCATTTTGTGTAATTGTGCTTTGCACGGATCATATTGCACAGACTTAATGAACCTATCAATGGAATAAAAAAGATACAGATGGATTTTAGTCAAAACACCTAGTGTTTAGATAATTTGCTAAGGATAGGAAATGAATCATGTAAAGTGAAGAAAGGCGTTTTTCTTTTGGATTTTAATATTTCCTGAACGTGTGCAGAATATGAATTATTTTAAAGTAAACCTGAGACGAGTTAAAAAAAAAAAACGTTTTATGCATACTTGGGACTTTCTCCAGCCCCCTTCAGGCTGATCAGTCCCTTGCTGTCCTCCTCCTCTGCCTGAATCCTCTGCTTGGTGGCCACGCACACACGTGAGAGGTCTATGCCTGAACAGTACTACTGTTCTGGTGCAGAACACTCCCAGCTGCAGGATTGCAATGCGAGAGTGCACACGGCCGGACTGTCCTGCGCTGACTGCCACCACCTTGGGAAATTACCGAGCTACCAAGCGGAGGATCCAGGCAGTGAAGGAGGATGGTGAGGGACCAATCAGCCTGAAGGGGGCTGGAGAAAGCCCCAGATATGTTTAAAATTTTTTTTACTTGTCTCAGATACACTTTAAATACAGTATTTTGGAAATATATTTAATAAGGTACTACTTCTGATAAGAGCAATTTATAGTAATAATCACTACTGATATGGGTCAGATTACAGTGTATATTTGTTGTCGGCGCAGGGCTTTTTTGGTGCACGGTGAGCTGAATGAGCCCAAAAATCCTTACAGATTACAGACACTATTCAATTCACTTTTTCTCCTAGGTGATACTTTCACATTCAAATCAATAAAATGCCTTTTAAGCAACCTGGGAAGCAAGAAGGTACGCAATATAATTTTGACAGTACTTTTTCACCTACTTTTTGAATTGCAGAGTGATGAAAAGTTATTTTAAAAAGGTGAAAAAACTCCTAGTAAAAAAAACAATGAATAAGGGCCTGTGGGGTTGAAGTGCAAAAGAGCAGTAATATTACTGTGCATAGATAGCTCATGGCAATATTACTTTTAGGACCCTTTTACACTTAATCAGTTGCTTAATCAGTTGCTCAGTTCCCAATATATGCGTTTTACTTTTAACTGAAATCTTTTTCACAATGCACTGCTATGGAAAAAATGCATACCAACGTGTACTAACGCATACTAACGCACACTAACGCATATCAACACATTAAGTGTAAAAGGGCCCTTACTACCAAGGGCCACAAGATATGCTATTAGTGTGACTTGCAGTACTTGAGTAGCATGAGCATTGCAATGAGCATTACTAAATGGTAACAAGCATTACTAATGTTATCCTGGCAATGCTCACGCCAGTCGAGTACCGCATAATATATCAGGCTAATAGCACAATTTGAATTTCATGCTGCTGGTAGTAATAGTAATATAATATTGTCATGCATTGTCTGTGAATGGCAATATTATCACACTTTTGCGCATGAATCCCCGTTTGTGCCAAACAGTGACTGAGCATGATCCCACAGAGCAGGCCACTGTGAGGAGAAAAATGTACTGTAGAGCCTTAGTGATATGTAATATGTCCCATTTGTATTATAGCAGCAGAATTTTGGCATCTAGCTCACCATATAAAAATGTCATCACAAAGAATAGTGTCATTGGAGGTTGCGCTGAGAAATGACAAGCTAGTTCCCCCTCATAGCAAAAGTGATGAAATTGCCAGTGGGACTGGGAAGTCTAACTTTCCATTCATCATAGGATGATGAATATAAGACAGACACTTTATTTGAACCAAGGTACAGCCTCCATGTAATCATTCTGTTTGTGCATAAATCATCATGCAAATTTCTCTTCATCTTAGTCTCCCCTAGCGCCAGGTCATTCTGATTTTGTTGTCAGGTAAAATTACACTGGTCGTGCCAGTGCAAGGCTTATATCTAAAGTTAAGCTCTATTTAAGAAGGACATGAAAATGGATGAAAAAATGTAATGTCTGTAACAAGATGATGAATCAAACAAAGGAAAAAAATGTGAAGAGGAGCATTGAAAGTGAAATAGCAGGTGCTGGTAGCAGTATTATAAGTAGTAGCAGTTGTGATATCTGTGTTAAATCTAGAAGAGGTAAGAACAGGAGAGGAAGAGGGAATTTGTTTTTGTTTTAAATAAGAGCATTATTAGTTTTTACATTTTCATTATTATTAATATGTGGTTATTGTTGTTGTAAAAACGGCATGTTAAAGCAAACCTGATTTCAGAACTTCCTCTCTGCTCCAAATGTTAAGCAACAGCATAATAACCTTTATAGAAAACTATTTCTTTGTTACAGCTGCAATGAATCTGCAGTGTGACTACTTCCTGCTTTCATGGAAGCAGACATAGGGTTAGCATCCTTACAAATTAGCTGCTCTGCTGAGGCTGCCAAGATTCCTGTGCTCACACAGCTGAGAGATCAAATTACAGTTGTAATTACTCACAGATATGGGGGAATTAGAAAGGCTAAACTGTTTAAATACATACAGGGTCGGTCCTCTGCAAGAGTACAGGTCCACTTTAAGTATGGTGATGTAATGGTTACATGGAGTAGATATCACTATAGAAATGAAGTGGAGCTAAAAAATATTATGAGCTGTGCTTAGGCTTGTCCAAAAAGACAAAGCTGTGCTTCTATAGTTGTATAGAAACTGGTACTGCAGTTGTAACCTCTCCCTCTCAGGTTGCCAAAACTTGGAAAGGGTCATTGGAAGCAGTAATCTTTGAATGCACCTGTCCATTCTGGTGTTTTTTACCTACTTGACCATGTGACTTATACATTACCATATGAAGTTTGTATAAGCCAAGTCTATAGTGTAACCATCTAGTCGTGCATTTAATAGGTTTGTATTTAAACATGTATGTATACAACTAACCGTGAGGTTCATTTTTTGTTACTAAAATAGTATTGTATAATTCTGCCATACTGTGTGAAATGCATAGTGGCCTACAGCATGAACCCTTAGGCCAGAAACCCACTAGGAGCGATTTTCTGAGCGCTTTGCGATTTGAAAACTCTTGCTGATGTAATGCTATGGGTGTGATCCCATTTGAGCGATGTGATTTTATAAAAATACCCCATAGCATTGCATTAGCAAGAAGTTTTTCAAATCACTAGCGATTAGAAATCGCTCCTAGTGGGTTTCTGGCCTTATAGTGTTATCAACAACAACAAATAACATTTGTAGAGCGCTTTTCTGCCATAGGACTCAAAGCGCATAAGCATGGCTCAGACCATCGTGGTACAGAGGAAGAATTTTATAAGTCCGGAAATGCCAGGCTAAACAGGTGGTTTTTCAGTCTGGATTTGAATAGCTCCAAAGATGGTGCTGTCTTTACTGGGTGTGGCAGGGAGTTCCAAAGAGTAGGGGCAGCATGACAGAAGGCTCTATCTCCAGATTTTTTGAGGTGCACTCTGGGAGTGACCACGTTTATAGAACTTGCTGATCTGAGGTTGTGAGAGGTGTGGTGCAGCTTCAGCAAGTCCTTCATGTATCCAGGGCCCAGATTGTGCAGGGATTTTAATGTCAGCAGTCCAATCTTGAAGAGTATTCTCCATTCTACTGGTAGCCAGTGCAGTGAGTGAAGGATCGGTGTAATGTGACAGTGGTGAGGCTGGTTTGTTAGCAATCTGGCAGCAGCATTCTGCACTAATTGCAGGCGACGCAGGTCCTTTTTGGGGAGGCCAGCATAAAGGGCATTGCAGTAATCCAGCCGTGATGTGATGAAGGCGTGAACTAGGGTTATGCTTTTCTCAGTCAGCAATCCAGAGGACTGTATCTTTATTATAATGTACAGCAATTGTGCTATTGAATAGAATCTCCACTGATATGTAATTCATCCCTTTCACCTTTATTCTTCCTTGTCAAACACTATGCTTTTCCATTCACATAGTCTACAGAACTTGCTATAACTCATATTCACTTCCATAAAGAGGATATTTGGAAAGATTTCAAATGTAAATGAATCAAGTAGTTCAAGGGATGTGATATATAATTTGTAACACATATACTTATTTACTTTGGAAAGGATAGATAGCTCTATTTAGAGTCTAAGAGGATCCTCAGCATAAATACCACATTTAATTGATAGTTTTCTAATATTAAGTTATACAGTAACAACCTGCTGGGTCTTTTGCTTCCAAATCCATTACCAAGATGCGTGTTCACCATTGTTCGCTGTATAACCCCGCCCCCTTGCCGAATAAGACTGTGGCACTTTCTCTAGCTCGAGTAGAGAATGTGCCGAGGTTCGTTTCCCCTTTACAGTGGTATCTAACTTTTTTTTTCGTGGCTTTAGACTTACTGCAATGCATATCAAGTTTTCTGTAGAATTGATTTTAGTAAGCTAGTTATGCACATCAGATGACTTTTAGATTAGCCAGCACAGTCTGATCATTCTCTATAGGAGACTACTGGCAGAAGAGAGCATTAACTCGCACACTTGGATTAGACCAGCATTCACCTAATGCTTATTGGAGAGGAGAAATGGTGAAAGAAATATGAATACTTGATCAGCTGTTCAGGGGCGTAACTGAAGGGGAGCAGCACCTGTGATAACTTTGGTGCCCAGAGCTGTGGGGGGGCCCTAACCTTCCCTTCCACCGATACAGACTATACTTCAGATCAGGTGTTTTTATGGCTACACTTCATGATGTAGATCATGATCTACACACTTGTTTTATGACCCTTGTGAGATGGGACCCAAGGCCATGAAGGGCACCAAGGGGAGGCAAGGGAAGGGGTCTGAACATTTGGGAGCCCCAGCAAGGTTTAGCTGGGGGGCTCAATGAATTGTAGTTATGCCACTGGCTGCAACTGTTCCTCCCAACATTGTTTGTACAATGATTGTTAGCTGTTGGTACTCTAGGCGCCTGACCTAATAAATACTGACTCTTTTAAATTGAAATCATGTAAACTGTATTTATTTACCAAACTCACATATTTTATTATTGCCACAACATTCTTACATATGGTTCCAAGGAAGGATATCCCGCTATACCAGATGGCAGGGTAAAAATCCAAGTCTTTATTTAGAACATCATATGACACACAGGTCATATGACATGGCTCTTACATGGCTCTTTAATCATAGCTTACATACAGGTGTGTTATACAGGTTTAAATTGACAGGTAGCCACCTCCAATGGGCATGGCTCCTGTTTAAAAGCAATACATACACATATATATAAAATGGCTAGGCCAAATGCAAAAATACAGTAAAATTTAAAACCGTGAAAAACATCACACAATCAAGTACCAAATCAATGTTAAACAACAGCATCAAGTATATCACCTATGTCCCACACACCATCAACCCAAAAAGATTGGGTGCGGGTGAAGCATAAGATTGAAGCCTAGGGGATGCACATGAAAAAAGACAAATGAACATGCACAAAATTGTATGCTATAGTTAGGTTCTAATGTCGTAGATCAAACTAATGTCTAACCTAGATTTTAAACCTGCGGGAACTTAGGTGCCCAACCTCCAGATCCAGAAAGCTTCGTGTTTTAATAGCCGTCTGAGGATATCACCCCCTCTGGGTGAATGAGCTAACCTCGTGATTGCAGCGGCCTCATCTTCCACTACTATTCTTAAATATGCTTGCTACAAACATGGCTTGCTACAAACATGGGTGGTAGAAACTGATCATATGATAAAATAATGTATTCACAAAAGAATGATATATTGAAATAGAGATCTCAGCTGCTGAAGTTTTAAGCAAAAATGTACTTTTCTGTAGAAGTTTTACTGGTCTGCTCATAGTCTCTGATACAGCAGACATATAAAGTTATTTAAAGTGGGCCTGAACTCTTGCACAGGACAGAAGGAAAACATAGAGCAATACACCCTGTATGTATTTTGAGAGTTTAGCCTGTTTAATTCCCCCTCATTTGTGTCTAATCACATATTGTAATTCGATCCTCCCCTGTGTCACATGACTGCCTATGGCAGAGGAGCAGATAAGCCCATTTGAATGCACAGGCTGTAAACAATATGTCTGCCTCCATCAATCAGGATGTAGAAACTGTGCAGATTTATTTTAGGATTTGTATCAGCTGTAACAAAGACATTTTTTTTGTTTAAAGGTTACTATGATATTGTGTATCTTTTAGAGCAGAGAGGAGTTCTGAGTTCAGGTCCACTTTAAGTTAAGCGAATTATCACAAGCAAAGTTCAGTGGTATATAGCATCCCCTTTCACTATTCATTATTGTGTATTAGTAATACTAATAATATCCTGTGTGAGCGAAATACTGAGAATTTTAATGAGTACATTTTTTTTCATGAAATGCTTATTTTGAAAGATTTATGTACAAGCATGTAAATACAATCACACTGCTGGAATGGAATACCTTCAAAATAATAAGCTAATAAATAATACACGTCAAAATACACCATAAAACAACATGGTTAGTGACTCAACGTAGTTATTACAATCTATATGGGTCATATTTTTGGAGTGAAATGCTTCCTTTGAATAATATCCAGGCTTTATATAGCCTAATATACTCACTCGTTACCAGGGGATTAGAAAAATTAATTAGAACATGCAAGATGGTTCATGCACTGATGTACCAAACATGAGGATCTGAGAAGCACAGATTAGTTTCAGCTCACAATGTTGTTAATTGTCAGAAATATGTCTTGAGATTAGCATTTTAAATACAATTCTTGAGATTTTACCGTTAGACTAATCACTCTGGCAACCGGGATTTGAACTGACATAATTCTGGGATCTGATATTAAAGGGATATATCTCATATAAAATAAACGGATGTAAGGATGACCTATACGTGTTGTAAAGGTTGGCTCTTCAAGACTGTTGTGGTGTTCGGGGAAAGCTAAACTATTATTTCTAATTAGTGTTTAAATGCGATGCAGTGCATTGTACACAGCAATCCTCTCTTGCTTGCTTCACTGGAGACACATCTTCAAATTGGTTGCCTCATTTTAACAAAGCTGGTTTATCACCCATACAAAGTGTATCTGTTAAAGTAAATCTTCTGCTTTCTTCCACTTAACAAATAGAGATGGCTGAATGACGGTTCGCAGGCGTACAGTTCCTGGTGAATTTCCGCTGTTCGCGTTCTCCGCGAACTGCGAACATATGGCGTGTTTGACCCGCCCCCTTTACATTATCATGAAGCCAAACTTTGACCCCTTACCTCACAGTAAGCAGACACATGGCAGCCAATCAGCTAGCACCCCCTCCTGGACCCCCCACCCCCCTATCAAAAAGCAGTTGCAGTGGCCATATTGGATTCATTCTCTGCTGGCTGCTGACTGTTAGTGAGAGCAGGGTCAGACTGGCCGCAGGTAGGTAGGGAAAGCATTAGCTCGGCCTGTGTTCTTGTTCCTTACTTGCTGTGAAAGCACCCCAAACAGCCCTTTTGAGGGCTAGCACATCGGTCTCCAGTGTTTTTTTGTGTGTGTGACACTCCACAGCCCACTGACAGCCAGAGCTGTGTGCACACTACTGCTGTTACGGAAGTTTGAGTTCGCTGTTTGTGAAAGAAAAATTCTATGTTCGCGACATCTCTATTAACAAACTAAACTGAGATTTATGAAGCAAGATTTGATTTGATTTTGGATTTTTTTCTTTGGAATTGGGAAACAACAAAATGCTGAAAAGAATGGCACTTCCATGGGGTGAAACTAAGAAATTCGGGTGCTGTCATAGGCTTCCACATTTAAAAAAGGAAATACCTGCTAGAGATGGAAATGTAGGCTCCAGTGTGCCCAAAAATGTATAGCGGTGGTAGAGTTCTATTTTTATGTAGTAGAACTCCGAAGAAACAACAGTGGGCATGTGATGGCGAGTGGCTATATATCTGCTCACTGGGATAAGTAGTGCACCCGAGTTTGGCTACTCTGTTGCTGACCTTTGAGGTTTTAATTACCTGCCTGGCTTGGTCGGTTAATTAGCAGGTTTAGAGTTAGGCATAAGTGGATGGTGGTCAAAGTTATGGTGGCCATACATGATACAATAAAAATGTTTGATTATACCGTTTATTCGATCTAAATGATCGAATTGAATGAAAGTTGAAAATATTTTTTTTTCAAACAAAAAATTCAACCGATTATCCCGTTTTTTTTGAGAAAAATCAGATTGGACATGCTGGAAAATTCTTTATATTAGATCTAACGGAATAATTGAACTAAATTATCTAATTGAAAAAAGGTGAAACATTGTACCATGTATTGCTACCTTTAGGAAGAGGTTGGGGGTGGTTAGCGTTAGGTATAGTTAGGGGAGAGTTTATGTCAGAATAAGGGTCCAGAGGGAAATGTAGAATGTTGGTAATTTTACCAATATTCTTCTATTGCGGATAGTAGAATACCAGTAAAATTACCAATATTCTGCTATTGTGGATAGTAGAATTAAGTACCAGTAACATTACCAATATTCATCTATAGATATTTGATTCCTATTTTTACTTATGCCTTTATTTGTAAAAATTCAACAAAATTAGGTCACATGATGTCACATATCATGTGACTTTGTAAATAATTAAGTAAATGAAAGGATACCCCACTCCTTCTCTGAAAAATTAAGGGGCCTGATTCACAAAGCGGTGCTAACAGTTAGCACCCTGGTGAAAAGCCCTTTATCATGCCTAAACTCAGTTTAGGCATGATAAGTTTAGGTGTGATAAGTTTAGGTGTGATAAGTTTAGGCATGATAAGTTTAGGTGTGATAAGTTTAGGTGTGATAAGTTTAAGCGCCAACTGCGTTAGCACCGCAGTGCACAGCTGATCAAAAGTTTTACGCTAGCAAAGACTGGTGCACTTCGTATAAAGTTTAATGGCGCTGCTTTGCGTGCGGGACTTTGCAAGCGATCTAAACTTATCTAAACTTAGCATGCCTAAACTTATCACACCTAAACTTATCATGCCTAAACTTATCACACCTAAACTGGCTTTTCACCAGAGTGGTGCAATGGTTATCATGCCTAAAGTCTCTAACTGGGTTAGCACCGCTTTGTGAATCGAGCCCCAAGAGAAGCTGTAACCAAGGATTGAACTTTATCTCAATCAGTAGCTGATAACCATTTTCCCATAAAAAATATTTTCTTTTTCCCAAAAAGATCATCTCACTCTGTGGGAGCCTTGTTGCATTGTGGAAAATACCAGCTGTTTCCAACTGCCAAAAAAAACAGCATCTCCTTCCACAGACATCACCTGCCAGCATTAAAGATGCAGCCATGTGATACCTGTCAAAATGTAAATCAGGGAGAGGAAAGATTTTACAATGGGCAAACACTGACTAAATCATTTATAAATAATTATTGTAAAAATTAAGCACTTACATTACATTATTTTCACTGGAGTTCCTCTTTAAATAGGCCATGATTTGTGGCTGTGACTGACCAAAGAACAGACCTGCGCATTGGCTTGTATTCACTGAATATGGAAATTTCTTGTGCAGGCTCAAAGGGCACTTGAAGGTCACATGACTATTCTACAAGGAGATGTGATGCGCCATAAGCGACGTGCCTCCTTCAAGCTTTAGTAGGAAATAGGATACCAGACTTTTTTTGCATACAATTTGTCAAATGAGGCTTTCTTTGGCTATCAAAAATATTCTCGAGTATCAAAATCGGAAAAACTTTATAACTACATTATTAATCAGATGCAATTTAGTACTGATTTAAAACGGTCTATTTATGTTTTAATATATACATGTAGATTTTTTTAAATAATTTAAACATTTGCAAAGGACCCACTTTTACATTTTTTTTACATCTGCTATATATTTTAATATTAGTGGCACACTAGTTGTATTCATAGCACTGTCTGGGTTACTGACTGTCACTATATATTAAATCACATTTGCACAGTAACTACACAGTAATCACAAGATACCTTGTCTGCAAATGGAAGTTTATTAATTGCACACTGTCACTGCCTAATTGTTATTACACAAATGTCATAAATAAAGGCATATAGAGCAATCAACTCACCATCTGCTGGGGAAGGGATTAGATATACGATCTGTGTGCATAAGCATTTGTATTTTGAAGACTATTTTGTATGTTGTGTATTTTTACTAGAGCTGAACAAATAGTGTGGATTTCAGTCTGCTGTCTGTCTGTACACCTGGTCCAGTGACCCCAATCATTTGTAGTTGCCAGCCTTGCAAATGTCTAATAATTTTTCATTTTCAGCTTTAAAGTGGCAGGGGGGTGTAACAAGAGCCCCACGACCAACTTCAATGCGCATGGGGGGTGGGGGTGGGACTGGAGGTGGTCCTGGGGTGCAGAGTGGTGTACTAGTGGAGCTTCATACTTTACTTTAGCTCAGCTGTGAGACAGGCCCTCCTCGCTCTTCTGTGTACCTGCACAATGCAGCCTATCACCTTGCGGTTCAGGAATGCCTCTCAAATGACAAGCAGTGTCAGGTAATAGTCTGCACATGGCACATCGCGGTAACACTAAATAGGAGTGAGGAGGCCCTATCCTGCTGCCAAGTCGAGCTAAAATATGAAGCTTTGCTGTAACTTTTGTGCAAGATCTGGGGAGGAAAGAGTTTGGGAGCTGTACACATGGGGAGTGGGGGGGGTCTCTGCAGCTCTTCAACCCTCCTTCTCTTTGGTGTGTGTGTGTGTGTGTGTGTGTGTGTGTGTGTGTGCGTGCGTGCGTGCGTGCGTGCGTGCGTGCGTGCGTGTGTGTGTGTGTGTGTGTGCGTCTCAAGAGGAAATTTACTGTACATAACTTTATAAATTGAATTGAATTGACAATGTTTGCCCCAGTGTAAAATCTAACCTCACCCTTATTTACAGGTCAGCGCCTAAATAATAAAGTACAATCCGCATGCAAATCGACTCATGAAGAACACTATGCCTATTAATGGTTACACAGGATAACTATAATCAAAAGAAAGTTTCCTCAAAATCTACACAGATCAAGGAGGGTCCATCAACTAAGATACCATACACTGGGATAGCAACATCCTTACAGAGAACCCTACCTCATACGACAGAAATTCTGTACATCACTTGCAAGGGGCAACAGGAAGAGACAAACCAGAAGAAACTGCATGAAAAAAGGTCAACTCCAACTGCACCACATCTTTGAACAGGGATGCTTCAGATCTTATGAAAACATTCAGGATTTGTAGCTGCAGAGGAATACTACCAGCAAAAAAATAACATTTTGGCACTTTGGTACAAGTAGAGTTCCAGGATTATTTTGAATCTTGCCCTCACAATCCAGAACATGGCATTTATTGTTTTCTTGATTTTTAAATATACATACATACTTTTATTTTTATGATAGTGCCTACATTGCTCTTGCATTTTTGAAGAACCTGGCTGATATTACAGAGAAGGCCTTACTTTGACGTCTTCCCATCTCTTTGGGCACCTTTGGAAGCTAAAGCTGCCCATTGAGGATGCAATCTTGATAGTACAATCTTACCAAATCTATGCAGTAGAAAAGTAAGTTGCCTGAATGTACTTTGAAGTGGTCCTTTAGTTAGTCCCTCACATGAGATAGATGTGGTAAGATTGTACAATCAAGACAGTTTCACAGATGGGCATGCTTACAGGCACAGTGATAATGCACTGGTGAAGTGCCTTGTCTCTAGCAGGAGTAAGGAGGGGGTAACATGTAGAACTGTGGGGTCTGCAATCTAAATCAACAGTTTTCTAACTTTTCTTCTTTAACTTAATGATACCATTTCTCCTACCCCTTTAGTGTTTAATTAGGCAGTGATGCCAATAAACATGAAAAAGACCTAAGGATAACTGATAGTAACAGAGGCGCCAATTTAGAATAAAATAATTTAAAATCTGTTTAAAAGGAGGGGGGTTGGTGGTTACCACCCTCAGAAATATAATGACCAGCCAATAAGTGGTTGTACATAAATAATAAAATTTATTATAAGTTCTCCAGGCATGCAACGCGTTTCACGGGTCAAGAGCCCGCTTCATCAGGCAATCAGTGTTGGAGATACATACGACTGTGTCACTCAAGAGGCCCAGCGCCAAATGTGTCATTTATTATTTATGTACAACCACTTATTGGCTGGTCATTATATTTCTGAGGGTGGTAACCACCAACCCCCCTCCTTTTAAACAGATTTTAAATTATTTTATTCTAAATTGGCGCCTCTGTTACTATCAGTTATCCTTTGATCTAGTCCACCCCTGGTGGAGGGGTATATCCCCACTTCTATCTACGGAGAGCGACTTCTTAATACCTGAGTGGGGTCAGGTCATAATTCTCCCCACCTGCACATCCAGTGGTTGCCTTTGTGGTAACCCAGACTTGTGAGTATAATACTCGTAATCGTTTTGTCATATTTCCTTTACATGACATACTACACTATATTGGGCTCTCGGTTTTTTCATTTTTGTATTCTTCTAAGCTAATGAAAAAGACCTAATACTTAAAACAAAAGAAAAAAAGAACATGTTTTTTTCCAGCAGTTAAGTCTGTTGGGATGAAATAAAACTATTTTCAATGGCTTCAACATAGACAAAGAGCTGCCAAAAACAACTGTGAGCATAAAAAAGCTATTTTCTTTGTGTTGTTCTAATTAAACAAGATTGCACCAGAATCAACAGCAGGAAATTACACAAGATGCTTTTTGGTATAATTAGAAAATATGGATATTGTATGTACTGGAAGGCTATGAAGTCTCTTATGGCTGGACTGTGCTGGTGGTGAATCTACAATATAAATTTGTAGAAGATAAGGAATGGCTGACTCGTGAATTTGTTTGGGGCAAGTCTGACCTCACAGTGGTGGAAAGGGCACTCTATCGTGCTGATAATAAGTTTGTGAATAGAACAAAAATGACTATCAATACTGTTTTTGGCATATGAAATTTGATTCTCTGACTTAAATGAGGACTGGATGTTTGGCTTCTCTCTAGACAAAATAAAATTTACATGAATATGTAATTTAATTCAAAAAGGGAAAACTGAGAGCCCACTATAATGTGTTTATACAGATGAGGATGTAGGTGTTTAGCAAAATAATAATACTCACAAGTCTGGGTTACCAAAGGTAACCACTATATAGACAGGTGGAGAGAAAAACCCCGACCCACTCGGGGTAAGACGTCACTCTCTGTAGTAGCTGGAAGCAAGGGGTAACACCGATCTACCAAGAATGGACAATCGATAATACAAAAATGAGATGAAAAACAGAGGCACAAAAAAAAATAATAAAAGATACAAAAAACAGTTTAAGAGAATGGGAGGTAGTGACTGACTTATCTCCCAACAGAATACACATTTGGTGTTATTTGAGAAAAGCAATCCAATCTTTATTGACATACACTCCGCTTTGCAACATGTTTTGTGGGTAGAAGCCTGCTTTTTCAGACAGTAAAGGAGCAACTGTATTGAAGTCTCTTAGCACTTATATGGAGGTGCCCAGAGACCTCGATACAGTTGCTCCCATTATTAAACTGATTTAGCATATTTTATTCTTTTTTGGCACCTCTGTTTTTATCTCACTTCTGCAATGACATTTAATTCATTCAGCTCATGGCTTTGAAACATACTCATATGAAAACTTTTTTTCTTGAAAACCTTTGGGCTCAGTGTATGGATACATATATTAGTTTGTTTTTTTTGTTTGTTTTTTTGCATTCACACAACTTCCTGATTTGCAGTCAGTGCATATCTTTTAGTCACTTTAAATATTGGTGCTTTAGCTGAACCATTGTAAAGACAAAATAATATATTAAGATTATCATCATCTTCAAAACACAATAAAAGACAAGTTTCCACTTGCTCTTCAGTTATCAATGTATACTGAGGGTTTTATGATATTAGATTTACATTGGATAATGTAATTGTAATGAATCAGGCCACCATATAGAATTATTTTCTCCTAACATGTTTAGACAGCTTCTCGATAAGGACAGAGCCTTTAAGCAACCTGTCTGCTATCTAGACCACTGGCTACACAATGATTACTAATGTAGATACTTAGATAACAAACCTGACCCAGCTCCATTCAAGACCACCCCTTTTTAATATCTTTCATAGATCCAATTACTGGTCCCCTTGAATTGTATTATTCTGTATTTTTACAACCTTAATCAATGTTTATTTCAAAGTCTGATGTTATTTCAGTATTAATTTGCATATCTGTGTAGCAATTCAGGGAAAATCACAGCTATGCTGTGAATACATGCAGTGTCAACACATACAGCTTATACAACTGCTGAACAGATCTCACATGCACACACACACTAGCTTCAACATAGCAAAGCTTTATATACCAAGGTTTCTGTCTCACTACAGACAGTACTAACAGTTCCTTGACATTGCCATTTCTAGTAGTAAATACACATGCTTAGCAAAGGCATATGAGTGATTCTTTAAATTGATAAGGTCTCACTAGAGGAAATGATTAGCTGTGATTGCAGATTATCATGGCTATCCAAGTGCTTTAATCAATTCTAGGAATGCTAATATATGGTAATATGAAAGTATATTTATGACTACCAAATCTCACTTGATAAACAGACAACTTAAGTTGTTGTTCTTCCCACAGACCAACTGCCACTTACAGCTAGCTAGCGCATAATTATATTTCCTCTTCAGTTCAAGTGTAATATGGAATATGAAAGGCTTACATCCTAACTGACAGCTATCCATTGCTAAAGACCACTTTATCTAGTAATTATTTGTACTTTATTCCACCACATTAAAATCAAACTAAAAACATATCAAGACAATAAAAAAAATAGTTGGGCCTGTTACTAAAAAAAAAAATTGGTAGATTTCAGAACTCAGCTAAAGATTTGTGTGACAGGGATAAATATCTTCAGACAGTATAACGCTTATCTAGACAAGTGCTTGAAAGGATTGGGTCGGTTTCGCCAGAATCGCCAGCAGCAAGCAATCAGGCTCTAACTGTCACATTATGTGGATTTGAAACAGGAAGGAAAATGTAATAGGTTGCTGTACCAGGCACATATCATTTCCCATTGCAGAATTTGTGGGCACACGAGAAAGGCTGTATCCTCCAGATCTACTCTGCTCAAATGTTGTAAGCTGTTCATTTCCAGCATTGGTTAGCTTGTCTCCACTGCTTTGATGTTTGGCACTTAAAGTGGACCTGATCTCAGAACTAATTTTCTGCTGTAAAAGATACACAACAGCATAATAACCTTCAAAGAAAAACATTTATTTGTACCAGCTCAGTAGACATTGTTGACAGGTACCCTTTCCAGACAATAGAGTTCTGTTCAGATACCACATACTGCATGTCCTTTGTAAGTGATCAGGCTCAATACCATACATAGGTACAGTCTGGCACACTTTCACAAACTGTGAAGTACTCAGGCAGCTGCAGCCATTCAATGTGAGCTCTTTGACCACTTGAGGACCCACCCTTTAACCCCCCTTAAGGACCAGCGCTGTTTGATGGGATCTGTGCTGGGTGGGCTCTGCAGCCCCCAGCACAGATCAGAGGGCACGCAGAGCGATCAGATCGCCCCCCTTTTTTCCCCCCTATGGGGATGATGTGCAGGGGGGGTCTGATCGCTCCTGCTGGTGGCATGTTGTGGGGGGGGGCACCTCAAAGCCCCCCTCCGCGGCGACATTCCCTCCCCCTCCCTCTCCTACCTGTCCCCCCAGTGATCCGGGCTGCACAGGACGCTATCCGTCCTGTGCAGCCAGTGACAGGACGTCCTCTGTCACATGGCGGCGATCCCCGGCCGCTGATTGGCCGGGGATCGCCGATCTGCCTTACGGCGCTGCTGCGCAGCAGCGCCGTACAATGTAAACAAAGCGGATTATTTCCGCTTGTGTTTACATTTAGCCTGCGAACCGCCATCGGCGGCCCGCAGGCTATTCACGGAGCCCCCCGCCGTGATTTGACAGGAAGCAGCCGCTCACGCGAGCGGCTGCTTCCTAATTAATCAGCCTGCAGCTGGCGACGCAGTACTGCGTCGCTGGTCCTGCAGCTGCCACTTTGCCGACGCACGTTATAAGCGTGCGGTCGGCAAGTGGTTAATCTCCTGCTCCAGACATCCTGATATTTTTTCTGGCCATTCTGAATAGAAGGGGACAGAAGTAGGCTGAAGGGGGGGGGGAGTGTCAGCAGTTGCAGTATGTGTAACCAGTACCACAAGTGTAACCAGCAGTTGTGGAGTTCATAGGTGTGAAGGGGTGGCTGGAAAGTTGCCCCTAAACAATGCACAGAAGTGGTACATTATTTTTTAAAACAAGCTTGTAGTGACTATTGCTGTTTCAACCCTTTCACTGCCATGACAGATGACTGTCAGTGATAGGCACAGTCTTTTTCAGATTCATCTAATCAATGCCAGTCAAAATTGGGAAAAAATAAGGCAAGCCGTTGTTTTTAAAGGATCAGATACCAGCAATCCACTCCCTCACTATGTTAAGAGAGTAACTGTCGGGCATAAGATAAAAAAATCAATTCTTTGTTTTTATCTGGTAAACAAGTAATAAGGATGCTAACCAGGCAATTCAAAAGTTAAAATCACTATTATTTTTCTTGTTGACAAATGATCATTCCAGTTTACCTGACTCTTATTTGGTACACATACAATTTGGTATGTAAAAAGGAAGTTGCAGGGCATGCTGGGTTGTCCTTTTTTGCTTCTATACTTCCCCCTCAGACTTAACTAATGCAGCCTGATTGGCTGAAGCCTCTTTCCCTCCTGTTTTCCCCTACCACACCTCTGTTCCTCTCTGATTGGCCAATATTTCTCATGCTGAGACAAAGCACTTTCTATAGTGAAGGGCGGGCAAATCAGGCAGAGGAGAGTAAGGCAGGAAATGACATCAGGATTGGTTTCAAAATAGCCACACTTTAAATGGGAAATGCTAAGCAGGATTTTCTCTTTCTTTACTATAGAAAAATCACTAAAATCAAACCGTGGATAGTGCAATACATATGTTATGTAAGTAGAGCAAGTATTTATCTACTTATATGTATTGTATGTATTATCTACTTATATGTATGTATTTTTTTCTGAGAAAGCATGGCTGGCAGCTCCCTTTTTAAACATATTTATGTCACCTCAGATAAAAGAAAAAAAAAATCAGTTACACACAAAAGTCATTTTGCGCAGTTTGTGCCTCACAAGACTATACCACGCTATTAAGACCAGAATACAGTCATAGTAATGAGCATTCATATGACTAAAAAATTCTTGAGTCAAGTAGCTTTAATAATGTTACTCAGAGCTTAAAGCTAATTCATGCCAAGGAGACAGATGGGTTATTAGAAGCTGGCGAACATAACATCTCTTTTTATGCATATGCAGTAAAATTAAGTAATATGGCTGAAACCACATTAATTCTACATTTCTAAATGATAGCAAATATATTTATTAAATTGCACTCTATTTAAATAGCAGTGATGGGCAAATTCTCTAGACGTACATTTGCCATCAGTCCTGCATTTAGATAGCTATGAAATGGGCTTTGGGAACGCTTAGGGTATCCTTAGAGATGAGTTGAGTGTGGCTTGGACCATCTATATTTAGCTGCACTTGGTCACTGCCAGATGACAGCTTTTGAGTACCTTTATTAGTCTACTTAGGAAACCTGATCTCTAGTCTTTGAGTCCTATGGGAGAAAAGCGCTTTACAAATGTTATTGTATTATTGTATTGTATTATTGTAGTCTTGCTTAAAGTCTGGTTCAGGGACCATTCACACAACACTGTTGATATCCACAAAGGTCTGCATTGTACTATGCATTACAGCCAAACAGAGGGACAACATTAACTATTAACAGTGCCTGAAAAAGTTTTTCAGCCTCATTTTACTGCAGTACCATACCATTGTATCATACTGATGGGTTGTGATATGTAGAGTAATGCATAGATATACAAATATTAACCTTATAGAAGGAGCCTCATCTGGGCTAATCAAAGATACTCTGTTGGAGGCACCCTAATGATTCTAATAACAGGTTGGTGTATTTTGGAGTGTATAGCTCTTACCTTCTTAAGGACAAACCGCAAAGGAAAGTGTACTCTTTATTCATGCACATAAGACAATGCATTTCACGGGTGCTGGCCTGCTTCCTCAGGTCAATACAAAAGTGCCTTAGCTGCAGCATAACACAGACGTGAGCACCTCTCTATTCTAATCTAAGCGATTAGAGAGGTGCTCATGTCTGTGTTATACTGCTCCTAAGGAGCTTTTGTATTGACCTGAGGAAGCGGGTCAGCACCTGTAAAACGTGTGGTTTGTCTTATGTGCATGAATAAAAAGTACACTTACCTTTGTGGTTTGTCCTTAAGGAGGTAAAAGCTATACATTCGTAAATACACCAACCTGTTATTAGAATCATTAGGGCGCCTCCAACAGAGTATCTTAGATTAGCCCCACCCTTTGGGGTCTCATATTGCAAGCACTAGTGTATGCAATAAAACCCAAGGAGCTGACCGACCAGAGCCTGCCCAGCAGACCTGGAATACCGAGCGAGGATGGTTATTTTCCCATAGGCCTGAATGGTGGTTGGAGATTGCTGCAACCTACCTTTGTGAGTATAACTTTTACATTGTTCTATACCATCTCTTACAAACGATGTTGCACCATTGGGCTCCTGGACTCTCTCATACAGATACTTGGAGACGATTTCAACCACCAAGGATCACACCAGTCTTTCTCTCATCCTATATTCCTGCCTGTTTAAAGTGGACCTGAACTCTTGCACAGGACAGAAGGAAAACAGAGAGAAATGTACCCTGGATGTATTTAGAGAGTTTAGCCTGTCTAATCCGCATCGGCATTTCATCACAACTGCAATTTAATCTATTAGATGTGTCAACTGGCTGCCATGGCTGAGCAGCTAATTGGTAAACACAGGATGTTAACAATATGTCTGCTTCCATGAAAGCAGGAAGTAGGCACATTGCAGATTTACTGCTGGATTTGTATCAGCTGTAACAAATACATTTTTTCTTTAAAGGTCATTATGCTGTTACATATCTTTTAGAGCAGAGAGGAAGTTCTGAGTTCAGAGGTAGTAACTTAGCGAAAAATGACTTGCAAGGTGACAACAGCTAGCTACAGTAGATACGCCTGAAGCACTGTGTAGTTGTAAACACATTTTAGCAGAACTGGTCCAGTAATTATTATGACTTCATTTTAAACATATTCCCTTTTAGAAAATACATTCCCATATATCGGTGAAAAGGGTTAAGTTTCTATCCCTGTCACAGTATAGTGCTATTTTAAACTTTGCATCTGAGTGACTATACAGAGGCATCACCAGAGTGAGCTTCTCATTAAATGCAGAAATGCTGCTCTGCAAAATACTTTAGTGCAGTAATTCCTGAACCAGAGGTTTTAGTTGACATGTGAATTTCATTTCTTGTTTTGAAATATTCAGACATTAATGATCATTTTCTCATGCTATACTCACAGTCACTGTATAGTACATGTCAGATACATTCCCATAGCCAGAGTGTGATTGTTTGCAATAAGGAAAAGTTTAACTTATTCTGTGCAGTTCTTTCTCACACATTGCACAGTTGTTATATATTGTAAAACTGACCACACAATGCATTGCACTCCCTCTCAGGGGTATTGTTTATGGTAGGCAGCCCCAGGACTAGTATACGCACTATACATTATTTAGGAAATTATGGCATCAGTATAGTATGTCCCTGTGAATGGAGAAATATCCTCTAACTCATTCTTAAAGGGACCTCGAGGTGAGAAACTTATGAAGGCTGACATATTTATTTCCTTTGAAAAAATGTACATTGCCTGGTTGTCCTGATCCATAGCCTCTAATAATTGTAGACAAGCATGCAGATTAGATGTTTCTGTCAAAAATCTGACAAGATTAGTTGCATGCTAGTTTCTGTTGTGTGATCCAGGCATTACCGATGCCAGGAAGATCAGCAAGACTGCCAGGCAACTGGTATTGTCTGAAAGGAAATAAATATGACAGCCTTTAGGGCTTGTTCACTCCTGGGGTGTTTTTGCCTATTTTTTAGCACCTGTGATTTTCAAAATTGCCCTAAAAACGCTTGTGCAATGAATCATTATGGGATAGTTCACATCAGAGCGTTTCATTTGCTTTTCGCTGACCAAAGCGCTGCCTGCACCATTTTGGGGCAATTTAGCTACAATGGAAGGTATAGGAAAAGTGCACAACACTCACAAAATCACTTTGTGTGGCGATTGCGTTGGCACTTTCATGAATAAGTACATTGTATTTATTCATTTTCTGGTGAAAGAGTTCACTTCCTGATGTCAGTCAAAAACAAATCGTTCTGCAAAAGTGCTTAGAAAAGCATTTTACAAAAAAATCATAGCGCGTAGGTAAGTGCCAGGAGGGGAAAAAAATCACTCACAAAATCGCAAAACGCTGGTCTCAGCGACTGCAATTTTAGATGTGAACAAAGCCTTATATGTCGCTCAACTTGTGTTACTTTTAAAAGTAGGAATCATTAAAAACCTCAGTATGCAAATTACCTTGACCTCAGTAATACTGTTGCCACTGATGGTGCAGCAGAGGTATTGGTGGTGCAGTATAGGGTTAGGCACTGCAGCTAAAGCATTAACAAAAGCCATTAAGTAAATATAGGAAAGTTAGTATAAGGCAATAGACATTAATAGGAAAGGTTATGAATATGAAGTAATGTAGAGGGAGAATAGTTTTTTCCAGATATGTTTGAGAGGTAAGGATTAGACACTGCTAATAAGGATAAGTTAGTGATATGTGTTATTTCATTTTAAAGGAAAGGTAAGATGTGACTAAGCATTAGAAAGAGGGATTTGTTGGGATAGTTCAAGGGGGAGAGCAGTGGGTAGACATTCTAAAGTAGAATCTCGTATGACAAAGATGGGCTTGGCCTAATCAATGGGCTAGGCCTAAGCAAGGGAAGAAGTTATGTTAGGAAAATTATGAGTGGAAACCATCAAAATACGGCATTATTTGATAACGGTAATGAAAAAACACGATCTGGCAGTTAATTCCAAACCATTGGTAGTGTATCCATACATTCATAGACCAGGGGCCCAATAAAATTAAAACACTTGCAAGCAATAAGCACTGGTGGGTTCTTAAATCAGATTTAATTAAACTTAACACCCCCAGGTGGTAAAGAACTCGCTTTAGCGATATTATAGCCCAGCAAGTTCTTTCCTCCCTATCCAATTGTAGAAATCACTCCACAGGAAACGTTGCAGGGTGATTTTCAATGAGGAGCCCAAGCGGGAGTTTCAAAGATGCTTCTACTGGGCCTCCAAAGAACAGTGAGAAAAGGATGGCAGCAGCGGCAATCATGAAGGGTCCGAAGGGTGACACAGAACGATGGGAGGCTGGCATGCAGCATGGGCGTCAGGTAAGTTCTGGGAGCCTGTTGGCTCTAGTAATGGGCATCAGGTGGAAGTGTCAAGCGCACACGCATTGTCTGGGGGAGTGAGACAGCAGTGCCATGGTGCTGAGTTAAGCTCTTAGCTACCAAAAAGTGAGTAAGAAAGTAATATCAAACTTATTTTGAATATGTATTTTCTAGCTGGTGCTTAAAAAAGTATTTTTTTTATAAAGGGTGAAAATAGGTTGTGCAAAAAAAAAAAAAAAAAGTAATTGAATAGAGGCCTTGATTCATTACTGGAGATGCAGAAAGTATGCCAGTGTGTGTGACCATTATTCACCAGTGCCAGGCCATACATTGTTATACTACCTAAATTTATAATGAATCCACCTATATTGTTTTCATGTATATCTAGGTTTAATTTCCCAGTGAATTGTTGATATATAAAATGTATTATTATCTTTTACATTTAAACTATACTATTCCTCTAACTTTTCCTAGCTTTGGTATGTTTATGTGATTGTTGTAAGCTGTTGTATTCTGTCTTTATAACATGTAAGCTTTCTTTCTTTCTTTTAATTACACATCTATGTTATTTTTATATGTATGCTGTCTTTGTTCATCAAGCTTATGGTGAACCAGAACTCCTATGAGCATGTAAGGAGCTGAAAGAGACCAAAAAATATCCTTACTAAAATGCTATGCAAAATTTATACTTGTTTAAGACATTACTTGGGGGTTTGACTGACAAGCTCATGAAAGTCCTGAGATTGCTATAGTAAAACCTGCATATTTGCAAATACCTTCTGTTTTAAGAAGGCAAACTTCTGTTTAAGGCCTCTTTCACAGTGCGACGTTAAAGTCGCATGTTAGAAAATGTTTTAATGTGAACTAACGCACAGCAATACTAAGTCTGTGCAACATTCACAGTGCACACGTTGCATTGTGTGTAATGTGTAGCAATATTTAGAAAGTGCTGCATGCTGTGTGTTTAGCAATACATTTGCTGCGTTATGTGTGTTGCACATGCTCAGTAATGTTTCTTTTTTTTAAAAAATGTAACGCATTCGCCGTTTTTGTTCCATCAGTATGCGACGAAAACAGCGCACAAAGAGACACATAACGCAGTGTAAAATAACGTCTAATTGCATAAACTACCTGCGCTGCGTTAGGGGCACGTTGTGCAATCAAACGCAACGTCCCACTGTGAAAGAGGCCTTACTGTAGCAATCTAAGTATTTTCATGAGCTTCCTGCAACAAACACAATTGCTAACTCCCAGCTAGAGCAATTTCCTGCCTTTATCTGGTCAGTAGACGCCAGTTAGCTAATCAGGTGGTGTACTATTATACACCCTTTGCCTGCTGTACCAAATCTAGCAGGAATTGCATAAATTAGCATTCAGGTGGGAGGCTTCGGTTGGACGCAATTGTAGTTACAGGGATGCCCCATGTAGGCACATCTCCCACATGGTCCTGTCCCTTACCACTCACCTGTCAACTGCATCCTGGAAGCTGCAAAAAAGAAATTTAAAATCACAAACACTGGTCTGCATGACAGGTGGGGCCCCCAGTCTCTCTCACTGGCTGGGGACCCCAAACCACCATGCGATATGCAGTTAGCATTCAGTTTAGAGGCAGTGGGGGTAAGTTCCCTGGAGGTAAGAGGTCCAGGGCTTGCCCGCACTTCCCTCTAGGTATCACATGGTGGTTTGGGGGCCCCAGCCAGTGAGAGAGACTGGGGCCCCTGGCTGTCATGCGGACCAGTGTTTGTGATTTTAAATTTCTTTTTTGCAGCTTCCAGGATGCGTCTGGCAGGTGAGTGATTAGGAAGGGGACCATGTGGGAGATGTGCCTACATGGGGCGTCCCTGTAACCGATGCAATCTACGATTACGTCCAACCGAAGCCTCACACCTGAATGCTAATTTATGCAATCCCTGCTAGATTTGGTACAGCAGGCAAAGGGTGTATAATAGTACACCTGATTGGCTGACTGGCGTCTGCTGACCAGATAAAGGCAGGAAATTGCTCTAGCTAGGAGTTAGCAATTGTGTTTTTTGCAGTTAGCATTCAGTTTAGAGGCAGTGAGGGTGAGTTCCCTGGAGGTAAGAGGTCCAAGGCTTGCCCGCACTTCCCTCTAGGTATCGCATGATGGTTTGGGGGCCCCAGCCAGTGAGAGACTGGGGCCCCCGGCTGTTGTGCGGACCAGTGTTTCTTATTTTTATTTGCACGAGCTTGTCAGTCAAATATACATTTTCCATCTACTATGTTTAAAGAGACTCCGTAACAAAAATTGCACCCTGTTTTTTATCATCCTACAAGTTCCAAAAACTATTCTAATGTGTTCTGGCTTACTGCAGCACTTTCTGCTATCACAGTCTCTGTAATTAATCAATGTATCTTTCCCCTGTCAGACTTGTCGGCCTGTGTCTGGAAGGCTGCCAAGTTCTTCAGTGTTGTGGTTCTGCTATGAACTCCCCTTCCAGGCCCCTCTATGCACACTGCCTGTGTATTATTTAGATTAGGGCAGCTTCTCTCTTCTCTCTTATCTTTTACAAGCTGGATAAATCGTCCTATGAGCTGGCTGGGCTTTCACATACTGAGGAATTAGACAAGGGCAAAGCTGTTTGCAGGAAGAAAAGAGCAGCCTGAAACGTCAGTGCATGAGAGATGCAGGGGGAAAGAAACACACAAATGATCTCTTGAGATTCAAAAGGAAGGGTGTATACAGCCTGCTTGTGTATGGATGTATTTTCTATGTGTGGACATACTGTACATCAACCTACTTCCTGTTTTGGTGGCCATTTTGTTTGTTTATAAACAAACTTTTAAAAACTGTTTTTAACCACTTTTAATGCGGCAGGGAGCGGCGAAATTGTGACAGAGGGTAATAGGAGATGTCCCCTAACGCACTGGTATGTTTACTTTTGTGCGATTTTAACAAAACAGATTCTCTTTAAAATGTCATGATTTCATAAACAAAAGACTTTTTAAATCTATGTTTTATTCGTAAAGCTAAACAAAATTAAAAAGAATACAATGATTCTGCATTCACTCTGAACTATCATTTATAAAGCCATACCTACAGTATTTTACACATGTAAAAACAACTTACTAGATTGTAAAATCTATGTTTGGCCCTGGTAAAAAAGAGAACATTTTATTTTTTGCTCAGATGGCAAAGGACTTAAGTCACGCTAACCTTCTGACTTCTAATTCTTAGATATGGAAACAAGCTAAGATTAAGTCAAGTAGCCTGAAAAGATTAGATAGCTATTATTAAATTGGCTTTACAGTCTATTTCACAGCACAAGCAAAATTGCCCAGGCTGCACTTAGGTATAGAGCACAGTTGGAAAACTGTAAAACTAAAGTTAAATAAAAAATATAAAGGTTTTTAGAATTGAGGCTTGATGTCGATATTCATTACTACAAAATGGCGAGACAGGACACAGGCATTCAAGAACACATATGGCCACTTTATTCTATTTAATGTGAAATAGTTTAAAACATCTTATTAAAAACTTGTATTGCAACCTGGAAATGTATATACGTGTATATATATATATATATATATATATATATATATATATATATTCATGATAATGAAATATTCAATGAGATCCTCTAGGTATGTACACCACAAACTGCTTATTGCTTCTTCTTGTAAATCTTTAAGCAACTCAATCCAAATAAAGTACTCTGGACAACGGACAAAGCAAGTCTTGCCTTTTACAGTAGTACTAGAAGTTAAACTTTTGCTAAATAATTATTGGGCACATAATTGATTCACAATTATATTTGTAATGTATTGTTACCAATAATTTAAAATGACCTGTTTAGTTCAGTCTACAGTCAGCCATAGTTTACTTTACATGCTGAATTAGATATTTTTTTCCGCTATGGCAACAATGTACTGTTTGGTGTAAGGAAATGCTCTGAATTTTTGTCACCCTGTAGTGAGCAGTATTAGTATTTTTTGCTATTGATTGCACTTTATTTTGGTGAAACATTTATTCATGACTTCCCCTCTTTTCCTTGTTAGGTTAATTTTAGTACATACCAGTAGAGCTTACAGATGCTCATAATTTTGGACCATTGAGAGACCTTGTAAAATATTTCATATTTCATGCATAATTTTTATGGATGTGACACTATGCTCTTCACCTTTGGGTGATTTTTAATTGTTTTTATATATTTTTGGTGTTCTGTAATGTCTCAATAAAGTTCATGTGATTATTCTAATTTATTGGGTCAGTGTGTTGTGGTGAGCATTTCAGTCCTGTGGCTAGGGCTACATACAGTATAATGTCAAATGTCTGTTCACAAACACAGTCCATGTACAGCCACACTTAAATAAGTAATCAGCAGTCAGTATACACATTGCCCTCAGCTGACACAGAAACAAATGGAAAGAAGTCAACAACTTTTAGAAATGTAAAGGTTTAGAATGCACAGTAAAACCTTGGACTGCAAATAACTTGGTATGCAAGACAATCAACATTTTTATTACATTTTTTGAAACTTTTATGAAATGTTGGCTTGATAAACAAGCAACGTCTTAATATAAGAGCACAGTAAACAAGATGTTGCATGCTTCACTTCCCCCCCCCCCCCTCTGGAATGCCCTTCCACAACACATCCTTCACTCTCCAAACTTTGATATCTTTAAACACTCCCTCAAAACTCACTTTTTCCAACAAGCATACATTCTACCTTAGGCCATTCCCCATTTGACCTCTGGCCAAGTTACACTCCTTACTAAATAACCTAAAGACACACTGCCTCTATTTATGATTAGTGTATACTACCCCTCCTCTTGCCCCCCCCCATTCCTTTAGATTGTAAGCTCACAAGGGCAGGGCTCTCTCACCATTTTGTGGCTTGGAGTTTGTTATACATTATACTCATCATGTTACTTTTGTCACTATAATACCATTTCTGTATTTTGTACAAGTTCTGTATTTTGTATATTGGTGTATACCATTATCTTTATTATTATGTACACCATGGTTGCCTCTTGCTATGTACAGCGCCACAGAATATGTTTGCACTTTATAAATCAATAAAAATAATAAAACAAGTAAACTGTCCTTTAAAAAGTTTTTGTCTTGTCAAATGCAAAAAAAAAAGTCCCCTGCCCCCGCAAGCATTACTTTGTTACTAAAGAAAACCATATGTTTCCCTATGAAAAAAGTACAAGATTGTGTATGTCAGGTAAACGAGCTGCAAATAAAAAAAACCCATACCGAGAGATGGTTGTACTGGTAGTAGTGAAGTGGTTAATATAAACACTGATCATCTCACATATTTGGAAAACCCATTATTTTATATAACAACTCAATATAGTTTAGTGAGTTCTAAAAGATAAGGTGCTATTAAAACTGTGCTAATGTACTTGTCAAATTTGAAGTAAAACAATTGTGACTAGCATATGTAGAGCTCTCAGTGTTTCAGTTTTCACAAAGTAATCACATTAGCTGTAGAGGAAAAACAACTAATATATTCCGGCAATTGTGAGTATTTTCAAAGCACTCACTTTTTATGGGGCAAATTACACATTTTATGGACTGCTTTTTTTAATGGGATTTTTATGAACACAACTTCCACAAATCTACATTTTTACTTCAGAGCTGGTTCAGCTAGGCACTCAAGCTTAATGTCAAATATAGCTTTTCTACTTCTAAAAGTAGATCTTAAAATGTCAAGTGAATAAAATGCCCATGTTCTTTGCTAACCATGAATTTTATTTGTCTCACTTCACTTGCTAGCATAATGCAGCAATAAGCACCCCGTGATCATTGTCATTATGTATTATTATTTTGATGTACCACAAATTTCTGTTTATGGAACAACTAAGGAAAAATGGGACTTTAATTGTGGTGTTTCAAGATGTTAATTTTTTTTCTAGGCATCTATTTATAAACTTTAAGTACCATACCCAGCTAAATGGAAAACATAACTTTTTATTTCCCAACATAACTGATGTTGTTATTAAAGAACTCCAATTATAGGAATACTTGGGGAATTTATGAAATCAGGCAAAAAAGAGACAGAGAGAATAAGCACAGTGTGTCACCCATTCGTGCAAATCTGGCGCACAATCCCTGCTAGCAATGTCTTCCTCTGGTGTTTTGATATCCTGACCGTGCTCAACTCAATAATTGCCCTCTATTTGAACTGGAAAAGGTCAAAATTAACTAATGCCATTCAGGGGCAAATCTTGTGCCCCCCCCCCCGTCCGTCGGAGCCCCCTTCCCCTCTAAAAACAGCACTTTTTCTTGTGCATATTTCTTATGTTTGCCGGTGGTTTTTTGGCTCGGGATATTGCTGAAGTTACTTTTTTGGAAATATCTATTTTTATTCTCTATATACTCCATTCTAATACAAAGTGCACCCTACATACATAAATTAAGTAGCCATGTTCCCCAGATAACAGAATTAATCTGATATGAGGTGATCTGAGGGAAGGAATAGCATGGGACAGGCATGGTGCGCAGCAAAGGAGCAGGCATGGAGCGCAGCACAGGAGCAGGCATGGGGCGCAGCACAGGAGCAGGTATGGTGGTGGAGCACAGGAGCAGGCATGGTGGCATAGCAGAGGCGCAGGCATGGTGGCAGAGCAGAGGAGCAGGCATGGGGCTCAGCACAGGAGCAGACATGGGGATTAGCACTGGAGCAGGCATAGGGTGCAGCATATGGGCAGGCATGGTGCCCCTCTTGATACGCCACTGGTGCCACTACCAGCACCCACATAATTATTCAAATGCACTTTTAATTAGATTTTTTTTTAAACTAAACAGCACACTTAAAGGATACCCCAACTGAAATGTAACATAATGAGATAGACATGTGTATGTACAGTGCCTAGTACCCAAATAACTATGCTGTGTTCCTTTTTTTCTTTCTCTGCCTGAAAGAGTTAAATATCAGGTATGTAAGTAGCTGACTCAGTCCTGACTCAGACAGGAAGTGACTACAGTGTCACCCTCACTGATAAGAAATTCCCCTTTTTTATCTCTTTCTTGCTCTCAGAAGCCATTTTCTGCTAGAAAAGTGTTTTATAGTTGTAATTTCTTATCAGTGAGGGTCACACTGTAGTCACTTCCTGTCTGAGTCAGGACTGAGTCAGCCACTTGCATACCTTATATTTAACTCTTTCAGGCAGAGAAAGAAAAAAAGGAACACAGCATAGTTATTTGTGTACTAGGCACTGTACATACACATGTCTATCTCATTATGTCACATTTCAGTTGGGGTATCCTTTAACACACATATGTCTAGCCACATTCTGGCTAAAGATTTTTCAGCCTTTTCTCAAATGAAAAAACACTACCACTGAAAATACACATCTGTTAAAGAAAACCTGAACTGAACATTAAAAGTCAAAATAAGCATACACTAGTCATACTTACCTTCCATGTAGTCTAATCCTCAGTGTCTTTCTACTGTCCCGCGTCCTGTTTGTTCACTGTGATCAAGGGAATTCTCTGTCCTCCATTTTGAAAATGGCCATTACCCCATAACAGCTTTCTGGTCAGCACACAGTTAAACTGTAACATCGCCCACTTGAACCATAGGAAAACATGGACACATCAGTTGTCCACTCAGCTATAACTGACAGCTACTGATATTTTACTGACAGCAACTGATATATTTCAGTTCTGACAAAATATTGTCAGAACTGGAGGGGATTCTTGTAAGAAGAAAATGGTGAGCTTCTGAGAGGAACTGATGGCAAGGTAACTATGTAATGTTCATTTGAAGTTACCTCATGTGTTTATTTGAAATATTTTTACTCAGTACAGGTTCTCTTTAAGAAAGTACTTTCTTGTGTCTTAAAGGGAACCTGAACGAGTAAAATTATTTAAAATAAGCACATGATGTACATGCAAATACATATTACACACTTACCTCATCATCAATTCCACTCAGAAGCTCACCATTTGCTTCTAACAATTATTCATTGCACCACAAGATTTTGTCAGACCTGAATTATGTCTGTTGCTGTCAGTTATACATTAGTTGCTGACAGTTACAACTGAAAGGGCAACTGATGTGCAATGTAATGTCCATGTTTCCCTATGGCTCATGTGAGCGATATTACAGTTTAACAGTGTGCTGACCCGGTGTTACAGGGTCATTGCCATTTTTAAAATGGAAGACAGAGAGTTCCATTGATCACAGTGAACAAACAGGACGCAGTAGAGGCAAAAACGATTGATAAGTAGACTACACGGGAGGTCTGTATTATGTGTGTATGTTTATTTTGCCTTTTAATTTTGAGTTCAGGTTTACTTTAAGCCCCATATATGTTTTTAAATTCTATCACCTAATATGATCTATAGTGATGTTTTCAAGCAGCAATTTAGCGACAAGTGCTATGCAGACATACTACTCAGCTCTTAGCCAAAACTGTTCTTCTGTATGGTGTGCAAAGGGTGGAAGATAAGCGAGTGAGGAACCACTTCACTTATCTCTTCTAGATCTGTGTCTGTAGTATAAGCCTACATCTAAATAGATTAAAATATTAATAAAATGTATTTTTACCCAATATTCTATCAAATATAAACAACAAAAAGCACAATGAGTCCATGCTTTTGCCCTTTAGATAGGTCCTGCAAAAACGAGTCTGTTGCTCAATATACTTATGTGCTGCTTACATAAATGGTAGCATACCACCAAGGTGGTGGTCTATCACCTGTGTAAGCAGCAGACTAATATATTGAGCAACAGACAAGTTTTTGCAGATTTAAACCTGGTTGAAACAGTAAAAACACTGTATGTTTCGTTGCTGTGCTCAGTCTTGCTGTTATGTAAGATTTTTTAACTGAAAAGGCCAACAAGCATGGACTATTTGTGCTACACATTGTTTAGATTTATTGGAACAATGCTTATATAGTTGAAATGGAAGCACAGGGTGTGCACTATTTTGTACACTTGGTATAGTGCAGCATTGATTGCATTGTTTAATTCTAAATTCTATGCTGTCTGCATTGTGATTTCCAACCAGGTTTGTTTATTATTATTATTTAGTATTCATAAAGTGCCTACATCTTCCATGCCGACAACTGTTTGTCAGAGGAGCTCACAGTCTAATCCCTACCATAGTCAAAGGTCTGTTGTAGTCTATGGCCATCTTTTATGGGGAAGCCAGTTAACTTATTTGTATTGTTTGTGGTACATGGGAGGAAACCGGAGTGGCTGGAGAAAACCCAGAAAGAACATACAAGCTCCATGCAGATAGTTCACTGGCTTGGATATGAGCTGGGAGCCAAGCATTGCAAGGCGGGAGTGCTATCCACTATACCACTGTGCTACCTCTGTTTGATGCAAACAAGTGCCAATGGATATTGATCCCTTAAAACCACACTTTTTGGCCTAACCAACCCCTTTTAATTTATGCTGTGCTTGCATTACAAGCAAGACAGTGGTAGCCTTGTGAGAAAACACAAGCAGCAGAAATCACTTATGAAGAGGAAGTAATGGTGGAACATACTGTGGTAGGTATATTTGTTAGTTCCGTAAACAGATAGTGTCACATATTTTTAGGCATGTGAAAAAAGAAAGGTTTTCTTTAATTCTTGTATGGTTTGAATGATTATAACCATCCTAAAAATGCAGCAATAACTTAAATATATCACACATATATAAATCTAAAATGTTAGTGAGTCACAAGTAATAGGATAGAACTTTATTTCAGCTACAGCAATATAAATACAGAAGCCTGGCATTGATGTGCTACAAAATATGCTATTGAGTTTTATGTAAATGTGCTTATAAATATTAACAAGAAATCCAGAAATGCAAAGGTGTTTTTGACATGTCTTTAACAGCTTATGCAATCTGAAGTTTGAGACTGTTGAATATTGGATGTCAAGATGTGTGAATCATCCCTGTTGATTGGTTTTCCAATCCATTATAGTTTTACTTTAATAACATATTTTTCTAAGGCAAGCAGGCTTGTGACATGAATTTGGATTGTCAAATAAAAATAAAAAGAGAAAATAAGGAAAACAAAGAGCAAGTAGGACCTCAACCACATTATTTGCAACATTTAATAATCTAATTTATTAATTTGACACATTTATATTTTAAGCTAGTCCATGTAAACATAGATTAATAGTTTAATGTAATTTAGAGAAATACATCATATCCAAGTTTGTTTCAGTCATCTGAAGAAAGTTTTATTATGAGGAAAACTAGAGATGAGCCAAATAATTCAGCAAGTTTTATAATCTTACAGCTTTATTCCAGGCAAGAGAAAAAGTCTAAATTTAAAGTGAGACTCAATTTCACAGAAAGGAAAAAAGCAATTACTTCCAACCAGATTGCATAGATTTTCGCAAACAATACAAAAACAGTTTAGCTGTTTGCTTTGATCTGTATGATTATGATTATTACAACGCACTTATCTAGCACTGACATCTTCTACATCCCATAGTCATTTCACCAACTGTCCTTTGGAGGAGCACACCATCTAATCCATATTACGGTTAAAGTCTGATGTCCTTACCATATTCTAAGGTCATTTTGGAGAGATTACATTAACCCATCGGTATGTTTGGGAGAGTGGGAGGAAACTTGAGTGCTCAGAATAAACCCATGCCAACATGAGGAGAACCAGCAAACTGCATGTAGACAGTATCATACATCACGGATACTCATATTCCTCTATATGTGAATATACAGCTAGATAGATAAAGTGTAGGGATTTTAGCTGGTCATGTGAAAATGAGAATGTGACTTTTTCATCCATCAGGTGAGGAATTGTTACCATGGTTGCAAGTATATTTTGAGTATGTTGGTATACAGAAAATCATAGCTGGATGCGGATTGAAATGTAAAGATAATCTATATAACATTAAACTGCAAAGTGTCTTGTGTATCAGTGATATGCAGTTTTGTGCAAAAGTTTAAGGGCTTGATTCACAAAAGGGTGATAACTAAGTTATAACGCCTAAAAGCTTTGCACGTGCAAACTAGGGTGCTAAGTAGTTTGTACTCTAGTTTGCATGTGCAAACTAGGGTGCAAACTAGGGTGCAAACTACTTTGCACCCTAGTTTGCACGTGCAAAGCTTTTAGGCGTGATAACTGAGTTTTTAGGCGTGATAACAGAGTTATCACACTTTTGTGAATCAAACCCTAAGAAAAACTCTGTGCAGTTAGGATACTTTCAATATATATGCAATGCACTGCACTATAATTCAACTTTTTGCATTTTTGATCCTCAGCACTGCTTAGTTTTGTCTTACTTGAAATGTCTGCCTGGGAGAGACCTAGTTGAAATAGCAGCAATCTGCAGCATTTTTCACTAGTCCCTAAAATGTTTGCAGTAGTGCTTTATTTATAGTCTATGCTTTTTTATGCTTTTCATGAAAGTAGAGTTACACTTTCTCCAAGTCATGTATCAAATAATTAGTAACAGTATCTCCTGCATTTCCTGCACAACAGAAATCAGACGTTGACGTAGAGATTCAGAACTATGAGCTACTCATACTTTACTTGAGCTCTGGCAGCCTTACTAAAGAAGCCTAATTACAATAGGGATTTTAGAATCACCACTTCTTCAGTATGTTGTTGCATTTTACTATTTCATAAGCTATACTTGGGAGGATCTGTGACCTGTCCAAAGTCAAGCACAGCAATAAGGGAGCGGAGGTTGCAATACAGCTAAGACCCTCTGTACGACAATGGCAATGATCTCTTCTCTTTGTGCTTTGAGCAGTGCTCATAGATTTGCAATCATTAAAGAGAGTCTGAAGTAAAAAAAAAAAAAAAACAGATACTCACCTAAGGAGAGGGAAGGCTCCTCATGGTCCCCGTGTTAACCCATAGGCTCCTCCGTTAGCAATATATTCGACCCATGGGTCGTAGACTGCTCTCTTCTGCATTTAGCTGGCTTCCGGAGTCTTTGGAAACTCTCGGGCATTCGAAGATGGGCTGCTCCGAAATGCGCATGCGCGAGAGTCCCCTCTGTACAAAGCCGCCGATTTTTGGGAGCCTAAGTGCTTCCAAAGACTTCCAAAGTCTCCTGTGTGGGAGATTTAAACGGAGGAGCCTGTGGGTAGAGATGGCCCAAACCTTCAATTTTCGGTTCGCGAACTGCATTCGCGAACTTCTGCAAAAGTTTGGTTAGCGCGAACTTTCGCGAAACACAATAGACTTCAATGGGGAGGCGAACTTTGACAACTAGAAACACTTATGCTGACCACAAAAGTAATGGAAAAGATGTTTCAAGGGGTCTAACATCTTAGTTTTTGCATGGATGAGTGGGATATATGCCAAAAGTCCCGGGGAAAAATCCTGATTTGATGCAAAGCAGCGTTTTCAGGGCAGAAATCAAATTGGATGCTAAATTGCAGGCCTAAAGTGCTTTAAAACATCTTGTATGTGTATACATCAATCAGGGAGAGCAGTTAGAGTACTGCTTCACCCTGAAACACCAAATTCACTGTGTACGCTCCGCACACAGCTGTTTGTGTTGTGACGGCTGTGCTGGACTGGTGCGCACCATGGCGAGAGTGCATGCCGTGGCGGTTTTCAAGCCCATATGGCCGCCGGGCTGTGGTAGCTCAATGATAGAACAACAGTGACTGTCCAGCTGATCAAATTTGGTCTGTCCACAATGAAGCAATGACCTTATTATCTTAGGTGTGCGCCCCCCTGAGACACTCATATAGCCGGCTGTCATTGCTTCATTGTGATACGCAAGCCCCTTCACCGCGGCAAGGTAATGATCACGAAGGGGAATTGGCGCATGTACATGCCTTTTGATTTGTTGTTGCAGCTGCAGTGCAGCCAGAAAAATTAGGCAGGTATGTACACGCACCAGAAAAATTAGTATAGCGGCCGCTGCTAGCAGCAGCCTTAAAAATTCAGGAATCCACCTGGAGTCCTGGACCCTGTTGGTGGTGGCGGAGAAGGCAGTCAAGTGGCCTGCGGGCAAAGGTGCTGTGTGGGGAGCGACTTAGTCTTGGGGCAGACAGTCACATGGCGTGCAGGCAGAGATGCTGTGTGTGGGGACTGACTTAGTCTTCGGGCAGGCAGTAGCCCTCCGGGATCCATGCCTCATTCATTTTGATAAAGGTGAGGTACTGAACACTTTTGTGACTTAGGCGACTTCTCTTCTCAGTGACAATGCCTCCAGCTGCTCTGAAAGTCCTTTCCGACAGGACGCTTGTGGCAGGGCAAGACAGAAGTTGGATGGCAAATTGGGACAGCTCTGGCCACAGGTCAAGCCTGCGCACCCAGTAAGGGTTGATCACTGCTTACAGTGTCTACATCCACACTTAACCACTTGAGGACCGCAGTGTTAAACCTCCCTAGTGACCAGGCCAGTTTTAGCAAAATAGGCCACTGCAGCTTTAAGGCAAAGCTACAAAGGCGTACAACACAGCACACAAGTGATCCCCCCTCCTTTTCTCCCCACCAACAGAGCTCTCTGTTCAAAAAATATTTTCTCCTGCTAGCCCCATAGACGGCCATTCACGCCTATCGGCGTGGAGTGGTCCTGGGGCTCCGGAAGGGCTAAGGCAATGCGTTGGACTAAAGAATGCTGTTTGCCTTTAACATCTGCCACAGCTATCGGGCTCCATGTGTGAGTGATCCCAGCATGCCAAAGGGTGCACCTGCCTTTCTACTTCTCTCCTAGACCTGAGGGACTTTCCTGCCCAGAAAGCATTTCATAAGACCGTTTCCTTCCATGTTGTTGGGTGGTGGATTTATTCCTAGCAGTTCCCTGTGGAAGTGGAGTTATTCTAGCAGCTAGCATAAGGACTCAATTGACCACCACAGTCTGTGCATTGCTAAAGTGAGAGTGTGACTGTGTGTGGTGTGATTCATTGGCCCCAGTGGGCTATGGAGAGTGGGAGGGAATTAATGTGGTGTTTTGATGCAACCTTTTTAACTCAAACAAAGATGAATTATTGCTGATTGAGCACAAGTACTTTATTTATATATTGCAGCTTTCTGATAATTTTGTACAGATTTTCCCACACTCGTTGGTGAACCAGCAAATAGTCATAGGGTGGTGCAATTCAGGCTTTTTCATTTTTATGATTGGTCCATACCAACACAGAAAAACACAAGGAAGGGAGGTAGAAGTGGAAATGCCAAAGAGATTTGAAATTGTTATATTAGAGGGCTTTGGGTTTCTGGTCCTAGTAGGAGCCCGTTCTCTTAAAAATCTCAAGGAATCAGAAAGCAAAAGTTTGTTTTCAAAATATACTTCTAAAGAAAAGTACTTTTGCTCCTATTCTCCTATTTGTGCTTTTCTAAGCTTAAGGTCTTAAATGCATAGTTTAATCCCTCTTTTAGCTGCTATAAAGGAGACAAAAAAAAAAAACACACAATCAATACACACAATCAAATTACTTTGCTGAACATGTACTACATGACCTCGAATTTTGGAGGATTACACATTTAAATGGCTTGTTTTGTCAGTTTTAAAGCAGTTACGTGTCTAAATTGCAGCAACATTCAGGACAGTTGAATAGCCAGTGTTCTAAATTGCAATCATTTACTATTCACTAAAGAAAGCAACCTCAAACATAATTTTCCAGATGGTAAGTTGAATAGTTCTCTAGCTTCATATGTCACAGCTGGTACAAAAATAAAACATTAGAAAAAAAAATGACAACAATAACAAAAACACTTTGTTAAACAATCTATAAACCTTAAAATACCCTGTATAAAATAATATTTATTTGAAATATGTCACAGATAAACAAATATAAAGTCTTGGTACCTGCATTAAAAGCTTGGCTACTAGTCGTGTCATGTGACTGGGTTGCCTGTGAAATAGTTATGGAGGTCATGCATACTATCCACTTATTAACACCCAATATAGAAGGGAAGTTTTTATGAGGGGCAAAGTCTTTTGAGGGGCTTAAATATAAAGAATTAATCACATAAATAAAAACAGTCCAGGATCGTCAGGGATTCCGCTGCAAATCTGCTTTATTTCTCACATGGATGTGTTAACAGGACTTAGGGTGCAGAGGGGAAAAAGGAACACACACTACAGCTGTTTCACATAACAAAACCCTTGTTCACATGCTAAGTTGAATGCAGAATTCACACCGAAGCAAGTAATTTGGGCATGATCATGGCCTGGAGAAATGGGCACCGGCATAGTTGCCCATGTTATTGACTATAGCCATATGTAAAAAGAGAACCGAGAGCCCAATATAGTGTAGTAATTCAAGTCAATTGATATGATGAGAAAGAGTAAAATGTATACTCACAAACCAGGGTTACCTCCAGGCAACCACAGTATAGGCAGGTGAGGAGATTAACCTGTCCTCACTCAGGATTAAGAAGTCGCCATCTGTAGACGTGAAGAAAAAGGGGTATCCCCCTCCACCAAGGGTGAATGTATAACGTATTGTAAATTGAACAGAGGCGCCAAAAGAATAAAATCAATATTTAAAATATTTAAAAGGGCTTAGGAGGCAGTGGTGGACTTACCTCCTTCAAGCAGACACAACAAGCTGTGTATTCAACAAAGGTATATTTATTGGTACACCCCAAGGGTTAATCACAATGCGTTTCGCCGGTCTATACCCGCTTCATCAGGCAGTAAGGGTAGGAGTACACAACAGCAGTATGTCAGAGTCACACCTGCCGCCTTTGTCCAGGTACATTGTACAGAGCTGCGATTTACAGCAGCGCTATACAGGGGACAGCCGTGTGACACAGCTATCCCCCTGGGATGCACACAAGTGATCCGCTGTCATAGGCTGAAGCCTATGACAGGTGATCACAGTGATTGGCTGGTGGGGGGAGGGAGAGAGGGGATCTAGTGAAAATTAAAAAAAATGTATTTAAAAATAAATTAAATAAATATTTATATATAAAAAAACATCCTGGAAGCGATCATTGCTCACCAACAGAGAGCTCTGTTGGTGGGCAGAAAAAGGGGGGGGGGAATCACTTGTGTGCTGAGTTGTACAGCCCTGCAGCGAGACCTTAAAGCTGCAATGGCCTAATTTGGAAAAAATGGCCTGGTCACTAGTGGGGTTTAAGCCCAGGATCCTCAAGAGGTTAAATTGGTCACATAATATTGAAAAACTAATGCGATCTGGCTGACCAGTGAGAGACTGTGAGAATATCTTAACCTTTATGCCGCCAGGCAGCATGGTGGCATTGTGGTTAGCACATTCATCTTGCAGCACTGGGTCCTCGGTTTGAAACACAGCCAGGGCACCATCTGCATGGAGTTTGTATGTTATCCCTATGTCTGCGTGGGTTTCCTCCTGGCACTCCGGTTTCCTCTCACATCCCAAAAACATACAGATAAGTTAATTGGCTTCCTCCTAAAATTGGCCTTAGACTACGATACATACACTACACGATATACATACATAAGCATTAGATTGTGAGCTCCTCTGAGGAGCAGTTAAGTGACAAAACAATATACTCTATACAGTGCCGCATAAGATGTTGTCACTATATAAATTCTAAATAATAATAATAATAATAATAATAATAATAACAACAACCTCTCATTGAAATACATTGGCATACTTGGCATCTGGGAGTCAACAGAAACCCCTGACTGAAAGGGGCTTGTGATTATTCACTTCCACTGTTAAGCTCCTCAGTAGCCTCATAGATTTGAGTAAGGCCTGGTTCACATTAGCGTTCGCTGTCTGGATTCGCCTGATCGGATCCAGACCGTATACTGTACAAACGGAACGTACGTTCCACATAGCAATGCAAAGTCTATGCGGACGTTCACATGCGTCCCTTCCGTACAGAACGGAGCCGGATCAGATCCGGACTCCGGACACTTTTCCAACATGCGCTATTTTTCGGGTCCGGATCATCCGGCCCACGCACCCGGGCCGGATCCTGACCGAACATGCGGCCATGCTGTGCAATGAGAAACGGATGTTTCTCATCACACTGGCAATAGGACTGGATGCTTCCAGCACCGGTCCTAAGCCACTTGGGGGACCCGGACTACACGCCGGTATCCCCCATGCTTGCGGTGCCTTTCTGGCACTGCAATGTATCTAGTTCCGGCTACTTTATTGTAGCCAGAACTGATACATTCCGGATCCGCAACTGGTGGCAACTTGTGGCCACCGCAGAGACCCGTACGGTCTCTTTGCGGCCCCCGGACCCGGACCCCCGGACACTTGCGGACTCGAACTGCAAGTGTGAACAGGGCCTTATATTCACTACCATTGATGTGACAAAGCTATTCTTGCAAAGAGATGCAAACTGATAGTTTGCATTTTTCATGCCCCATTACTGTATATATAAGCCCCTAAAATCATAAGAATGTATCAGCATCAAATTCCTCCCTATTTATTAAAGTGGAAAGTAAAATAAATAATTATGTAATTGTTTAATTTCTATTCACCAAAAAGAACAACCAAAAAGAAAGAAAGCATACAGTAGCATGCAATAATTATTTTATATATTTTTAGCTACATTAAAAGCAATGTTGTCCTCTTTTTACGCCTGGTGATAAATTTTAAGCTTCAATTTTCCAATGAGAACAAATTTTGATCTAACCTAGAAATAGTTTGTTTATGCTTTATATGTACTACACTGTATATGTTTGGAATATATAAGAATATTTCTAGTAAGCATGGTCCACAATCACCTCTCGATTAATGCTTGTTTCTCAAACATTGGACATATTCTATATAGTACAGATTCTACAACACATGCAAAATGATTTGTACAACTGAAAACTAATAGTCAAATGAACATGTTACAGCTATACTTTTTTTTTCTAAGGCGCCTCTCTTTTACATAATAGTGTCATTTATATGCAAAAATGTATAATATGTTTGATTTAAAATGCTTGTCAGTTCTTGTACTAATTAATGTGAAATTATCTTCCATGAGCAGTTCAACTTAATTATAGTCATTTTAAAAGAAATGAACTTTGTGTCAAACTAATCTCCAAACCATCATCACAGGAAAACAAACTCCGAGTCCTGAATACATTTCCAAGTCTATATACTTGCTACAGTTTGGCCCTGGGTATTTATTTCAGAGTTTTTTCTTCAGTTGTCATAGCAAAGTTCTGTACAATTTAGACTTAATTTGCAGAAATTTAAATTTTTATAATTGTTCTCAGAATCAAAAAATATTTTTTTCTTTCAGTTTGAACAATTAAAGGGGCACTACAGCGAAAAACTGTAAAATTTAAAATATGTGCAAACATATGCAAATAAGAAGTACATTTTTTTTCCAGAGTAAAATGAGCCATAAATTACTATTCTCCTATGTTGCTGTCACTTACAGTAGGTAGTAGAAATCTGACAGAAGTGACAGGTTTTGGACGAGTCCATCTCTTCATAGGGGATTCTCAGCAAGGCTTTTATTCTTCATAAAGATATTCCCTAAAAAGCATTTAAACAATGATGCTGGTCAGCTTCCCTGCTCCCTACAAAGTTTTTTGGCAGTTGGACGGAGCAACTGCCATTCACTAAGTGCTTTTGATAATAAATATATCCCTGAGAGTCCCCTATAAAGAGAAGGACTAGTCCAAAGCCTGTCACTTCTGTCAGATTTCTACTACCTACTGTAAGTGACAGCAACATAGGAGAAAAGAAATGTATGGCTCATTTTACTCATATTTTAAATGTTACAGTTTTTCGCTGTAGTGCCCCTTTAAGCTAGTGATTGCCTTGATTCATCATTTAAAAAGGTATCTATGAATATAATTAAATGAAAACTTACAGTATATGGTGAGTGCTTTACAACAAAATGAGAGCCCAAACCTGATCAACAAAAGTTTATTTTCTTTAAAATGACACATATTATTCTAGGTGCACACAATGAGATTTTCTGTCAGATTTGCTGTCAGATCAATTATTTCCGACAGATTTTCCAACCAATTTTCCTATCAATTTTACATGGAAGTGAATGGAAAATGGATAAGAAATCAGATTGGCCCTGTCGCAAATAATAGCTCTGACAGTAAATCTGACAGAAAATCTCATTGTGTGTACGAAGCATTAGCTTATATGACTAAAACGCAGACAAACAGTTATCCTGATACCCACCAGAGTAACGAATAATACTAAGTGCTGCTACTGACCCCATATGCATTATCGTAGTGGTACGGACAAGGGTCACAGAGCAAACTGACCAACCAGTCTAATCATTGACACCACTGTCTGTGAAAGTAGAAAGGGGCATAAGGCAGGGAATAAGACATTACGGTCATCAGTGACCATAATGACAGAAGTACTTCCTCAGCCTTGTCCTACCTCCTATTTCCATAGGTGCTAGACATTATGTTGTTCAACCACCCAACTACTGTGTTAAGCCAGTTTATTCTGCATATAATGCTGACAGGGTGAGTAGGGTGAGCATTGGAGAATGCGGGTTGTGACTGTGGTGATTAACTCACCTATGATGCTGCCTCTGGTCGCAGCTCTCCTTGCTTCCTCCTGATACTTCCTCCATAACAGTATCGGGAGCGGAAGGAGGAAGTATAAAGAGGATGAAGAAGGGCGTAGAACACTATGGCCAGCGTTGCCATGGCCTGCATACAGCACTGCTAACTTTCTGTTTTGCCTCCATTAATTTCTATTCTTGAGAATGAATCATTAAATAAAGCCTTAATTTTTCAAGTGTAGAATGCAAGCAAGCCTCCGACCAAACAAAAAAAATATGCATTTATCAGTGGACACTGAGTCTGTTCAAGAATATCTTCACGCCCAAAACGTTAACACTGTCTGTCTTACAATTTTCTTGACATATTTAGTGATTAGTGCTATTAGAAATACTGAAATAAAATACTAATTTTATAAAGAAAAACATACTCTATTTTAGATACAGTTTCCATTGCGCATTATGTCTTTTTTTTCCTTAATAAAGTTAAGAGCAATGTGCAAAATTCAATAATCCAACAAAATCAATAACTATTTTACTAATTTTCCTACAGTAGACTAAAATCTGATTGGGTGCTGAATCATTGCTGGCACAGTTATGCGTTGATGTTATATATTGATCAACATTAAAAGGCATGTAAGACAACAGCTATTTCTAGATAGGATATCGACGCTGTATTGTTGGAGTGGAAAAAACTTGATTGCCATTTATCTTTATAAACCTGAATACATTCTTTCTTCTCAGTTTCTGAAATTAGGTTTGTAATGGCAAGTGGCACACCAGTACATTTTATTTGACTTTGCAGAGATCGATAATCTACCAACTATTACATTTAAGAAAAGGTTGAAATCAATGAACATATGTCCTCTCAACCTTAAATGTTTATTGCATGTGTTATTATTTTCAAGATGAATAATACATTGCTGTATGGATAGAAAAAACAAAACTGTAAACCTGTAATTTAAAGGTATATGCTGAAAAAAAACCTAAATATAGAAAAATAAGATGTTAAAAGATCTGCATTATTGACATACAAATATAGCCATAGTGGTTTGGATTAAAACTTTTAGTTGTGAATATCAAAGCTGGTTCTCCATCACTGGTTTAGTCCAGGTGTTGAAAATAAGTAACAAGGGCTTGTACACTGTATGGCTAAATACGCATACTACAGTACAAATGAGGCATCTTGCTCCATGCTTCCTTGTGACCATATTAGGCAGGTACCAAGAATTGTTAAAAAGAAAGAAAAATGCCATAACTGGCTCTTTGCATATATCTTTCATAAGAAGTCCCTTTAATGCTACCAATAAAATACAAAGAATTGGAAATCATACATACAGTGCACATTTTTAACCACTTGAGGACCGCGGGCTTTACCCCCCTTAAGGACCAGACCACCCTTTTTTTCCATTCAGACCACTGCAGCTTTCACGGTTTATTGCTCGCTCATACAACCTACCACCTAAATGAATGTTGGATCCTTTTCTTGTCACTAATAAAGCTTTCTTTTGGTGCTATTTGATTACTGCTGCGATTTTTACTTTTTATTATATTCATAAAAAAAACATGAATTTTGTCAAAAAAATAATTTTTTTAACTTTCTGTGCTGACATTTTTCAAATAAAGTAAAATGTCTGTATACATGCAGCACGAAAAATGTGGACAAACATGTTTTTGATTAAAAAAAACCCATTCAGCCTATATTTATTGGTTTGGGTAAAAGTTATAGCGTTTACAAACTATGGTGCAAAAAGTGAATTTTCCCATTTTCAAGCATCTCTGACTTTTCTGACCACCTGTCATGTTTCATGAGGGGCTAGAATTCCAGGATAGTATAAATACCCCCCTAATGACCCCATTTTTGAAAGAAGACATCCCAAATGATTCACTCAGAGGCATAGTGAGTTCATAGAAGATATTATTTTTTGTCACAAGGTAGCGGAAAATGACAGTTTGTGACAAGAAAAAAAAAAGTTTCCATTTCTGCTAACTTGTGACAAAAAAAAAGGAAATCTGCCACGGACTCACCATGCCCCTCTCTGAATACCTTGAAGTGTCTACTTTCCAAAATGGGGTCATTTGTGGGGTGTGTTTACTGTCCTCACATTTTGGGGGGTGCTAATTTGTAAGCACCCCTGTAAAGCCTAAAGGTGCTCATTGGACTTTGGGCACCTTAGCGCAGTTAGGCTGCAAAAAAGTGCCACACATGTGGTATTGCTGTACTAAGGAGAAGTAGTATAATGTGTTTTGAGGTGTATTTTTACACATACCCATTCTGAGTGGGAGAAATATCTCTGTAAATGACAATTGTTTGATTTTTTTTACACACAATTGTCCATTTACAGAGATATTTCTCCCACTCAGCATGGGTATGTGTAAAAATACACCCCAAAACACATTATACTACTTCTCCTGAGTACGGCGATACCACATGTGTGGCACTTTTTTGCACCCTAACTGCGCTAAGGGGCCCAAAGTCCAATGAGTACCTTTAGGATTTCACAGGTCATTTTTGTTTCAAGACTACTCTAACGGTTTAGGGCCCCTAAAATGCCAGGGCAGTATAGGAACCCCACTAATGACCCTATTTTAGAAAGAAGACACCCCAAGGTATTCCGTTAGGAGTATGGTGAGTTCATAGAAGATTTTATTTCTTGTCACAAGTTAGCGGAAATTGATTTTAATTGTTTTTTTTCACAAAGTGTCATTTTCCGCTAATTTGTGACAAAAAATAAAATCTTCTATGAACTCACCATACTCCTAACGGAATACCTTTGGGTGTCTTCTTTCTAGAATGGGGTTATTTGTGGGGTTCCTATACTGCCCTGGCATTTTAGGGTCCCTAAACCGTGAGGAGTAGTTTTGAAACCAAATGTCGCAAAATGACCTGTGAAATCCTAAAGGTACTCATTGGACTTTGGGCCCCTTAGCGCACTTAGGGTGCAAAAAAGTGCCACACGTGGTATTTCCGTACTCAGGAGAAGTAGTATAATGTGTTTTGGGGTGTATTTTTACACATACCCATGCTGGGTGGGAGAAATATCTCTGTAAATGACAATTGTTTGATTTTTTTTACACACAATTGTCCATTTACAGAGATATTTCTCCCACTCAGCATGGGTATGTGTAAAAATACACCCCAAAACACATTATACTACTTCTCCTGAGTACGGCGATACCACATGTGTGGCACTTTTTTGCACCCTAACTGCGCTAAGGGGCCCAAAGTCAAATGCGTACCTTTAGGATTTCACAGGTCATTTTTGTTTCAAGACTACTCCTCACGGTTTAGGGCCCCTAAAATGCCAGGACAGTATAGGAACCCCACTAATGACCCCATTTTAGAAAGAAGACACCCCAAGGTATTCCGTTAGGAGTATGGTGAGTTCATAGAAGATTTTATTTTTTGTCACAAGTTAGCAGAAATTGATTTTAATTTTTTTTTTTTTCACAAAGTGTCATTTTCCGCTAACTTGTGACAAAAAATAAAATCTTCTATGAACTGACCATACTCCTAATGGAATACCGTTGGGTGTCTTCTTTCTAGAATGGGGTCATTTGTGGGGTTCCTATACTGCCCTGGCATTTTAGGGGCCCTAAACCGTGAGGAGTAGCCTTGAAACCAAATGTCGTAAAATGACCTGTGAAATCCTAAAGGTACTCATTGGACTTTGGGCCCCTTAGCGTACTTAGAGTGTAAAAAAGTGCCACACATGTGGTACCACCGTACTCAGGAGAAGTAGTATAATGTGTTTTGTGGTGTATTTTTACACATACCCATGCTGGGTGGGAGAAATATCTCTGTAAATGACAATTGTTTGATTTTTTTTACACACAATTGTCCATTTACAGAGAGATTTCTTGATATACTACTTCTCCTGAGTACGGTGATACAACATGTGTGACACTTTTTTGCAGCCTAGGTGCGCTAAAGGGCCCAATGTCCTATTCACAGGTCATTTTGAGGCATTTGTTTTCTAGACTACTCCTCACGGTTTAGGGCCCCTAAAATTCCAGGGCAGTATAGGAACCCCACAAGTGATCCCATTTTAGAAATAATACACCCCAAGGTATTCCGTTAGGTGTATGGCGAGTTCATAGAAGATTTTATTTTTTGTCACAAGTTAGTGAAAAATGACACTTTGTGGAATAAAAACATTAAAAATCAATTTCCGCTAACTTTTGACAAAAAATAAAATCTTCTATGAACTTGTCAGACACCTAACAGAATACCTTGGGGTGTCTTTTTTCTAAAATGGGGTCACTTGTGGGGTTCCTATACCGCCCTAGCATTTTACGGGCCCAAAACCGTGAGTAGTCTGGAAACCAAATGTCTCAAAATGACTGTTCAGGCGTATAAGCACCTGCAAATTTTTATGACAGGTGGTCTATGAGGGGGCGAATTTTGTGGAACCGGGGACCCAGTGGTGCAAGGTGAGAGCGCTAACCACAATGTCACCATGCTGGGATGGCAGTGTGTTGTTCTTCTTTTACCGCTTACAATTATGAACATTTGAAGCTCTCCAGGGCCGCTTAAAATGGCAATGGCGTATATGGCCCGCAGGCCTGGAGTTTGACACCTATGGTCTAAATGAAAAACCAAAATGTAAAATGCAAAAAGAAGAGAAAAAGAGAGCGAGAGAGAGAGAAAAAGAATCCATTTAGTTATTTCATTCTTTCAAGTGACTTATTTTTCATGCAAATGACAAGCATTCTAATGGACTTAGTGAAACCCTCTGCAAGCTCATTATGCTCTAAATTATAACTGTGCCTGGTGTTTCAATTTTCCAATTAGCATACAGTTTTATTAATAATTATAAATGTAAAATAAAGGCTCACTTTGCTTATAACTGTTTAATATATATCTGTTTAATTAGATACATTGCATCCTCATAAGCACTGTGGAGCAGGTTTTACTGTCCAGTATTAAATATAGTGCTGAGTGTTCTTTTTACATTATTTTAAGTGCGTGTATGTCTGTGTATATAAGTGTATATGTATGTGTGTGTATGTGTATATGTGTGCGTATGTGTGTATATGTGTGTGTGTGTGTGTGTGCATGCATGCGTGCGTGCGTGCATGCGTGTGTTTTCACCTTATGGATGAGAGGAATTTTCACATTTCACAGCTTCCCTCTTTCATTCCCCAATAACTTTATCACCACTTATCACAACAAAATGATCCACACCTTGTTTTTTTGCCATCTATTAGGCTTGGAAGTTAGTGCTAATAATTATTTTATTCTAAATATATTTTACAAGGAAAAATAAGAACTACTGTGGATAAAAGACACACATTTTATTTGCTTATTTGTCCTGGTTATTGCAATGTTTGAATTATATTCCTAGTACAATGTATAGCGACAATATTTTATTTGAAAAAAAAAGGTAGGTGTACTTTTACTATTTGGCCACAATATGTCCTTGCGCAGTATTTCCTATTAGTGCACTATAAGTATGCAAATAGGAAGTAATGCATGGCTGTGTTACTTTGGAAGTGACGCAGGCATCTCATTGATGCCGCTGATCACGGGGACTTAAAGGGGAGATAAATGAATGAGAATGAAGTTCCCATTGATTAATCTAACTATCAGCAGCGGGGCAGTGGGAGCGAGCAAGCGGGAGGGAGCGCGGCGGCACAATCTTTCCTACATCTGAGAATGATCACTGTTTTTGAACAAAAATACGTACAAGCACGGATTGGCTCAGGGACTTCTGTCTCCTGCCACAACCCCTCCCCCCCCTCCCTCGTCTCTGTGACCATCGTTATCGTGGGCTTACGCCCGCACGATCATTCGCGCAGCCCTGCAAAGTGCATGGACGTGAGTCTCCCTACTCTGCGGCTGAAATGGTTAAAGCCTTAGTGTTCTTGTCCTAAGATATGCATAAATGTCTTAAAATGGGTCACATTATATGTACACTAATTTTTTTAACACAAAGGCAGGCCAGTTCTAATATGTACAGTATAAGCTGTTACAATTTTCTTATACAGATAGAAAATAAACTGCAGTCTGAGTTGATTTCTACTAGAATGTGCTGTAAAGCTACCTCCTACCAACTCCTAAAGTTGTAAATTCCCTCTTAGCTGACACACGTCACTTTGGCGTGTGCTCAAAGCCACATAGCACCTGACCTGGGCCCATACATAGACATAACGTTATTATGGCTATAGCGGCGCAGCAGGATTTTCAATGTAATTTGGATGGTTTTCAATGTATTACTTGCGCCTCCAAATTGCTACAACTCATAGTGGGACTAGTATTTAATGCTGCCGTAATTTCAGCGGCAGCAGGATGAGCCGTCATTCGGCTACCCTTCACCTGGGCGACAATCCATTATGTATGTCTTTCAGTGCTTGTTATCTTTCCTCTATATAAATTCTGATATTATCAGCAGCAATACTAAGTATACAGAATAGGCTGCAAATAGCTCATTTTTGTAATGAAAACAGTGGCAGTGATAAGCTTGGTTTTTATCACATACATACATGGCATTGGTTATGTCACATACATTCTCAGAGCTTCATATAAGTTATATTAAACACACATGAAGGAAAATGTCATGATTGTTAGGGAAAAAACTCAGTGTTTTCAGTTTGGCTTTATATAGTGCAAAGGTAAATGGTAAACATGGTTATAGTTTGAGTACTTTCTACTAGTAAGTGGATTAACCATTTCAGCCCCGGGGTATTTTTCACCTTATGCATGAGAGCAATTTTCACCTCCTATTCATTCACCAATAACTTTATCACTAATTATCACAATAAATTGATCTATATCTTGTTTTTTTCTGCCACCAATTAGGCTTTCTTTAGGTGGTCCACGGGGGCACGCGTGCGCACGCACAATCGCGCGCGGGAGCATGCAGAAGCACAGCAGCAGCCGCCTGGACGTGACATTCACGTCCAGGCGGCTTAAATGGTTAACCCATTCAGGTTCCGTCGTTTTCACGTGAGAAATGTTCACCTCCTATTCATTAGCCTATAACTTTATCACTACTTATCAAAATGCACTGATCTATATCTTGTTTTTTCCGCCACCAATTAGGCTTTCTTTGGGGGGTACATTTTGCTAAAAGCCACTTTACTGTAAATGCATTTTAACAGGAAAAATAAGAAAAAAATGGAAAAATTAATTATTTCTCAGTTTTTAGCCATTATAGTTTTAAAACAATACATGCCTCCATAATTAAAACTCACGTATTGTATTTGCCCATATGTCCCGGTTATTACACCGTTAAAATGATGTCCCTGTCACAATGTATGGCGACAATATTTTATTTGGAAATAAAGGTGCATTTTTTTCATTTTGCATCTATCACTATTTACAAGTTTAAAATAAAAAAAAAATTGAAATATTTCATCTTTACATTGATATTTAAAAAGTTTAGACCCTTAGGTAAATATTTACATTTTTTTTTTATTGTAATGGTTTTTTTTTTATAGTAAACATTTTATTTGGGTAGTTTTGGGAGGGTGGGAGATAAACAATAGATTTATAATGTAAATGTGTGTTAATTTTTATTTTTTTTTCTTACAGGTGTAGTATTACTTTTTGCTTGAGTTTGTTTATATGACGTCACTCTAAGCGTAACACACGCTTAGAGTGACTCATCGGAGAGGGAACGGTCAGAAAAGGCGCAGCTTCCGAGAGAAGCTGTCGCTTTTTCAGCGGGGGAGAGGAATCAATGATCGGGCACCATAGCCCGATACATTGATTCCGTGGCTACCGAATCCGCGGCCGGGAGTGCACGTGCACGCGCGCGATTGGCTGCGGGAGTGCGCGGTAGCGCGCATGGTTCCTGGACGTAGAAACTACGTCCAGGAACCAGAATAGGTTAAACTAGGTTTCTAAATTCAGTAACAAAGCCTCTTGTCCTGTGTGGTTACTTACCTCTGCAGCAAGGTGGGAATTTCTGGAAAGTCTCATAGCAACTGCACTCCAAACAGAGTTGACAGTACTATTGCTAAGGCTGAAAAGACAAGTATTTTACCCCTTTCTGAACCAAAGTAATGTAGATCTCTTGCCTTTTTATATTCAGTAATCGCTGCCAGGACATAGATTTCAATTACTCAGCTGCAGCCCACTCGCTCATCTGTATAAAAGATAGCTGAGCTCTGTACACCAATCAGGAGATAATTTATTGGCTCCTGACTATGTGTTCATTGTGAGCCAATCACAGTGACCACAGAAATGTGTGAAAAAAATATCCTTTTACTCGTTAGCATCTTCAAACAAAATATTTTGTTTGAAGATGCTGCACCCATTTTAACTTCAGCTGGCAGAACTCGTTGTTCTGCCTACTGAGGTCATGCAGAGCAGTGCAGGGAGCAGTTTTCATAGGTAGCTGTTTCAGATGCTGGACCAGCTTCTCCTCCACCTAAGACGATTCACTCCCAACAGCCTCTTCTGACTTCCGATCACGGTATTAAATGTAGTCGGGGCTCAGAGAATAGAGTCAGCGGTGCAGCGCCACCCAGTGGTGGAAGAGGGGTAATAGAAGAGTCTCTTCTATCTACCCTGTCCCACCACTGGGTGGCGCTGCACAGCTGACACTATCTTCTGAGCCTCCAATCACAATAGATCTCTTCTATGTGACTATTTAACATACTAAACCTAACAAACCTAGAAATATCTTTATCTTAAGTTTTTTTGACAATGTTAACTTATTATTAACTCCTGAAATATATTAATCGGGACCTAAAGGCTAACCATTCTATCCAATAAGCCATTGCCAATTTCAGATTACATTAATACATGGCAACTATTCATAACATATATTTTCACTTTGCTATATACAGTATGTTCACTGATATTTGAACAGTCTTGAATAAGTATAGATTTAATTTGCATTCAAAAATAGTTCCATCAGTGATAATGCTGAATGAGCTAGTTACAGCTTTATGTTAGTGTTTGGATGCCTCTGTTCTTAGGAATTGCAGAGTATTGCAGAATACATAGTTGTGCCTCTCCAGAGAATTTCCTGCTAGCAACCTCAGATGGAAAGAAGAGACACTTGTGGCTTAAAAGGCATTATTTGGGATCATGGTTTCTGTACAGTTTGCACGAGGGAATCCTTTCAAGATAATGCAGATGTGTTAAGTGTATTGAAAAGGCTTAAAGCAACACTTTACTTAAAGGGAAGGTCCAAGCAAAATAAAAAAAATGAGTTTCACTTACCTGGGGCTTCTACCAGCCCCATTCAGCCATCCTGTGCCCTTGTAGTCACTCACTGCTGTTCCAGTCCCCTGCTGGCAGCTTGCCGACCTCGGAGGTCGGCGGGCCGCATTGCGTAGATTATTACGCATTCCAGCTAGCGCAGGAACATTAACACATACATTTTTACGCGTTAGTGGTTCAATGCGTACATTTTTAAGCTGCCAGCGGGGGACTGGAGCAGCAGTGAGTGACTACGAGGGCACAGGATGGCTGCATGGGGCTGGTAGAAGCCCCAGGTAAGTGAAACTCATTTTTTTATTTTGCTTGGACCTTCCCTTTAAGGCATTTTCCTAAAATAAATGTGAAATTATCACCATCTTGAAGTAAAGGACATGCTTAGCACTGTACCTTTCTACTTAAACTTTTTCCATACCCACAGTAATTTCTATTGTCCTTTTTTCCATGCATGGGAAATGGCATCTTGCTGTTGATATCAGTGCACAGAACAAAAAGAATCAACTAACTACCATCTCAGGGTGTCATCAAAATGAATGGCCAGAGAATATCAGCTTCTAATCACTGCTTTGTTTCCACAGCAACAAGTGTAGATAAAAGTATAACATTTATTAGCTAGTAAATTCAGACAGGGCCCGCACAATTTTTTTTATCATAATATATTTTATTTGGTGTGCTGTCCAAAAATGTTGTGATGCTGTGTAAAATCAGGGAAAAATACTAAACCTGGTGCGTCTATGGTGCAGAGGCATCTTATGGACCACCACCAAACTCTTTCTAAGCTACTCTATGCTACACTGTCCAGCTAACACTAACACCTGCTGCATCCACCAGTTACACTGCATTACACTGCACTGCACCGCACTACACCGCAGTGCAGCTACACACTAAACTACACTAACCCCCGCTGCACCCACCAGTTGCACTGCACTCCAATAAACACTACACTACACTAACACTACACTGTAATGCACCAACACTACACTGCACTACACTAACAACTCAGTACTTCAGCTATTACCTGATCCACCCTCTCCCCTTTGCTCATGTTCTGCTTCTATACTGTACATGTTTCTCTTCTCCTCCAGCGTACATGCGCTGGGGTAACGCATGATGTAACCCCAGCGGTGCACGTGAATTCCTGGGGTTACACAACAGAACCAATACTCTGGAAGTACAGAAGCAACAAACAATGGTTAGTAGATATGAGATTATGTGCAGGGTGGTATCTGGAGACAAATGCATTCGAGTAGGGAGGGGATGTGACTGTAGAGTGCTTTGTAGGTGAGAGTAAAGGTGCCCATACACTTAAAGATTTGCAGCAGATACGACCATCAGATAGATTTCTGTCAGATGCCTAACAGGTCGAATCTGACAGGAATGTATCTGATGTGTGCCACATAGTAGGAATCAAATTTAAATCGGTTTCAGTATGAAATCGATTGAAATTCGATCGAAATGCAGTGGTGGACCATTCGATCCAATGCAACCCTATGGGCCATCGATCGGCTGCCGGCAACGGATCGACCCAGATTTTCCGTCTGGACCGAACGATCAAATCGATCGAAATTGGATGGAAATCGATCGTTCTGCCGATCGATCATGCTTTCTGCTGCATCGAATTCTAGCCGATTCAATCAAAACGGTTGAATCGGCCGTCGATCGATAGCTAAAATCGACCAGTGTATGGGCCCCTTTAGTATCTTGAATTGCATCCTTTGTGTGATAGGCAGCCAGTGCAGTGAGAATGACAGAGTGGGTTAGCAACAGAAGCAGCATTACTACTTCTCAGATTTTCAGTAAAGAAAATCAGTGCATTGTTCAGGGCTGTTTTTAAACAAAGGCATTCCAGGTGTTTCTGAGATTTTTCTCAGACCGGATTCCGACTGGATTAGCTGCAGGCTTTTTTCCGGTGTGATTCAGACTCTACTGCAGCCAAATAGAACAGCAGGGCTGCCAGGCAACTGGTATAGTTTAAAAGGAATTAAATAATGTAGCCTCCATATACTTCTCACCAGGGCAGTGTAATGATCTGCTCAGCTGCCTGTGCAGGCGGGCAGCTTTTTGACCATTGTTTAGGTTTGCATGCTGCAGGACTCTGGAAAGGAGAGCTTCTGTCAGTTTTGCAGCTTGTGCTTGCTGAGGAATTTGCATACGTTGTCATGCAAATTGCCTGGCCACATTCATTGGAGGCGTGTACTATAAATACTATGTGTTTCCCACAATGCTTGGCTGGTCATAAGGATTCAGTCCTGTGTAACACTCCTGGAGGAGTGTCAGCCTTACTCTCTGTTTGAAGATCAGCTTAAAGTAATTCCTGGAAAACTGCACTAGGCAGGTTTCCTTAGTGCAGTTAGGATTGCTTATCTGTTTGTTTGTTCTGTTGCGATTGTCCTGTCCCAGCGGTGGTCGACAGGAAATGGTTCTGATCTCTGTTCTTGGAGTATAGCTGGTGCAGCGGTTGCTACCAGCTATCTCTTCTGATCTGTCTCACTTGGATCGCACTAGCATCTTGCGCTAGCGCTGTGGATCCTTCTGTTCTGTCTCCTTGGATCGCGCTAGCCACTTTCCGCTAGTGCTGTGGATCCTTCTGTTCTGCTACTCTGTACCTGGATCGCGCCAGCCACTTTCGCTAGCGCTGTGGATCCTTCTGTTCTGTCTCCTTGGATCGCGCTAGCCACTTTCCGCTAGTGCTGTGGATCCTTCTGTTCTGCTACTCTGTACCTGGATCGTGCTAGCCACTTTCACTAGTGCTGTGGATCCTTCTGTTCTGCTACTCTGTCTGCCTGGATCGCACTCACCTAGCGCTAGTGCTGTGGATCCTTCTGTTCTGTCTTCCTGGATCGCGCTAGCCACTTTCGCTAGTGCTGTGGATCCTATCTCTCGCTTGTCCCTGTTTTCGTGTGTCTGTCTTGTCTGCTACGAACGCTTGCTGGAGGCTCGGTGAGGTAACGTTAAGCAAGCGCTCGCGTCCTCTGTTACATGTTTGTCTGTCGATGGTTAGTTAGGCGTGCTTGTCTCTATTGTGCTTATCACGTGGAGACCGCGCATGAACGCGTGCACTGTTGCGAATGAGTGCGGTGTTCGCGTTCAGTTAGCGTTTGTTATTTTCCGTATCTCCTCATTGTATGATTTGCTGTGCCTTTGCTATCCTCGTATTCTGTTCTGATCTGCCTTGTGTCACTTTTGGCAATCGCCTTTCTTGCGGTTGCGTTTCTGTTTCGTATCTGCTGTTGTGTGTGCGCTGTCGCGGGGTGGCGACTAGATTGGCGCACACACATACAACCTGTCCCTTTGCTCGTTCTCATTCGCAATCGCTTCTCTTGCGATTGCGTTCTGCGCTTCGTACAATTACTGTCTGGCATCTGTAGAGGTACAGAGGATTGGTTCCTCTGCACTCCTCAGCGCCATCTGCCGACAGGAATTTCCCTCTACGGGTGCGTAGGACCTTTTGCTGGGTTCCTGCAATTATACGCTTGTGGAGGATTTCCGCCGTATCAGCGCACGCGTTGTGTGCCGATCACGGAGAAAGTTCCACAATCGTTACAGGCAGTTTCTAGGCTAAATTTCACCCAGGGCATGGATGTAAAAATTATGCTCCCTCCCCGCCACCCCTGTGGACTTGTGAACCCTTACTCTTTAGAGACAGTCAAAATGCCACAGGTCACAAGTAGATCTGCCTACTTATCATCCGCTCATCCAGGAGAAAGCAGGGACCAGGAAAACATACAGGCGAAAAGAGCCCGGAAAGCTGACACCTTCATGGGCACTGCACACTGACAGCCTGCAGTACCGCTACAGGACACCAGGTGTCATCACGTGATGGTGACTTGACATCTGACGCAGGCAGCCCAAGAAGAGTCAAGGAAGGTTATCGCGATGGTAATCTTCTTATTCCATTTGGCTGCACCATGCGTCACCAGCTCCCTAGCGGTTATGTCCTTCTGCCTGCACCCTCCTTCTTCTACTTGCTTGTCTGCGCCCAGGGCAGTCGCCCTGCCCGCACTGCCTAAGAAACAGCCCTACTTCTTGCTTCAGGTTCTCTTTAAACTGCAGTGTCAGTTGTAACTTACAAACATTGCAGGTCCAATTTCCAAAAAGCTTTTAAAACAAATGGATAGAAACCTATCCATAGGAGCTTATCTGTCATGTTGTTTATCTAGACCATTAAAGGTAGATTCACAAGGGCAAAAGTACACGATGCATTATTCTAACCTTTGAGCACAGCTAATTTCTGAAACAGCACAGAGCACATTTACCAATCACTTTATTTATGTAAAGAAGTCAAATTTCTCACCTATTCACGCAACAAATGCACACATTTACTTTATGTTTTATGAGGTATTATTATGTGTAATGGGATGTTAATATGACCCCAAATGTCCATAATGGCTAATACGCTTCAGTGAGAGTTAGCTATTTAACCTGATGTTCAGTTTGAGCTTTGTGGTATAAGCAGGCTAGGATGAGTCATGCACGCACCCTTTTCATGTCTCACAGAGACCATTACAAGCTAGATGGAACAATTATCTGCCTCACAAATGTTTTTAGTACTGTGCAATTTTTCATCACAGGCTTTACCACAGTTAAGAGTATCAAACGGTTTTCTCCAAATGTACGTAAAACGAAGAAGATGGAAATGGCGCTGCATTATAATTGAAATGTTTACGTTAGCCCCCAAGCATGTTAATTTGTACAGCTGCCAAAAGCACCTGTAACAAATCTTTGCCTCTCATCAAACGACAATACATTAAAATAAGCCTTTATCATACCTGCAGCTTGAAGTAAAATACATGCCTACCACTGGATTTTTTATTTATTTTCATTTTGCCTGTATGGAAGTTGCCATCTTTCTAATGATGTCAGCAGGCCTGGATTTACATCACAGGAGCCTATAGGCACAGATGTCATAGCACCCTAGAGTTTGCCTGACATAAACCTACAAACACCTGCCAAACCACAGCACAAGCTGTCACTTCTCCCTTACTTCCCTTGCCCATCATAGTTAGCTACAAGTACCCCTTAGTATTAAGTAACTAGAGCAGAGCTATCCTCTGTATTAAAGGAACAATATCAAACCAAGTGTTCTAAAATGACAATGTACAAAAAATGTCTAAGTAGTGGTGTTAACATATTCCTGCTTTTCATGTTAAATATCAGAAGCTGACAAAAGCAAAAAAGGCAAAAGCTGTAATTCACTGTGTGTAGATTTTAGCTGCGGTTGGATTGTCTCATTTGCATAGGTGAATCTCTGCAGTCTGACATGCTAAGAACAGTGTAATATTTTTTATTTTTTTTTAACAATAGATTTTTATTGTAATTTTTTCTTTCAAAACAGACATATATGGTGCGGGATATACAATAAATGTGTAACATAGCATATAATAAAAAGTTCAGAAATTAAACCTGTTCGCCAACTCCTTCCATATTTCAGGCTCTTAACCTTTTGAGGACTGCAGTCTTAAACCCCCCCTAGTGACCAGGCCATTTTATGCAAAATTGGCCACTGCAGCTTTAAGGCCAAGCTGCAGGGCCACACCATACAGCACACAAGTGATCCTTCCTCCCTTTTCTCCCCACCAACAGAGCTTTCTGTTGGTGGGATCTGATCGCTCCTCATGTTTATTTTATTTTACAAATATTTTTGTTTATTTTTTTTACATTTTTTAAACTAAAAATCTGTAACGATCGGTGTAGCACAGAGAGGATCTGATTACCGGTGATCTGCAGTATCACTGGAAATACAGATATATACCAGATTATAGATGATCTGCAGTATCACCGATAATCCGATATACAAACTAACCTCTGGACACCTGAGTAGAGTGTTTGGTGCAAACAGTAATAATGAGAGGACTGGGCCTCAGAGCAGTAAGGAGTACTGCACAATTCCTTCAGGACTCTCCCGGAGGGAGGAGTAAGGCAGAGAGAAGGAACGACAGAACGAAAGTGACACTCAAGAGGAAGTGTCACTATCAGGACTGGGAACCGCCTCTAACAGTAAGGTCGGTTCTCGAGGTCGGACAAGCCAGGTTGTAAACACGTGGACAGATAAGGTACAGATTCAGAAGGCAGAAGCGGAGTCTAAAGTACAGGCAGGGTCGGCAACAGGGTATCAGATATATCGGGGTACAGAATCAGGAGGCAGGTGCGGAGTCTAAAGACGAGCCGGGGTTCGGCAACAGAGTATCAGATAAAGCAAGGTACAAGATCAGAGTTCAGAAGAATGGTCAGACAGGCAAACAGGTCATAACAGATAATCACAATCAAACTAGTACTTTAAACTATCAACAGAATCTAGCAAAGTGTAGGATTACAGCTCCAGCTGGTCCCGGCACACTTTAGGATCTGCCTAAGGTCTGAGTGCTACCACGTTGTGTTCGCAACGCCAGACAAACAGCAACTGAAGAGCCAGCAGTATATATATACAGGCATCTCTCCAGCACCTCCCTAAGTGCTGGACCATTGAGATGTGGAGCCAGTGTCAGCTGACCCACTTCTGGCTGTCATATAATCCCTGCCTGAGTGCGCGCGCGTGTCACTCTAAGCCTAGAGGGACTACGTGTCCCAGCCACACCTCAGCAATGGGGCCATGCGCGCTAACCGCCGCGTCCAACGCGACGGTTTCTCCGCGCTCCGCCATGCCCCGTATGGAGACAGCCGCCTCACACTGAGTGGAGGCGGCTGCCTCTCCGTGCTCCGCCATGCCATGTGCGGAAAGAGTCGCCTCCCGCCGAGTCATCCCAGAAGGGCTGAATCCCTGGACACTCCCAGAATATGTGTACAAGAGTACCAGTTTGGAAGCACTTCCTCCAGCATAGATCAGATGTGGAAGTGAAAAAAAGAGCTAGCTTTTTGGGGGTATAGTACCATTTGAGTAAGATTTTGTGATACGTTTTCCAGTGAGCCATATATTTGGAGTATTTGCAAATATCTGCGGAAGCTTTTATTAAATGGTATGGTTGTATTTGTGTGGAAAGATCATTTGACCATGTCAAGCAGTATCTATTTAACTGTCTGTTAGAATCGGAGGTTAGGGCATTATACCATACTAGTAGACCTAAGCCCCTCCCCTCTCCTCTCCCCTCCCCACTTCTCTCCTCTCCCCTTCCTTCCCTTTCACTCTCCCCGTGACCGCTGCAGTCACCGCGCATGCGCGCACCAGCCACGCGCACACCCACCGCAGGCACGCCGATGACCCGCCGCGCATGCGCACACCGCCTGCCCGCCATGTGCGCGCACAGCCAGCCCATCCTCCCTCATCTGTCAGTCTCTGCATCCCTCCCTGCACATGTGCAGTAGCGCAAAACACGGGACACACACACACACACACCGGAAGTGCAGGGATGGGACGCAGAGACATTAGGGTTTTATTATATACGAATGCCTTCGGGCTTGGGGAAGATGGAGTTAAGATGCTTAATTAGTAAGAATAGTGTAATATTGAAGCAGAGTTATATGAAAAGCCTTGTGGTATCAGGTTTCACATACTATTACAAATGTTCATGTTGTGCTTCATGTTGTGCATAAGATACATTTCCTCTGTTTTCTGCAGACAGCTCAGTCAGAGACAGGCAGCTGCCAAGAGCTTTCTCACACACACAGGTTTAACAGATGCAGTGTGACAGGAATTTCCCCCTCCCTTCATGATGTAGCCCATCAGATTTTGGCGTCACTGAAGCATGAAAGGAATTTGATAACAGTAAACAAAGAGATAACCAGTCAAATGTATACACCTGTACTTAACAGCACTTCCCTAACAATTCCTATCTTAATTGAAAAAAACATGTTAATTGATAGTGTTTCTTTAAGTAGCTAGAGGTACACCCAAGTATTAGGTAGCCTCCTACTGAAGGGAGATATGGCCATTGGAATGCAGAGACCAGGGTAAGAAACCTCACATTTGCACTCCACTTGGGACTCTGCATATGGAGAGAGGGAGGCACTTGGGGAGGGGAATGAGCCGTCTTTCAATTATCAGACGCCTGTAGGCAAGTGCCTACAGTGCTTTATGGTAAATCCAGTTCTGAATGTCAGAAGTAAGCAAAAAATAGAAACATTTAGCCACCCCTACTCTACAGTCACTTCAGCCTTTCAGTGAAAGCTACCAGACTGTAGCGATTCCTTATCAGGTTATTGTTTAAAGCCGACCTGAACTCAGAACTTCCTCTCTGCTCTAAAAGATAAGTAACAGCATAATAACGTTTAAAGAAAAACATTTCTTTGTTACAGCACATACAAATCCTGCAATAAATCTGCACTGTGTCTACTATCTGCTTTTATGGAAGCAGACATAGGGTTAACGTCCGGTGTTTAAAAATTAGCTGCTCTGCTGAGGCAGCCAGCTGAGAGTTTAAATGACACTCATGATTAGTCACAGATAGGGGGAATTAGACAGGCTAAACTTTGTAAATACATACAGAGTGCATTTCTCTATGTTTTCCTTCTGTCCTGTGCAAGAGTTGAGCTCCATTTTAAACCAGAGTCTGTAAAATTTGTATTAACTTTATCAGTATAAACATGAAGAAGTCTTAACAGTGAATTAGCTGTTGACCTACATTTATGCTGCTGCTTATTTATTCTATTGTTTTATGGAAAAAAAATCTAGCACAAAGTGTACTTAAAATTCATGAGGGATTGTAATAAATTACTCTTGTGCTGCCGATCTGGTTTGGCAGAAAACTAACTTTTGCCTTTTTTACCCCTGTGATGATCTGAATTTAAAGGGAATGTGAAGTAAAAAGTATAGGGAGGCTGCCATATTTATTTCCTTTTAAATAATACCAGTTGGCTGGCAGCCCTGCGATCTATTTAGCTGCAGTAGTCTCTGAATCACACCAGAAACAAGCATGCAGCTAATCTTGTCAGATTTGACAGGAATGTCAGAAACACCTGATCTGCTGCATGCTTGTTCAGGGTCTATGGCCAAATGTTTAACCTCTTGAGGACTGCAGTGCTAAACCCCCCTAGTAACCAGGCCATTTTCAATAAAATAGGCCACTGCAGCTTTAAGGCTAAGCTGCAGGGCCGCACAACATAGCACACAAGTGATCCCCCCCCTTTTCTCCCCACCAACAGAGCTCTCTGTTGGTGGGGTCTAATCGCTCCTCCCATGTTTATTTATTTTTTTTATAAATGTTATTGTTGTCTTTAAAAAAAACAAAAACCTGTTTCTTTAAATAATCTCCCTCCCTCCAGCCAGCCAATTATGGCGATCGGCTGTCATAGGCTTCTGCCTATAAGAGCCGAACGCTCTCTTGTCCCCCAGGGGGACAGCCGTGTCACACGGCTGTCCCCAGTGCAGCGCTGCTGCTGATCACAGCGGTGTACCATGCAAATAGACGGCGATCACGCCGTCTAACAGTCTTCAGAGTGGCAATAGCCGCTCGGAGACTGAAGGCGGGACGGAGCTCCGCGCCCCAAGCAGGAGATGCACGCGCAGCCTGCGCGCGATCTCCTGCAAAACAGAGCCCCAGGACTTTACGCCAATTGGCGTTAGGCGGTCCTGGGGCTGCCGCCGCGGCCACGCACATCGGCAAGAGGTTAAGAGGCAGAGTATCAGCAGGATAGCCAGGCAACTGGTATTGTTTAAAAAGAAATAAATATGGCAGCCTCCCTCTACCTCTCGCTTCTGGTCCCCTAAAGGCCACCTGATTAAGAGGGATATGGAGGCTGCCATATTTGTTTGCTCTTAAACAATGCAAATTGCCTGGCTGTCCTGCTAGCCATAGACCCTGAACAAGCACGCAGAGCAGATTTTTGACAGAAGTCTGGATTTGCCACATGCTTTTTTCAGGTATGTGATTGATACACTTCTGATGCTAGAGAAATCAGCAGGACAGTTAGGGCCCGTTTCCACTAGCCACCGCGCGTGTGGGAGACACGCGGCGGCACTTTTGGGTCTGCGGGAACGCAGACGAATCCCAGAAGACGGCTATGGGATTTGCTGCCTCCCGTGCGAAAACTGTGGGCAATGCCGGCTGAATTGCTAGGGCAAGCGATTCGGCCGGTGACGCCATTATTTCCTATGGCAGAATTTCCCCAAGCAATTTGCCTGCGGGAAAACTCTGCGGATTCGGCCCGGTTTCCGCACTAGTGGAAACGGGCCCTCAGGCAGGCAATTTGCATTGTTTAAAAGGAAACAAATATAGCAGCCTCCATATTCCTCTCATTTTAGGCGTCCTATAAATAAAAAGATAGTAGGCAGTAGTACTTTCCACAGCTGCGTTAACAGTGATACATAATTTCTTCCAAGCAAAACCCATTCCTTTTGTTGTCCCTCTAGGTGATGGTACTGTCTGTGGTACAATCAATCAAGAATGGAATGATGTCTCCCTAGTGCCCTCTCAGAGCACAGCCTAAGAGATGACTAAAGAGGAAGTTTGAAAAGCATTTAAAATTTTTTAAAGCTGGTTTCAGACAAATACATTGTTATGTTTACCTCAAAAATGCTTGACATCCGCAAGCCTTTGTATACAGTAATGGCTATAGTGTGAAAAGATAACAGGATGTTCCCAATATAGCTGTCAGAGAGGCCATTTTAGTTAAACTGTATGTGCTGCTAAAGGTCCAGCTGACTATTCCAACAGAACTGGCAAAAAAACAAAAAAACAAAAACAAAACAGCATCACAACGACAAGCAGATGTTTAAAGGACCACTGTCACAAAAATCCTAAAATACAAGTGAACACAAACAGGAAGCATGTTTCTTCCAGAGTAAAATGTGCCATACATTACTTTTCTCCTATGGTGCTGTCACTTCCAGTAGGTAGTCCATCTCTCCATAGGGGATTCTCAGCATGGCCTTTATTCATTATAAAGACACTCCTTTAAAAAGATTAATAAAAAAGATGCTGGCCTGCCTCCATACTTGCTGCCCACTTTTTTGGCAGTTGGACAGTGCAACTGCCATTCACTAAGTGCTTTTGAAAATAAAGAAAACCCTGAGAATCCCCCATGCACAGATGGGCTAGTTCAAAACCTGTCAGTTCTGTCAGATTTCTACTACTTACTGTAAGTGAAAGCAACATAAGGGAAAAGTAATTTATGGCTCATTTTACTCTGGAAGAAACATACTAATTATTTTTGTATGTTTACATATATTTTAAATTGTAATATTTTTTTGTGACGGTGGCCCTTTAACTTTTTGGTCTTATATTTTGTCCTCATCATTTCCTCAGTTCTGAGCATCATTAACCTCAAAGTATAACTCCATTTTTCTGTTGGAAAAATAGTATTATGCAAGTAATTCTGTACCGGTAATAGTAGTTTACACTGCTACTGACAGGAAATTATTTGTTGGGCATATCAGGTTGGCATCGGCGATTATTATTTAAAGCCCCTCCTGTGGTGTTAAGCTAATATCCTGTGCAGAAGAAATAAAGTGGGGCATTACTGGGCAGGACATACTTAGAGGGTTGACCAAATTGTAATCATTCACGTGAATTACATGAATCATTCAAATGGAATAAGAAATAATTTTAACATTAAATAGCAAAATGACTTGTTGAAGTACACCTCATTTGAGAGTGATATGGGGGCAGATATTTCCTTTTAAACAATACTGTTTGCCCAGCTCTCCTGGTGAGCCTTTGTCTCTAAAACTCTTGAACAAGTATACAGATCGGGTGTTTCTGACTAGAGATGGCCCGAAAGCTTCGCCGGCGAACGGTTCCAGGCGAACTTCGGTGGTTCGAAATCGCGGAGAACTGTGAACTTTACCGGAAGTTCGATTCGCCCCTATAGTGCACCATTAGGGTCAACTTTGACCCTCTACATCACACGTCAGCAGGCACATTGTAGCCAATCAGGCTACACTCCCTCCTGGAGCCTCTCCCCCCCTTATAAAGGGCAGGCAGCATCAGCCATTTTACTCACTATATCTACCTGCTGTTGTTCACTTCAGTGCACCCACCTACCTATGTGAGCTGAGCACAAGCAGTGTCACTGTGCCTGTCCAATACCTGTCTGAGTGTGACAGGTGCACATTGTAATACCCAACACTGCATATACCTACCTGCCGTTGTTTCCTTCAGTGCACCCACCTACCTATGTGAGCTGAGCGCATGCAGTGTCACTGGGCCTCTTCGATACGTGTCTGTGTGTGGCAGGTGCACATTGTAATACCCATTACTGCATATACCTACCTGTTGTTCACAGTGCACCCACCTACCTATGTGAGCTGAGCGCGCACAGTATCACTGTGCCTGTCCGGTACCTGTCTGTTCCCTGCTGGGTGGCCTTCCCAAAGGAAGGCCACCCAGCAGGTCTGTGCGAGGTTTTGGCATGTATCCCACTCCGCCATGCCCCCCTCCAGGTGTTAGACCCCTTGAAACATCTTTTCCATCACTTTTGTGGCCAGCATAAGTGTTTCTAGTTTTCAAAGTTCACCTGTCCATTAAAGTCTATTGCAAATCGAACGTTTGGCGAAGGTTCCTGGTTCGCGAACCTAAAATCGGAGGTTTGGGCCATCTCTATTTCTGACTGATATCTGACTGGATTAGCTGCATGCTTGATTCAGATGTGTGATTCAGACACTCCTGCAGCTAGAGAGACCAGCAGTACTGGTATTGTTTAAAGCAGCAGGGACAGCCATACTATCCCAGGAAAAAAATATATATATAAGTAGATAAATACTTGTTCTACTTACACAACATATGTAATGCACTGTCCATGTTTTGATTTCAGTGAATTTTATATAGTAAATAAAGAGAAACCTCTTTTAGGCATTTTCCATCTTTACTGTTTCTGCCTGAAGCCAATCATGATGACATTTTCTCCCTTACTCTTTTTTTCTCCTAGAAACTGCACTGTTATATCTAGCTTGCTTTGTAAACACATGTGAGCACAGCATAGATCGTAATTTAGCATTTTCTGCAGAGGGGAGAGGTGTATTGTTTCACACTGAACTGTCCTCAGCCGATCAGTGAGAAGCAGGAATGTGGGAGGGGAGATAACAAGCTTCCCTCTACTCGGTAATGTACCAAATAGAGCCAGGCCGACTGAGATAAGATTTATTAAAGCAGAAACATTTATAAGTATATTAGCATACCTGCAATGCAGAATCAGGTTGTAGACTGCATAATAAACACAGAGCAGTGGGTAAATGGAATTTGAGTTTATGGCTGCTAATCCTGCTTTAAAAGGAAAATATATATATATATATATATATATATATATATATATATATATATATATATATATATATATATATATATATATATATATCCATATCCCTCTCAGATCATATGTACTTTACACACTGATGCACGGTATAACAGTTTATAACAACAGTTGAATATCATTTTGCAATACGTTTTTCAATTTATATCATTTATCTCCATGAAATGTTTGTCTTTTCTTCCTAAAAACAAAGTTATACATCCCATAGACAGCATGAGAGTTTATAAGTAATGAAACTCACAATATTATCAGCACCTATCTGTTTAGAGATATATATAGAGCTAAGAAGAAATTGAGTAATTCTCATGGATTCTTACAAGGTGAAGGAGTTTGGTGAGCTGCTGAAAAGGTTAGGTAAGGGTTAGGACCTGCTTATCCCATGGCGGTGCTGAAGGTCTGCTGCTTTGCAGTAGGCAGTACATACAGATGAGGAAATATAATTAAACAATAAAAAGTAACTCTATTTATCATGCAGCTTTTATTGTCTTTTTTGTCTGTCTACCCTTTGTGTGAATAAATATTCAAGTCTTGAAATGATGTCAGTGAAATGACTTACAATTGATTGGAGCCTTCACTTTCCTTTATCCATCTAATTTCCTTTTGTCTTTTGACTTTACCTCTTAATTGGATGAGGTTGCAATCTTGTTTTGCCAAGAGAATATTTAAAAAGGCATGGTTCACAAAATTCTTTTAGTTCCAGCACCTTTGATTTTATATCCTTGGACATCTATTTCATTAACGTTTACCTCTCATTGTGCATTACAATTACTTTCAGTAATTACTACCTGTGGTGGATTACATTAGTCTGAACTAAGATGTGACTAAAAAAATTCCATCTCAAAGCAATTACACATTCACATATGTGTGCAATTATCCTCTGCTTGTTCCCCTCCCATCTTTCTTTAAGGTTTACCATGGGTATTGTGTGGAAGAAAATCCATTGTTTTTGGTTGAAACACAGAGTATGCTTAAAAGTATAAAAATCATCATGATTTGAGCACTATGTCATTAAAATTATTATGCACAGAAAAATAATAAAATACTGTGGCCCTTTTCAATATTAACATGCAAGTTTTAAAATGAGGTTTCTTTAGAGAAATACTACTGCCACAGCTGACATTTGTTAAAGCGGTATTGTCACCATAAAAATCAAATTTCAACAGCAACTAGTCTAAGTGATAAAGATGCTAATCCTGCATTTAAACTTGCAAAACTTTTTCTGCTGGAGTTATCACATACTTTATGCAGAGCAGGGACAAGGTCCTCCAGCACCCAAGGCTGAGACACCAAAGTGCGCCCCTCCATCCCTTCCACCCCAGCCGTCACACACTGATTGCTATTACACTAAGAGGGCCACAGGGCCCACAACCTCCCCTACACCTTAATATCTAGTTATCTGGCTTGCAGTCACTGCTATGTATCCCCTTTTCTTATTTCTTTCTGTTTCATACACAATTAGGAATGACAGCTGAATGAATTGTGCGCCCCCTCCTACACTGCGCCCTGAGGCTGGAGCCTCTCCAGCCTATGCCTCGGCCCGGCCCTGACTTTATGAGCACTGATCCTAGTGCCAAACAATGCAAAAGAGTTGAATGCTGGGAGTTCTTTTTATCTATTATATATTTCTCCTCTTCCATTTATTTCCCTGCCTAGCTTTCTTATCTGAAACACCTCTGCTCACTTGTGTTTACAAGCAAGGGCTGAGGTGACTCAGCGATTGGAGGATAAGACAGTGTAGTTCCTAGTATACACCTCAGTGTCTGAAGACTCTGGGAGGAGGGCAGCTAATGCATACACAATGAGCAAGAGAAGGGAGGGGGAGAAAACAAGAGTCAGGGAGGATATGATGTCAGCACTACCTTGGCAAGATGGCCATTGCCTAGAATTGGATTTTCTGCTTTTCCTTTATAAAATTCACAGGAATCAGTACGTGGATAACACAATACATCTGTTATGCAAGTAGAAGTAGTATTTATCTACTTATATATGTGTTTTTTATTTCTAGGTGTAACGATTGGTGTCAGCAAGAACAGATTTTCTGATTATTGGTGATCTGCAGTATCACCAATAATACAGATACTATACCTGATTATGTGGTTATCTGCAGAATTCCCAATAATGCGAGTATAGCAAGACACAGGACAACCAGATGTAAAGATAGGTGTTTGGTGCAACAGTAACACAGAGATACCAACTCCCCCAGAGAAGCTGGTAGAGGGAGATATCTCTATAGAACACAGGGATCAGCACTCGAGCAAGCTGGAGATGCAGATGAACTAGTAATCAGTTCACCCGAGGAGCGGGTGGTGCACAGTAAGACAACGTATACTGATCACCCGTGGAGCGGGTGATTCAGACTGTACTGCAGCAGGTGATCACCTGAGGGGCAGGAGATCAAGACTGTACTGCAACTCCTGAGGAGCAGGTGATGAGGACAGTACCGTAGTTACTAGTCACCTGAGGAGCAGGTGATTTAGACTGTACTGCAGCTACTGGTCACCTGAGGAGCAGGTGATTAAGAATGTACTGCAGCTACTGGTCACCTGAGGAGCAGGTGATTAAGACTGTACTGCAGCTACTGGTCACCTGAGGAGCAGGTGATTAAGCTGTACAGAGAATCCCTCGCCAGGGACTAGGCTCACTGGTGAGGGCAGGAAAGTCAGACAAGCAGATTCGGCAACAAACGGACAGATACGGTACAAAGACAGAAGGCATAAATCAGAGTAGTGTTCATGCTGAGTCGGCAACAGGATCAGATAGGCAGAAGCACAGAATCAGTAAGCAGAAGAGTAGTCAAGGCTAGCAGAAGGTCATAACAAATAATACAATTCAATTAGTACTTTAGCTATCAACAGAATCTGACTAAGTTTGGATCCCCAGCTCCTGCTGGTTCTAGCACACTTTGGGATCTGACTAAGGTCTGAGTGCTAACACGTAGCATTTGCAACAGCAGACGAGGAGCTACTGACAGGCAGGTCCTATATATACTGAGAGCGCCTCACAGCGCCGCCCCAGTCACTCAACCAATCAGGAGCACTGCTGGAGTCAGCTGACCGGCTGATCAGCTGACTCCCCTTCTATTCGCATAAAGGTCCTGTCGCTTGGCGCGCGCGCGCGTAGCCCTCAGTCTATGTGCAACTGACAGACCAGGCAAAACTCCACCGTGTAACTGCACGGCGAAGGCCGCCGGCTGAGACGCGGAGACAGCCGCCATGCCGCTCTCCGCTGCGGCAGCATCTCCGCTATCTATTACAGTACCCCCCCCCCCCTGAGGAGTGGACCCCGGACACTTCTTACACGGCTTTTCAGGGTGTAACTCATGAAACTCTTTCTTTAGATCCTCGGCATGCATGCGGCAATCCGGAACCCAAGTTCTCTCCTCCAGGCCATACCCCTTCCAATGGACCAGGTACTGTACAGAATTCTGCACTAATCGAGAATCTAAAATCTTCTTGATCTCATACTCAGGTTGGTCGTCAATCATCACAGGGGGGGGGGGGGGGGGAGAGGAATCCACATGTACAGCAGGCTTCAACAAAAAAATATGAAATTATCTCACACCTCTCATGCTGGCTGGGAGATCAATTACATATGTCACGTCATTACTCTTTCTGGACACAGGATATGGGCCTACAAATCTGGGTCCTAACTTAGGTGATGGTTGCTTTAACGCCAGATGCCGAGTAGACACCTACACCATGTTTCCTGGGAAAAACTTCCACTCTACAGACCGCCTTTTATCCACCTGTTTTTTCTGCGTCTGGAAGGCTTTTCCCAGATTCCTTTTTACAAGCCCCCAAATTTCCTTCAATGCCCTTTGCCAATCCTCTAGAGCCGGAAAAGGGGAAGATTCCACTGGTATTGGGGAGAATTTGGGAGATCTCCCCGAAACCACCTGGAAAGGAGAAAAACCTGAAGAGGAACTCTTCAGATTATTATGCGCAAATTCCGCAAATGGCAGAAACTTTACCCAATCTGACTGCGCATCTGCCACATAACACCTGAGAAATCGCTCCAAGGACTGGTTAGCTCTTTCGGTCTGTCCATTGGTCTGTGGGTAGTAGCCTGATGAAAATGAAAGGTCCATACCGAGCTGGTGGCAAAAGGCTCTCCAGAATTTAGACACAAACTGGACTCCCCTATCTGACACCACATTTTCCGCAATGCCATGCAGCCGGAAAATGTGCTGGATGAAGAGATCAGCCAATTCCTGGGCCGAGGGGAGTCCCTTCAGAGGGACAAAATGAGCCATTTTACTGAACCTATCAACTACCACCCAGATGACCGACTTGCCCTCAGATCTGGGGAGTTCTCCTACAAAGTCCATAGACAAGTGAGTCCATGGTTCATTTGGCACCGGTAAAGGTTGTAGCATACCTACTGGTGCTTGATGAGAGGGTTTATTTCGGACACACACAGAGCACTCTCTCACAAACTCTTTGCAATCAAGAGCCAACGAAGGCCACCATACACATCTGGCCAGAAGGTCCTGAGTTCGAGCAGCCCTGGAATGCCCTGCATTCTTATGGGCGTGGAACAATTGCAAGAGTTGTAGGCGAAAAGGAAGTGGCAAAAACAGAACCCCCTCGGGCTTCCCTTCTGGAATATCTTGCTGGTAAGGCCCTAGGGTAACCGCCCAGTCTTCCCAGGTTTCCGTGGCTGCCACCACCAGTCTTTGAGGTAAGATGGTCTCAGGGGTTGATGGCTGAACTGTCTCACGCTCAAAACACCTAGATAATGCATCTGCTTTGACATTCTTACTTCGCGGTGTATACGTGATAACAAACCTGAACCATGAAAAGAACAAGGACCAGCGAGCCTGTCGGGGGCTAAGTCTCTTGGCCCCTTCGATGTACTCCAAATTTTCATGATCAGTATAGACCGTGATTGTATGTTCTGCCCCTTCCAGCCAATGGCACCATTCTTCAAAGGCTAACTTAATGGCCAAGAGCTCCCTATTGCCAATATCGTAGTTCCTCTCAGCTGGAGAGAACCTACGAGAAAAGAAGGCACAGAGATGTAGTTTGCCTTGAAGGCCAGAGCGTTGAGACAGTACAGCCCCAACCCCAATCTCCGATGCATCCACCTCAACAATGAAGGGGAAGGTGACATCCACGTGTCTCAAAATGGGAGCAGAACAAAATAACTTTTTCAACGTAGCGAAGGCAGACTGTGCCTCTACTGTCCAATGGTAAGTGTCAGCCCCCTTCTTGGTAAGGTTGGTGAGGGGTGACATTACAGAAGAAAACCCTTTGATGAACTTCCTGTAGTAATTGGCGAAGCAAAGAAATCTTTGGAGTGCCTTCAATCCTACAGGTTGAGGCCACTCCAATACAGCAGCGACTTTTTCAGGATCCATGGAGAGACCTGAAGTGGAAATAATATATACAAAAAAAGGGACCTTAGTGACTTCAAAGAGGCATTTCTCTAACTTCGCATACAACGAGTTCTGCCTCAATTTTCTTAAAACGAACTTCACATGTTTCCGATGTTCACTTAGATTGGGTGAGAAAATCAGTATATCGTCCAGATACACTAGCACACATTTTCCCAGAACTTCCCTAAAGACTTCATTGATCAACTCCTGGAAGACGGCAGGAGCATTACACTACCCGAAGGGCATGACCAGATACTCGTAGTGCCCATCTGGCGTGTTGAATGCTGTCTTCCATTCATCACCGTCCCTAATGCGTACCAGGTTGTATGCTCCTCGTAGGTCTAGCTTAGAGAAGATACTGGCATTAGTCATCTGAGCAAACAAATCATCAATCAAAGGCAATGGATAGCGATTTTTCACTGTGATCTTATGTAAACCCCGATAGTCAATACAAGGTCGAAGCCTACCGTCCTTTTTCTGTACAAAAAGGAACCCAGCCCCTGCTGGTGACCGGGAAGGATGGGTAAAGCCCTTGGCCAAATTTTCTTTAATGTATTCCTGCATAGCCAGCTTCTCTGGCCCCAACAGATTATAGAGATGGCCTCTAGGGGGCATACAACCTGATCTTAACTCTATGGGACAGTCGAAGCTCCAGTGTGGCGGGAGTTTCTCTGCTAATTTTGGACAAAACACATCAGAAAATTCTGCGTACTGCACTGGCACCCCTTTCACCTGAACCTTGGTGGCGCAAACAGCAACTCTCTCCAAACAATGATGATGACAATCGGCTGAACAGCTCTGTAGCTGACCTGAAGCCCAGTCAATCTAAGGGGAGTGTAGTTGCAACCAAGGCATACAGAGGATTATGGTGGAGGTTGCCATTTGCAGGACAAAGAACTGTAGTTTCTCCTTATGTAGAACCCCGATATTACACAACAATAAGGGGGTTTGGGAGAGAGGCTGTCTACACTGTAATGGAGAGTCATCTACCGCTGTGATCAAAATCTGACAGTCTAAAGGAAGTAAGGGAATCCCCAATTTTTTGACAAAGTCATAATCTATAAAATTAGCTGCAGAGCCTGAGTCCATGAATGCTTCTGTGGTCGTGACCCTCCCCTCCCAGGTAATGGAGTAAGGGAGGAGTAAGCGGTTATTATCTAGAGGTAAACACGGCTCGCCTAGGGTATTACCTCTGACTACACCTAGGCGGCAGCATTTCCCGACTTTTTAGGGTAATTCTGGACAATGTGACCCTCCTCAGCACAGTATAGACAGAGTCTTTCTGACCTTCTGCGATTCTTCTCCACTTGTGTTATCCTAGACTGACCGAACTGCATCGGTTCGTCCTGAGGTGACGAGGGTGGAGAAGAGGCATAGGAAACAGATCTTACAGCATTTCTGCCACTGGTTTGTTTTTGATAGCGAAGGCGGCGATCAACCCGCACCGCCAATGAAATTGCTTCGTCTAGAGATTTAGGCTCAGGATGACCTAACATCAAATCAGAAACTGCATCGGATAGTCCTGACAGGAAACAGTCTAATAAAGCATACGTTCACCATCTAGCTGATACAGCCCACCTCCTAAATTCTGCGGCATAAACCTCCACTGGATTACGACCTTGCCTGAGAGTCTTTAGTTTCCTCTCAGCCGTGATAGCAATATCCAGATCATCGTATATAACGGCCATGGCCTTAAAAAACTCCTGAACTGAGCATAATGCCTCATGCCCTATGTGAAGACTATATGCCCATGTTTGTGAATCTCCTGTCAAAAGGGTCATTATAAAGGTTACCCTCTGGTTCTCAGATCCTGACAGATTGTGTCTCAACTCAAAATAGGATAGTACACGGTTTCTGAAATTCTGAAAGTCAGATCTATGCCCAGAAAACTTTTTGGGTACGGACATACGAAGGTCCGTGACTGAAGGGGATCGCACTGTATCAATAGTCGTTTGAAGTACCTGTACTGTCCCAGACAGTTGAGTGATCTGAGTCTGTTGGGTATTGATCACCCCGGTAAGATTGTTTACTGCGGTGGTCAGGACTTAAACCTGACTATACATTGCGTCCATAATGTTTGGTCTGCTGTTCTGTAACGATTGGTGTCAGCAAGAACAGATTTTCTGATTATTGGTGATCTGCAGTATCACCAATAATACAGATGCTATACCTGATTATGTGGTGATCTGCAGAATCACCAATAATGCGAGTATAGCGAGACACAGGACAACCAGATGTAAAGATAGGTGTTTGGTGCAACAGTAATACAGATAGAGATACCAACTCCTGACAATATAGAAACAAGGGCACAAATTGCCCATGGCTGTAGTCCCTTAGCTATCTTACCCATATTTGAGAAAAGGTGATGGGCGGGGCCAACCCCAAAACTACAATTTACCAATTAATCTGAACACATATGGGTTTTCCGGCCACCTTAATATGCAAAGTATCACAATTTTATTGATTAGCCAAGGACATACAAAATTCTCAATTATTCACAAAAGAAAAGGACACATATGATTCAAGTTTAAAATTGCGTATGCAAAGCTACATATAGCCATCAATCAGCCGTAATAATTACTATTTCAGCTCGGTAGTGCATAAAGGAATTACACATTCACACACTCCAAGCATTCCGCGCTTTCGCACTGGTGCCATGCAGTATTAAATAGTTGTGGTGGGGGCCCCCCTTTTAATAATTCAATAGTTCAGATTCCTGTTAAGGTCCACCACTGATACTTGGATTAAGGAACATTTGGGCTGACAAAAGTCAATTCCCCCGGAGATAATACAGTTCAAATGTCTGTCTTAGAAAGGTAAAGGATGGGTCTCACCACATGTTATTGCTAGCGTCCATTCAACTCCCCTGGTACAAATATCACCATTTCATGCACCATCATGGAGTAACCTGAAGAATGGAAGGCCGCCTCTCTACCCGTTGAGTGGATCGCCTCGTCCTATGCAGTCTTGTTAGCTGCTTCATCCGCGAAGGCATCCAAAGGAGACGGGACCCTACTCCATGCGCTCACCAGCGCGAAAGCGCAGCCGAGAGGTTAGGCTGTGTGGCTCCGGCCACCGACGTTTCGCGTCATATGCACCAGGGAGTACAGGCCAAGAGGTGGCCTTCCATTCTTCAGGTTACTCCATAATGGTGCACGAAATGGTGATACTTGTACCGGGGGAGTTGAATGAACGCTAGCAATAACATGTGGTGAGACCCATCCTTTACCTTTCTAAGACAGACATTTGAACTGTATTATCTCCGGGGGAATTGACTTTTGTCAGCCCAAATGTTCCTTAATCCAAGTATCAGTGGTGGACCTTAACAGGAATCTGAACTATTGAATTATTAAAAGGGGGGCCCCCACCACAACTATTTAATACTGCATGGCACCAGTGCGAAAGCGCGGAATGCTTGGAGTGTGTGAATGTGTAATTCCTTTATGCACTACCGAGCTGAAATAGTAATTATTACGGCTGATTGATGGCTATATGTAGCATTGCATACGCAATTTTAAACTTGAATCATATGTGTCCTTTTCTTTTGTGAATAATTGAGAATTTTGTATGTCCTTGACTAATCAATAAAATTTTGATACTTTGCATATTAAGGTGGCCGGAAAACCCATATGTGTTCAGATTAATTGGTAAAGAGATACCAACTCCCCCAGAGAAGCTGGTAGAGGGAGATATCTCTATAGAACACAGGGATCAACACTCCAGCAAGCTGGAGATGCAGATGAACTAGTAATCAGTTCACTCGAAGAGCGGGTGGTGCACAGTAAGACAACGTATACTGATCACCCGTGGAGCGGGTGATTCAGACTGTACTGCAGCAGGTGATCACTTGAGGGGCAGGAGATCAAGACTGTACTGCAACTCCTAATCACCTGAGGAGCAGGTGATGAGGACAGTACCGTAGTTACTAGTCACCTGAGGAGCAGGTGATTTAGACTGTACTGCAGCTACTGGCCACCTGAGGAGCAGGTGATTAAGAATGTACTGCAGCTACTGGTCACCTGAGGAGCAGGTGATTAAGACTGTACTGCAGCTACTGGTCACCTGAGGAGCAGCTGATTAAGACTGTACTGCAGCTACTGGTCTCCTGAGGAGCAGGTGATTAAGCTGTACAGAGAATCCCTCACCAGGGACTAGGCTCACTGGTGAGGGCAGGAGAGTCAGACAAGCAGATTCGCCAACAAACAGACAGATACGGTACAAAGACAGAAGGCATAAATCAGAGTAGTGTTCAGGCTGAGTCGGCAACAGGATCAGATAGGCAGAAGCACAGAATCAGTAAGCAGAAGAGTATTCAAGGCTAGCAGAAGATCATAACAAATAATACAATTCAATTAGTACTTTAGCTATCAACAGAATCTGACTAAGTTTGGATCCCCAGCTCCTGCTGGTTCTAGCACACTTTGGGATCTGACTAAGGTCTGAGTGCTAACACGTAGCATTTGCAACAGCAGACGAGGAGCTACTGACAGGCAGGTCCTGTATATACTGAGAGCGCCCCACAGCGCTGCCCCAGTCACTCAACCAATCAGGAGCACTGCTGGAGTCAGCTGACCGGCTGATCAGCTGACTCCCCTTCTATTCGCATAAAGGTCCTGTCGCCTGGCGCGCGTGCGTAGCCCTCAGTCTATGTACAACTGACGGACCAGGCAAAACTCCACCATGTAACTGCGCGGCAAAGACGTGGAGACAGCTGCCATGCTGCTCACCGCTTCGGCAGCATCTCCGCTATCTATTACACTAGGTTGGCATGGGTGTCGCTTGTTCTTTAAAGGACTTACGATGTAATGAAAAAGACTGTCAGCGTTTTCCTTTCAACTGTCTGGCCCTCTGATAAGGTAATCCACTCATCATTGCTGGCCCTGACCCTCCCCTCGGTCGTCTTATCAAATGGCTATTAGAATTGCCGCTTTAAAAGATCCAACGTCTGTGCAGTTCTGTGCCACTAGTGCGGTTGCGCAGGTATTCTGTGACGTCCGCGGCTTTCCTGCTCCTATCGCTCTGCTGGAACGTCATGTGGGCGTGACTACACGACCGCCCACATGACTGAATGAACTACAAGTCAGCCGCACTCCCTCAGCAGAGAAGAGCAGCACCGAGGGAGGGGAGACGCAACTTGTCATAAACTTGTGCTGACACTTTTCATTCAGTCATGGGGGCGGTCGTGTAGTCATGCCCACATGTTGTTCCAGCAGAGTGATAGGAGCAGGATGGCCGCGGACGTCACAGAATACCTGTGCAGCCGCACTAGTGGAGAAGAACTGCGCAGATGCTGGATCTTTTAAAGCAGCAATTCATATTGCCATCTGATAAGGCGACCCGGGGGGGGGGGGGGGGGGGTCGGGTCGGGGCCAGCAATGATGAGTGGATAACCTTATCAGAGTGCCAGACAGTTAAAAGGAAAATACTGCTCTGAGGATTACAATGGCCATGAGGTAATTCATTTTTTTTTTCATTACTCACTTCATAAGTCTTTTAAGGCTTTATCTTGTTTTGAGGTAGTCTCAGAGTGATTTCTGAATTCCATTACTGGCAGTAAACATGATTGGTTACAGGTTGTAGATGCTTGATTTTTTTATGTTTTCCTTTTATCTTGTAACATTTGGTACATAATTTGTTTTAAAACTGTTTGCTTGCCAATATATTGTATCTTTGTTATTTTACTAGACATAAGGTAAAAATATTTTTTTTCCTTAATTATAAATATTAAGCATTTTGTGTAGTACTCACAACTCAGACAGTCCAACCGAACAACAATGCCAAGATGGCAATTAAAATTATTTTATATCCACAATACATTAAGAAAACAGACTATAATAAAGCAAATATAACTACAAGAAAATAAGATAAAGCACCACATTATATATCCCTATAGTCACCATCTACACAGGTATATAGACAGACATATGGCCATTAAGTTCTTCCAAAGGACACAAAATAAATAGTGGATGATCAGAAAGTTCCAAGTCATCCAATATTAAAAAATAAACAAAGAGTAAAGCAAATTATATATATATATATATATATATATATATATATATATATATATATATATATATATATACATATATATATATGTATATATATATATATATATATATATATATATATATATATATATATATATATATATATATATATATGTGTGTATCTTATTTCATTGAATGTAACTGAACCATCGTACCTCATTCATAGCAGAGATAGATATGGCAGATATCTGCTACATTCAAAGAATGTTTAGATTTTCTTTAAGAATTAAATGTCCCTCCTAATTCCTTATTGCAATGAAGCATTGGCTTAACATTCCTCTTCATAGTCACGCTTATAACCAGTATGCTTATAAATGGCACAGTATTTTCCAAAGAGGAATATAGCACAGTTCGTCCAATGAAGAATACATTTATGCAGCCATATACTGTAAGATCAAGCAGATACATTACTTGATTTAGTTCTTAAAGTGAACCTGACAGCAGAACATTTTGTCAGGAACTGAAAGATGAGCCATGGAAAACACTGAAAGGGGAAGGGGCGAGCTTGACCTTAAGACTTAAGTCAGTAGTTGATTTATTAGTCACTTTCAGAAATGACAGAAGTTACAGATTACTCATCCACTAACACCTGGGCACTGACTGTTGATATTAGAATAAGAAACACATCTGATAAAGTAGTAAGCATACTGCATGTAGTGCAAACTTCAGTTTCTTTGGATGAAATGCAGTAAGTGTCAGGTTTAGTATAAAGATTCCATATGCATGGTCATAAATATGGTTATTTATATTAGATACAACCTGCTAACCAGGGGCTTAACTCGAAATCACCAGGCACCCCTGCAAATATTTGGATGCCCCCCCAGGTCCATATTGTGGGGCTGGAGGGGTCGCAGCACGAGAGGAAAGCATGGCCGCTCATAGGTGGGGAGGGGGGACATTCCCCCCCTCCCTCACTCAAGGGAAAACAAAGCTAAATCTAAAGGTGCCTATAAATCAGACAATATATGGGCAGATCGACTGAGAGACAAATCTATCTCTGATTAAATCTGATTGCCTGTTTATGCAACACAGAATGATTCCTGATCAACAGAAATACAAAAAAGATGGAGCACTTCTTGATGCATTACCTTTTTAAAACAACCACACAACAATAATATTGCACTTACAAGATTCTGTAAAACAACTTGTGTTTTGCACCCTCTGGTGCAGAGTAACCTTCTCCCCTCCAGGTCTTTCCACCACATCAAACTCATCCGCACTATGGCCACAGTGTAGGACTCCTGAAAGGAACATAGCTTCAGCGTGTAGAAGGGGGACGGACCTGGAAGCAGACTAATGCTTATTGCGTCATTACGCATTTTGGCGCTCTACGCCTTCGTCTTATCTAATTCCTGATCAATTTCAGCATAAAATCTCAGGGAATCGGCCTTGTGACACTGCATCCGCCAAACTCACACGGTAGCTGGCATATATGTTGGCAAATATATGCCATCAGACATGTACCTACGTTATGTGGGGTGCATGGATGAAGATGGAGCCCAGAACCAGCAGCGGACACGGACAGTTAAAGAATACTGCAACGGGCACCAAGGGGAGCACATTTTACATTAGGGGAGGACAGCTCTGAGGGTTCTGTTGCAATCGTTGCTCATCCTGATATTGGCCGCCATTACTACTGCACACCCGATCGAGCATGTCGGCCCCACATCTTGCAGCATGTCCGACAATTCACCAATACTTGCTGTGCTGAGGCCGATTGCAATATGGGATGTTGGGCAAAACCTCCCTATAAAATAGACATAGAGGTGCTGGTATGCTGTGTAAAGAACATCACAAACTATAATCTTGTTATTAGGACTCCCTGCATTGGGGCACCTGCAGAGATGGATTAGGATGTAATGTTGCCCTGGCAAGGTAATAGATGTTGGCCCCCTTGTGGTCAATTCCGTAAACTGAAGCAAAGAAGCAAAGAGAGGTCAAAGAAGGTGGCAGGTGGGTCCCTTGACACCCACTAGGACCCAAGTTCCTGCCTATGTTTCCTGATGGATGATCCTGCTCTGGGCACCTGCTAGAAGACGAGGATGTATCCTGTAATTGTTCAGTAACACCATTAGTAGTTGAAAAACATTATACATTCATTTCCTCATAGAACTTTCCTTCAAAGAAATAGTTAATGTTTTAGTTTCATCTTTCCTTTTCCCTATATTTTTTGTCATGAGTAAAGATAACTGCTGCAATTTCTATTGATGTGGATTATTCTAAGATCAAAGCGCAATTGTTATGCTTTAGAGAGGGAATATGGAATTCGTCATGCAAATCTTTCTGCAATCATTCTCACAAGCATATTATCATGATTACATGTGTATGGATGAAGACCATAGTACACTACTTAGAGAAGCACATACTGGGCCAATTACTTGGAGCAATCTGGCCTGCATAAGAACATTGGAAATATTTCAAAAGATCCTGTCAGAAGAAGAAAATTGAAGCTACCGTTTTTTTTAAAGGTGCAATGTTCCAGTAATGTTATCTTGCACCACATAGTGGAACACTGACCTAGGATAAATGTGCAGTGTCCTAATGTCAAACACTCAGCATTGTGCTTTAGGGCTGTTTTATGCTACCCATTATTTGTTGTGTTAATCTAATCACATGCAAATCATAACACCCAAGGACATTGGCAAAATAATACAAACCATTTTAATTCTAGTAAAACCTGATTTTGCCTGATTATAAATGTCCTGCATGCAGCATTTCTTCTGCATTTCTTATGTGCCTAACATCAGCAGAGATTGCAAAATGCAATCGCAGAAAAATCGTGTAAAAATCGCATCGTAAAATTGCTAAGAAATCACATTGAACTTGTGTTTTGAGATTTGTAGTATAAAAAGCTCTTTGGGCAAATAATTTTCAAACTGTGAAGCAAATGGAAAAGTCCTGAACATTGTATATTTTTTGTTAGATATGTTTTCTAAAGCAGCACCAGTTTTTTGTCCTTAAGACACTTCACTTTTTAGTCTTTCCTTGAAGTGAGAAGTGGGTACTTTTTCTCTATCTATCCACCATGTATCTTTATCCAAATTTTATTTTATTAATTTCATGAGTTATTTATGTGCGATCATTTTTATTGTGCTTATTTTAATCTTTTGCGGTTGTATTTTTCTAAAATGGTAGTATTATTATGTTTTTCTATAATAGTAGTATTGCTTATTTTCATGTTTGCACTTTATCCCTCTAACTTTGCCAAATGATTTTTTCCTTCTTCAGTTAAATCCACTTCCCTGTTGTTTTGCTTTATTTTTTGTTTTGTTTGATGTAGGGAACTTTCTGTACCTGCACATCTCGGCATGTAATTCAAACAACAAGAAGATGGGTACAGGATAAACTTCAATAGCTTTTTATAGTGACATAGGAGACCCAAAATACCACTAAGGAGACAGAAACTAAGCAGAGAGATGTCAAAGAAAAATGAAGCATAAAGAGGACAATCTGACCCAAACTGCAATATGCATTATAAAATTACACATCTAGGCAATAATACAAACAGAATAAAAAAAACAGCAACAGAATGCATTTTTGCTTTAGGTAGAACTATGTACTGCATTAAAGCCTCATTATACGCAAAACTGAACAAGGTACATTAGCAATCAGGTTTATAACTGAACTGTTTAGAAACTAAGTGGTTAATAGGATAGCTATTTCAAGTGCCAGATATTCTAGGAAGGAATTTGCACTAAAAGTCTATGAAATTGCAGCCAAAGTCCAGTTTTCAGTAAACCTCTTCAAAACACTATCCAATACTTCAGCGCAGGTATAAACCGTCACCACAATGAAAAATGGAAACATAGGCCCTTAGAAGCTTTTTGGAAGTGAAATCAGATGGGTGTGGTGGATGTGGCTGGTGGACAGCATCCTGCACTATTACATGTGAGATACTACAGCTTGGTCCCTGTAATAAGGGCGCTGATGTATGTTTCACTCTGTTTTTATACAGCCAAAGACTTCCCTCTTCTTGTAATCCCAATAAACACAATTAAATATCTCAGCGAGCTCCACTATTGTGTTAGCTAAACCTATCATCCACTGTGGGTATGCTGCAAAGTCACAGATGTTGCACCAATATATAAATCATACACAAATACTTAAAAACTTTGCGCTGCCTCACAGTCCACTAATGAGTAGAAAAAAGTCCCCAGCCACACAGCCAACGTGTTTCTTCATTGCATAGACTCAGATCAACGAGACCAATCTTCCACCAACTATGGCCCTTGCAATTATGAAGCTTCTCATGTACTTTCATGAAATAAACCACATTTGTTACAGGATGATCAACCAAGTGCAGTACCAAAACTAAGAAGAACTAGTAGAGTCTTAGTCCTGCTAACTGTGGCACCTTGCTGGAGTGGGAGAATGCACATCCCACTACCTACAGAAAATAACAGTAGTTGGTGATCAGCATTGCAGGTGGTGCTGACCTAGTTAGTAATAGTCTTGCTGATAATATTTAAGAGAGAATTTACTTTTGTTACAAAGATTGAAACATTGCTATAAACATAGATTGGCGCTACATATGTTGCAATATAAGATCTGTCAAGAAATTGACCATTTTGCTGTAGGAGGGACTACCACATCTGCAGCACAATGAGTATTACAATCCTCTTCTTTTTCAGATTATAAATTGGCAAAAGCATTGCTGAGCAACAGCATATACACCAAGCACTTCCTGCCAAAAAAACTCTCCTGCCAATAAACTTTCTGGTGCTGGCAATGGCTATGTTACAGCTGAGCACCAGCTCCCAAACTAAGGTGTCAAAACAACCTGATTAAATCCTGGCTGTCAACCAGCCAGCACTGATTGCTTAATCAGCAACCATTTGTGACTTAAGTGTGTCCATCTGGGGTAAGCAAGTCTCTGGCTGGCCACTGGGCTGTAAACAAAGGCATTGATTAAAAAAATTCCTACTCCACTCTTCAAATGAGTTTAATATATTTAATTTTATGAAAATAATTCCATTTGGCAAAGTTGTAATGAATTTTTGAGAAGTCTTTTGCAAAACAAAAATTGGACTGTGTCACTCATCTTTACTTTTGGCAACCATATAAAGCTTGTGCATTAAAGTACACCTGAAGGGAAAAAAATCTATGCAATAATGAATTGTATGTGTAGTATGGATATTAATAAATAGAATAATGGTATTACTGGAAAGAGTCTCATATTTTTTTATTTTCAGTTTTATAGCTTTATTTTTAGGATTGCATCAGTCTGTCACATCTATGGTTTAGAATCAACAGCTGAAAAATAAACAAAAAACTGCAATTGTTATCTATGCAAAAGAGCTGATTTAACAGCTTCTCAAATTCGGCCTGCTTTTCTGATAAGTAAATAGATGCTAAAATGCTGATATCTGTCAGGGAGAAAGTAGATAATGAGATTTTACTGCAGAAAAGTTGAAAGGGTCATTACTTCTAATTTTTTTTCTAGAAAACAAAAAGGGACTATAGATATGTTAATGAGTGTGTCCTGACACCTGAGGATATCTGGTTTAATAAATCTTTTTGAAACCCACTGCTGTAAGTGCTTTGTCTGTAGGGGTTATAAATATATGTCAAGGACCTCTTTAGAGGAAATCTAAGCCTTTGGGTGCTTTCACACAGATATCTATGTAGTGTTGCGACAGACAATGTAATCACAGGCAAGCGCAATGCAATCAAAATGTAATGATACATTAACATTGGTGGGTTACCAGTGCAGTACGTGATGGAATCTTACAGAATAACATGAAGCATACTGTGCATTACTGGAGGACACATGCTTTTACAGTTGCCGTGAAGTATATTTTTTATGTACTGTATGCTTCACTGTTCGCATCATAGTATGCAATGCCATTTTCCCCTCCAGTGTTTTGCAATCCTGTTTCTACACAATGCGCAATCCCCCGGTGTGCAAATAGGCTTTGTGGAAAAAATAAATTCACTGACTCTTGCGAGCTAATTAAGCACCTGCACAGCAAGTGGAAACTGGGTGTGGCTTCAGAAAAAATACACCAATACTGAAAAGGAATATTTGAGGTGTGGTTTTCTTTTCACTGTACACTGTTCTGTCGGTAAGTTTTCTTTCTATCTTCCCCACCAAAACCACATTTGTTTACAGAGTGAAAAGTAAAGATAATTTTTAAAAACATTATATTACAAATTAGCTTTGCACAACACTGGTATATTTTATAAATTAGTGTAAAACATTTGCTTTTTTATTGGGTACGCATTAAAGGTGCCTCAATGTGGGTTCCTGCCGTGTTTCTGATTGAGTTATTTCGTATGGATTGAACTGACATTTTAAGTGTTGATTTATAGGGTTTATATTTTACCCTAAAGCAATGGCCATGTGTGTTTTCACTAAATGAACTGTCAGAGTTAGCCTGAACATAGACAATCATGCAATTACTATTTAGTAATTGGAGTTACCTGAGGCTGAACAAATATACAGAAATGGCATTATGGAGGAAATATAGCTAAAGGCAATATGCAATGAAAAAATTGAGAACAAAATAGAGTTGTTATTTGATTTAAAAAAAAGTATTTGCAGGTGAAATAGGTTTTGTCTTTGGTAAAGTGGGAAAGGTCAAAGATTGGAAATTGGGCCAACCAGCTGCACTTCCTGTTGAATGAAATTGGTGCAGTTCCAAGCTGCATGCTATTTAGATACAATGATAACATTTGTATGCAAGATGGAATCTAATTGACCATCTCTACATGTGGTCTAAGGCAGAGCTCCCCAACCCTGTTCTCAAGGCCCACCAACAGTACATGTTTTGCAGGAAATTCTAATTAACTGCACTTTCCTAGCAGCAGGGCTAATGAGGGGGCCTGATGTCTTCAGCACTAGCTGTCTGCTGGGCCAAGATGTTCACTTCCCAAAATAACCCGTGGTGACTTTTGGCTGCTAATACCCTCTAGGAACCTCTAAATATTCATGGCTGATTTTAAATTGTATTGTAGTTCTGATGGCCATACATGGCAATGAAAGGAACAGAGTAACAGTAGAGTCACTAACTCTTGTCTGTCATGCCAACACAGCTAGTATGGGTGTCGAGTTTTTCAGCAACTAAAAATGCAAGAATTAACAGTCAAGGAAAAGTGCAATATCTTTAATGTATTTACAAATGGATCCATAGATTTTACATTCTCATTTTTATCCCTAGGATTTATAATGCAATTCAGTACCAGCAAAAAAAAATCTAAAAAATAAAAACAACTGAAAAAAGCCTGGTTCAGTGTCCAAATAGTACTATAATTATATTACGTACTACACAAATATTCTACGCTTAGACCGTTTTTAGCACATTACATGTACCATCATATTGGTACAATCGAATCTTGCTACTATTGATCTAGAGACACACTGGACCTTATGGAATGGAGGGAGGACCTCCTTAACACATTGTCTGTGAATAAATGCGATTTACTTTACCTATGATTCTGCTCTGTCTATAGCACGTTCCCCAACCGCGTCCTCAAAGCCCACCAACAGTACATGTTTTGCAGAAAGCCACAAACATGCACAGGTGAGGTAATTAGTGTCTCTGACTATCTACCTCTGTGGATTTCCACAAAACAAGCACTCTTGGTGGGCCTTGAGGACTGGGTTGGGAACACTGCTCTATAGCATATGCTGTATGCTGCCAGCAACCTAGCGGCAGTGCAGCGTTCTCATTCAGCAGCTATGGCTGCCTGCGGCTTTACAGCGTCTACCCTCTGGGCTTGATTCACAAACCGGTGCTAACTGTTAGCACGGGCATGCTAAACAATTAGCATGTGAAGTGCTGCTCGCGGTCTTTTCCACGCGCAAAGTCCCGCGTGCTGTTTAGCACGCCTGTGCTAACAGTTATCACCGGTTTGTGAATCAAGCCCTCTGTATGCTAGAGACCACTGAGTAAAGCATACTGCTCCCCATTGGGGTCTCCCTGCAATCCTGGAATACACGCAGGGGATACCATCACCTCCGCTGCCAAAGGGAAGCACGTCCACCTCCACCACTGCAGCCTGAGAGCCTGGTCCCCGGCTACCAAGTGGGACAAACACTACTACAGGCTGTTATCAAACCACAGCCACATCTTAAAGGGAACCTAAAGTGAGTAAAAGTATTTAAAATAAACACATGACGTAGCTGCAAATGAATATTTTACATGCTAACCTCACAGTCAGTTCCTCTCAGAAGCTCACCATTTTCTTCTTACAGTGATCCCTTCCCGCTCTGACAAATTTTGTCAGAAATGAAATATACCAGTTGCTGTCAGTTATATATCAGCAGCTGTCAGTTACAACTGAATGTACAAGGTAATGTCCATGTTTCCCTATAGCTCAAGTGGGTGGTATTACAGTTTAACAGTGTGCTGACCAGGAAGCCATTATGGGATAATGGTCATTTTTAAAATGGAGGATGGAGAATTCCATTGATCACAGTGGACAAACAGGACGCAGGAGAGGAGAAAGAGATTGAGGAGTAGACTACATGGGAGGTAAGTATGACCTGTGTATGGTTATTTTGACTTTTTATTTTTAGTTCAGGTTCTCTTTAAGGAGGTGAGGCCTGTCCTGGATAGGGCCCTACGCCATATTTACACAATAAGCTGAGAATGCTTTTTTCTTTTCTTATCTTTGTACTACAGTGGATACAGAGCTGCCCAGCTTAACATCACGCCTGATCGTTGCACCTATGGAGACTATCCAACTCCTGCCATACATATGTATTTAAGGAGAAACTCCAACCAAGAATTGAACTTTATCCCAATCAGTAGCTGATACCCCCTTTTACATGAGAAATATATTGCTTTTCACAAACAGACCATCACGGGGCACTGTATGACTGATTTTGTGATGAAACCCCTCCCACAAGAAGCTCTGGGACCGCGGTACTTTTGGCAGTTTGTTACAATGTAACAAGGTTCACAGACAGGAATTAGCTGTTTACAGCTGTTTCCAACTGCCAAAAAAAGCAAGCAGCAGCTACATCACCTGCCAGCAGTAAAAATGTGACCATGTAATAAATGTCAGAATGTAAATCGGGGAGAGGACAGATTTTACAATGAGCAAACACTGACTAAATCATTTATACATAATTATTGTAAAAATGAAGCACTTTTTTAATTACATTATTTTCACTGGAGTTCCTCTTTAAAGGACCACTATCACAAAAAAGTAGGCAGTTAAAGGGGTTCTTTCGCGAAAAAAGTAGGCAGTTAAAAAATGTGACAGATGACAGGTTTTGGGCCAGTCCATCTTTTTAAGGGGGATTCTCAGGGCTTTCTTTGTTTTCAACAGCATTTCCTGAACAACAGTTGCAAAATCTAACTGACATAATAGTGTGCAAGTTATTAGGGAGGGCGGCTGGTATCTTGCTATTTTGGCAGTTAAACTGCTGTTCAGGAAATGCTGTTGAAAACAAAGAAAGCCCTGAGAATCCCCCTTAAAAAGATGGACTGGCCCAAAACCTGTCATCTGTCACATTTTTTAACTGCCTACTTTTTTCGCGAAAGAACCCCTTTAAAATCTAACAGAACCGACAGGTTTTGGGCCAGTCCATCTCCTTCGTTCATCTCAGCAGTTTAACTGCCAAAATTGTAAGATACCAGCCAGTCTCCCTACTCACTTGCACACTATTTTGTCAGTTAGACTTTGCAACTACTGTTCAGGAAATGCTGTTGAAAACAAAGAAAACCCTGAGAATCCCGCATGAGGAGATAGACTGGCTTAAAACCTGTCGATTCTGTCAGATTTTAACTGCCTACTTTTTTTTTGCGATATTGATCCTTTAAAGTCTGAAACATTGTAACTAAAATCTAAGAATGTAAAATGCCTTTCTTTTTTTTTTTTGAAAATATATTTTATTAAACTTTTCAAATATATTTAACATACAAAACATTACATAACCCAAGTACCTCCCACCCCCCTTCCCACACAGTCTTCCCACCCCCCCCCCCAGATCGACCCTCCTCCCTCCACCCCACATTGTATTCATAATAAATATGGAAAATCTCCAATTGACACTTGAGAAACTTCTGGCTGAATCAAATATCAATATCAAAAGTTTTTAACCATTTTTTCCACACCTTATAAAAATTTTTAACAGAACCACGATTTTCATATACATTTTTATAAATCGGTAAATCGAGATTTACAGAAGATTTAAATTCTGCAATAGAGGGCGCTTCTGGTCTCTTCCATGCAAGAGCAATTGCTCGCCTAGCATAGAAAAGCAGGAGCTTAGCAAGAAATATTTTTTTGTCACTAAGAGTGGTATCCCCAAAGTGGTTGAGTAACATAGCGACAGCTGTGAAAGGGATCTGCGGACCAATCACCTCTGTTAACAGATCATGCACCTGTGACCAGAACTGCTTAATCCACCTACATTCCCAGAAGATATGGAAGAATCCTGCTCCCTCTGCCTTACATCTCCAGCATGCGTCCTCAACATTAAACCCCATTTGGGAGAGTCTTCGGGGAGTGTAATATACCCTATACAAGTATTTTAATGCACTTAATTTTTTAAGAAAGTCTACTACTATTCCTCCCCAGTCTTTGAGGGACAGATCTGGAAAGTCTATTGCCCATGCTGCTAGGGCTCTATTGGGCAATTTGGAAGGGTGTGAAATGAAAATACCGTATAGTTGAGATACAATCCCAGTGAGACCAGAGTGCATGTAAAATGCCTTTCTAAGTAAGACAAAGTTCATTCATCAGCTTGTTTTCCTGTGTGTCTCAGGTACTTGGAAAGTCGCTTTCACCTTCTCTGCCCCATGACTGCTTTGGCCTTGACGTGCCTTATGGCAACATCAAGAAGTACACTCGTGCTTTTGTAATTTAAAATTTCCATTCAGTAGCCAGATTTAGAAGTGTAAGTTCACAAACTTATTAGCTTGCAGTCATTTCCCCGGCCTTCTGTGAATTCCTTGATTATTATAAATAGACTCAACAGCCAGCACACTGCAGCCGTAATACAACATTATGGAGACACTACAAGAATTCAAGCACGGTTACACAAAAGCTCCATGTGAGGCTGTTCTCACTGCCCAATAAAATACTGACAGATATCATACCACGTTTGTCGTGCTACCTACCATTTATTTGTATGTTCATGGAAACACTGTAAAACACATTTCTTTTGTTTTCTACTAGTGTTTCATGAGAATTATTATGCATGATGTGCTGCTTTTTTTCCTTTGTAAAAAAATACAGCTTAAAGCGGGCCGGAACGCATAACTTCCTCTCTGCTCTAAAAGAAAAGCAACAGCATTTAAAAAAAATGTCTTTGGTACAGTTGATACAAATCCTGCAATAAATCTGCAGTGTGTCCACTTCCTGCTTTCATGAAAGCAGACATGGGGTTAAAGGACAACTGTAACAAGAGGGGTATGGAGGCTGCCATATTTATTTGCTTTTGAGCAATACCAGTTGCGTGGCTATGTTACTGATCTTCTGCCTCTAATACTATTAGCCATAGACCCGGGACAAGCCTGAAGCAGATCAGGTGTTTCTGACATTAATGTCACATCTGACAAGATTAGCTGCATGCTTGTTTCTGGTGTTTTTCAAACACTACTGTAGCCAAGTAGATCAGCAGGGCTGCCAGGCAACCAGTATTGTTTAACAGGAAATAAATGTGGCAGCCTCCATACTTTTCTCACTTTAGTTGGCCTTTAACATCCTGTGTTTGCCAATTAACTGCTCTGCTGAGGCTCCAAGGTCCCTGAGCTGACACAGCTAAGAGATCAAATTACACTTGTGATTAGTCACAGGTGAGGGGGGAATTAGACAGGCTAAACTCTCTAAATACATACAGGATGCATTTCTTTATGTTTTCCTTCTTTCCTGTACAAGAGTTCAGGTTCACTTTAACATTAGATCTATCTGTATATTGCACAATATGACATTAACGCCTCCCTGAATTTATGAATTTATGAATAATTGGTTATCTTCATCAGAATGGTAAGACTTAATAAAACAGCAAGATGAGTCTTCAGACTGCAGATTAAATCATCACCTGTTGCCAAGAGCAGCTCTGTGTAAATATGTAGTAAAGTGAGCTGGTATGATCCCAAGGTGCAAACCCCAGTCCACTACTTGATGTTCGTTAATCACTGAACAATGATCCTGACATTTCTGTTGAGCTTTTCTGAGCTCTAAAAGTAGACACATTCACCCAGGATTTATGCACAGTGCCTAAAACATATTAGCTATCCAACTCCTTAGCCATGCTGCTCACGTCTAATACAAGACAGCTACTAAAGCACATTCAAGGGCATTACCCAAGAAACAGTATGCTAATTTGGTGTCTCAAGACGCTGCTAGCTAAACTGGGCCCAGATGCACATCAGAGCACACTTCTGAAAGAAATGAGGATCATTGACACACATTTAATAAATAATAGAACTCTGATATTATTATCACATGTATTTAATTTCTTTCACAATTCTGCAGCAATACATAAAGTACCAATAGTCATTAAGGGTAACAAATGCCACGTATTCACTGCCTCGGGTTCATATTTCCCATTCATATAAAAACTCCATTATGAAATTCCAATAGAGGATTTTCTACAAAATACTCACTGGTTTTCTGCCGACTTAAAATAAATATGTTAACATCAGTCTGTATTATTAAGGCTGAACTCTAGGCAATCCGTTAAATACATAGCTTAAATACTGACATTTGAAATCTTCCTGCCAATAGATTTGTATTAGTGCTCATCAAGCTCAACAGCACATCCAGGTTGGTGAGTGACATCACTTTTCTCCCTTAAAGCAAAACAATACCCGCTTGTCCAGCCTGCCATTGGATGCACCAGCACACTGAGGAGGACGTTATAATTTTTTTTCTCTCCTTTTTTTTTCATACTAGTCACAGTATTACAGCAACAGCATTACACAACGCTGAATAACCTGACTGATTCATTGGTCTTGATGCACAAAAGGGTGCTAACACAGTTAGCACGCCTAAAAGCTTTGGACGTGCAAACTAGGGTGCTAAGTAGTTAGCACGTCCAAAGCTGTTACGGATTGCCCGTTAGGTTGATGCACCCGAAACGTTGCACCAGTGTGCACAAAATGTCGTACTGTTCATGAGTAAAATTCAGGCTATTTTGTGCGCGAATGGTGCAACGTTTTTGCGCGCACCACGCAGCACTAACCTTTGCGCTTGCAAACACTTGCAGGCATATTAGCGCGTGAAACGTCAGTTTTCGCGTCCTAAGTGCCTTTTTTACTGGCGTGCTAACACTTATCACCCTTTAGTGAATCAAGGCCATAATGTTGCCCATCTGTTTCTAAATATGGATCCTCAGTGCTAAAAAATTACAGATGGCGAATATAAAGATGGGTTTGGTTCGGTCACATGTACTATCTCTACTTAAAAGTAAGTCATTTCTCCTTGCATACACAACTGACATAGCATATGTATTTATTTGGGGTTCATTTCTGGAGAGGCCAAAGGGGTAATTTGTCAGGGATTCTTATGGAGTATCAAACCCACATAAGATACATACGCACATTAGATAAAGATTGGACAAAGTGTCTGATAATAATTGATTCAACTGATAATAGTTTGCTTATCTCTTGCATGTACAGCATCCACCCGACATTGCTTAAAGATCCAACAGGATGGATCCTTAAAAACCTCCAATGCCCAAACAGCCCTAATTGCAGTGCTGGGCCGAAATTACGCATTAGCGTAATTACGCATCGTAATTCACTACAAATGCACCGTAAGCGTTACGTGTAAGGTTACGGTATTACGCGTAATTAATTACGCGTAGATCGCAGGGTTACGTTTTACGCGTAACAAATTACGCGTAAGACAGTAAACTCCCATTGAAATTACACAGTCTGCCGTAATCCCGTAATATTACGCTCCCGTATAATATAAAAAAGCCGCCGACTTTAAGGGTTAATAGCAAAGCCCCCTTAAGTGCTAAGAGCCTCAAATTTGGAGAATATATTAAGGAGATCAGAAGGATCTCCTTAAGGATCTCCCCGGCGGGGACTTAGAGTGTATGCGGCGGCCGGCGGGTGAGCGGCGAGTGACGTCGGGTGCGGTGGTGTTACAAAGTAACAAAGTTGTTACATTGAATAACTTTGTTACATTGTAACTGATTAGTATATTTCCGAGGATATTGCGTGGGAACTGGCTTTTAAAGGGACAGGTAAGTATTAATGGTTAATTAAGAATATTAAAGGACTTTTTTCGTGGTTATGTTTTTTGTTCAATTAAAATACTTTTTCTATGTGTTTGTGTGTTTATTTACTTTTAACTCTTAAAGGAAATGGGTAAGGGGTACTACAAGTACCTCTATACTCATTTCTCCTGGGAGGGGGGTGGGCATCTGGGGGACCCCTTTTTAAAGGGGACTCCCAGATGCCACCATGAACCCCTCCCCAGGAAATCGCGGCCTCCACCTCCACCGCCCATCGGAGGTGGAGAAGAGCCCCTTGTCCTTGGATTGGACAAGGGCTCGGAGGGGGAGGGGAAAGCTTGGCTGCCCCTCCCCTTCCGAGACCCCCCAATCCATGGACCATGCGGGCTGGTATAGTCAGGGTGCGGAGCCCCACGCGGCCGGTGCTCCGCATTCTGGCTATCCCAGTCTGCATGGGGGACAAGGGGTTAAAGAGGTCTGGGAGGGGGGACCCCACGTCGTTTTTTTTTTATATTTCCCACACTCAGAACGAAGTAAGTAAAACTCTTCCCACTTGGGGGAATCTATGAAAATAAAACACTATTGTTACCTGTGCAAAAAAAACTGACATTTTCCGCATTTAAAAGACATTTTCGCCCTTGAAACTTAAAAATCGATTTTTAAAAAACTATAAGGTCTTTTTGAAAAAAATTTTTTTCCTCTTATTCCCACTGATCCCCTTAATATACCCTGTGAATTTGGTGTTCCTAAATTTTAAGCAGGCTTTGCTATTAACCGTTAAAGTCGGCGGGTTTTTAAATGTATATATTTTTCCTTTGAAACTTTAACATCGATTTTCTCAAAAACTATAAGGTCTTTTTGAAAAAAATTTTTTTCCTCTTATTCCTTCTGATCTCCTTAATATATTCTCCAAATTTGAGGCTCTTAGCACTTAAGGGGGCTTTGCTATTAACCCTTAAATTCGGCGGCTACCTAACATTGATCCATGCGTCAACTTTTCCGCTTGGCAGCATGACCTTACGCATTAATTGCTAGCAGGATTTTACGCGTAAGCCTATAACGTAATAACCTGCACTACGGTATACTTACGCGTAATTGCGTAAGTGCTATGCGTAATTATGGACATGTACCGAAATTTACTGTCTATGCCGTAAGCGTAATTTCGTAATGCGTAATAGCGTAAAATTACGCGTAATGATCCGTAAGCGTAGCTTTCTCCATTACGACCAGCACTGCCTAATTGCATTGTTTCTTTTCCCACTCGCTCACCCACAGGAAGCCACTCCATCATGCTTCAATCGTTGCCCCTCTGCCTTCCTCTATAGCAAAATATTGCATCACAGCATAGGAAAAACGAGGGGAGAAGGCATGTAAGGGGAGCTGTCCTGATGTCCACCTCTCCCTCTGTTCTGCTATGTCCCCCTCCTTTCTTACCTAAAGCCCCACGGCAGTCTCTTCCAGGTTGCCAGAGTTGGTCATCAGTGTGCAGGTGCTGGCCCAGCTGCGAGCGTCCTACAGCATGCAACCACGGCCTGAAGTGCTCTATGTATGCCCATGAGGCCACGATTATGTCATGTGCATGCACAGAGCACTCCCAGCGGCGGTTGTGCACTGTAGAATGCATGCAGCTGGACCAGCACCTGCGCACTAATGCCTGTCCTGCGGTAACCCGGAAGAGGCTGCTGTGGGGCTTTAGGTAAGGGGCTTTAGGTAAGAAAGGAGGGGACACAGGAGAACAAGGGGAGCAGTGGCCATCAGGACAGTTCTCATATATGCCTGCTCCCCCTGTTTCTCCTAATGTTTTCAGCTCTGGTATCCTTTAAAGACCATCACATTTGCAATTCTTTTGGAGAATATGCAGGTACAAAATGCTGATCACCTTAAGGTGAGTTTAACTTTTACAGTGTTACAAATGTGCACATATGTGGCTGGGAGACAGCTTTAGAATGTATGACAATCCAGTATAAACAAATCACTTGGACCTTCCCTCTATTGATGTCTAACCCTGACCGACCCCTCAACTGCAATTTCTGCCAATACGTGCACCACCTGCCAAAAACTCCCTCTTCCAATATCCACACTGCCTAACTACAAAATGTAATGTGCATCACAGAACCCAATTTCCTCCCCTAGCCTTTTACACTGCAAGCTTATAAGGACAGAATATTATTCCTTATTGCCTGTAATTATTGTAAGTTTTATTATTACCTATTGTCACATTATGACTTTTTTTTTTAATCTGCACCAATGAAGAATGTGACCCATATAGAGACTCTCTCACTAGAGAGAATAATAATAATAATAATTTGCCAAATTAGATAAGAAAACAATATTTAAGGTAAACCTGCCACCTGCATCACATTAAAATAAGTTAGCAACCACTATATACTATGTGTTCCTCGATTTGATCTACCATTAAAATGACCCTCAGCAAAAAGTAGGCATGACTGTTAGGAGATAAAGCAAGATTTCCTGTCCTATTATCCTCTGAGCAGCAAACTTGTAGTGATTGGACTCTTATCTATGCAAGTCTGATCACAGGGCCCATCCAACCCTACTCTAAAGGCTCATACACATGCTCAACAAAAGTATTTTAAATGCACGATTATCAAACAACTTTAAGAAGTTGGATAACTTTTGTCAAGTAAAAGACGTGCAAACGTCAACGTGTTATCACTGATAAGAGGCGACCAATGACTGATAAGACGCAGCACAAGTCAATCCAACTGTTGGATTGCGTTGCAGTCATGTGATAGTATGCTTTGGTTCAACTGAGAATCCTTTCAAAATTATCATTGCATAAAATGATAGGTACAGACAAAGTTGTTGTGCTACAGTATCATTCTCAGTTAGCCTTAACTATAATTTTTACACTTTTAGAATTGGCAGTATGATTATTATTTAGTATTTATGGCATACAGGGACTGTTTTTAGTAGATGCAATTGCACTTGATTGATTTTCTATACTTGATTTTTTTAAGTTAAGATAAAATGAATGCTTTCAAAAAGTAGCAAATATTAGCTATTATGTGAACTGTAGATGTATTGTACCATTTGACACAATACTCTTACTTCAACTTTTGTAGAATCATCATGGGTCCAATGACCCAGGGCAAGTCTCTTCACAAAGCTCACTATAAAATAGATTACAGGTCTTCTGGAATAAATACTAGCATCTGTGCCTGTTTACAAATAGTAGTTAAGGCTAAAGTGTGCTTCAAGGGTGACATCCTGTCATTGATGAGTCATTATTCAGCAGCAAAAAGCTGAAATTACTACAGAACTTAACTTGAAAGGATTATGGTTAAATCTGATGGATGCTTTGCCCTGCTTGCATGAAAACATTTGTATTTTAATAGTTCAATCAAGAATGTTATTAATGCTATCAATCAATTTGTTTCTTAAAATACCTTAATAAGGCACTGAAAAAATATTTGTACTCACTGTAAAATAAATATCTTAATGATTATGCATTTGGATACCTATGGCATTTAGACACAATGGTGTTGCCTCTTCAGAGTAAAACTGGTAGGCTATAAAGATTCTAAATTCAAGGAGACCTGAAAAGAAATATTGGAGGCAATGAGTATGGATGGCCTAGAGCAGAGTTCCCCAACCATGTCCTCAAGGCCCACCAACAGTACATGTTTTGCAGAAAAGCACAAACATCCACAGGTGAGGTAATTAGTGTCTCACCAGAGCTGATTAACTACCTCTGTGGATTTCCACAAAACATGCACTGTTGGTGGGCCTTGAGGACAGGGTTGGGGAACACTGGCCTAGAGTTTGTAAGTGCCATTAGATCTAGCCCACAGTCTCAGTAAATTTTGGCCTGTGTTAGTTCATTTTGTATTTGTTCACAACTATGCTAGCTTGCTTTGTTGTCTTGCAGATGTTCCAAGCCAAGTCAGTTTACAAGGATGGATATATGAGGAACTGCTGTTATATCATTTGTAATCGTAAAGTCCACTGCGCTCTCACACCAGAAACCTAAAAACAAAAAACAGACTACACATACAGACAGCTGAAACACGTGCAGGAGAAGACTTTTAAGTCATTTCCTGCACTTGTTTCAGCTGTTTGTAGTCTGTCTGGAGCCTCACAGCTGCCTGTCTCCCCTCTGCCTGCCATCCTATGCCTCCTTTAGCAGGACCAGCAGCAGAAGCCAGCCACATACTCACATTTTATGAAGAATTAAAAAGATTTAAACAAGCATCTTGTTATTGTTCACTGAAGTTCCCTGTTGAAGCATAAGATTAAGCGAGAGATCCACCTGAAAAAAGAGGTGTTTTTTATCCGGTGAGCCTCTCTGATTGTGGGTGATGGTATCATGAGTGAGAGCACTTGGTTCACACTGCACAGATTTGAAGTGTATTGACTGTTGAAACAGGATCACGCGATGTGTGGTCTGTTTTTTTGTTTTTAGGTTTCTGGTGTGAGAGCGCAGTGGACTTTATGATTACAAATCTACTGTATGGGAATTCCCACAGCGAACTCACAGAATTTTTTATGAAAAAAGTATTGGTGTATTTAAGGACTGTATATGTGTAAGAGGTGGTGCAGCCTGTTGTGTTGTATAATTATTGCTGTTATATCATGTCTAGAATTTGTAAGGATTCTGCATTCAGTCACTAAGAAAGCTAATACAAAGAATATCTAGAAAGTATGATCTGGCTGAGAAAATCTGAAGCATCAACTTTGGCAGCCAAATAAGAATACATATAAAAATTACTATTTAATAATACAGGACATACACAGGGAGTGCACAGCAAATTTACCGTTACCCCAGGGAATTAACCTTCTAGCACCATAGGCAGTACCGGGGTAACAAGTGCATTGCTATGGTAATGCTCGGTGAAATGCACATTACCATAGCAACGCTCACCACACCTTAGAACGTATGTACTTGCCCCCTGGTTAGTTGGCAAAGGGGGAGCAGAATGAGACCTCACCCTGCGGTCGCACAAATTCCAGATGGCATTAAATACTATTCCCCTTCCGAGTCATAGCAACTCGAAGGGAGAAGTAATTCGGGGTCCAGCTGTTGCCAACACCTGAGTTACACTGTATATCTTGCTGTGCCACTCTAGATATAATGACATTACGTCTATGGCGGCACCCAGGTCAGACGCACACATTAATGACCTGCTTCGAAACATACTTACACAAGTATGCTTTCAGAGAAGCTTGATTTCCTTTCTGTAAGTGAAGGAATACAAATGCATTAAATATCACAAGCCTATACACACACACATGTATAATGTATATGAAGGAGGTACGTATCAGTAAAGCAGAGATACTGGCAGAGAGGCCAAGAAGTGGGACCATAATTCAGTTAATGATAAGGTCCATGGAATAGAGCTTTGAATATTGGTAACCTTAGGTAATTGCTGTCTGTTCTATACATCTGTTAGCCTGTCATCTGAAAAGGTACATTATTAGTGTTTTGAATGGATTATAAAAAAAGAGGAAAAGCACTTAAGAGCACTTAAAGGTACTTCTAAATTGCACTTTCTAAATTGCTCTCCTTTAGTACCTCTATTACTCCACAAGTGACTCGCAATACCTTTGCAAGATATCACTGTGGCTTAATGAACATAAACATAGCATTAGTAACTATGGGCCAACAACGCTGACAAGGCTAATTGGAGCATTGGTGTGCAGGCATCTCTTGATATGGCATTTTTTTACATTAAAACATATTGTAACAGCAATTGATATGGTTACTGTTGGAAAGGGTAAAAGTACCTGAAGGAAAATATCTTTCTAAAGGGGCCCATACACTCAGCCGATTTTCTGGCCGACCGATCGATCGAAATCGATCGATCGATTGATCGATTGCAAATCGGTTGGCCAATCGACCGATCGACGGCCGATTTCAATGGATTTCGATGAATTTCCATCGAACTGGCAGGGTGGAAAATCTAGGTCGATCTGATGAGATTGCTTATCATTTTGCATTGGCCCTAATGGAAATCTGATGGCAAAAAAAATGCCATCAGATTGAATTTCAATGGATTTCAAACTGAAATCTATTGGAATTCTATCCTGGTAAAAAATGTTCTAAAACACATCAGATAGATCATCAGATCCATTTCTTATCTATCTGCTGCCAATCTGACGAGTGTATGGGCCCCTTAATGGTGCCCATACATGGTACAATTTTTTTCATCCAATCTTACCATTTCTATGTAGTATAAGGGTAAATAAGGATAATTTGGCAGTTACCTTATATTACAAAGAAAAGGTAAGACTGGATGAAAAAAATTCATGGGCACCATAAGTCTTTCCACCAAAAAGAGTTTTATTGGATTAATAGGCTGGATGCACACAATCTTTCGGGTTTAAGTAAGGTTGATTTAAAGGAATACTATCGATTCACATATTTTTTTCAATTGACACAGGAATTGTTTGAGAAGTGCTGCTAAGTACTGGTGTATACATTTTAGTAGCAATCTCTTTGTTTACTGTTATCAAAATACTTTCAATCTTTACTGACGCCAAAACTGACGGCTGACTGAGCCATGAGGAGAGGGGAAATTCCCCTCACACTTGATCATTTAACTCTATGGCCTGGAACACACCAAAGGAGTTTTTCTGAGCGTTTTGAGTTTTTAAATCTGCTGCTAATGTTATCCTATGTGTCTGTGCACACTGGAGCAGTGAGGTTTTGTAAAAAACCCCATAGCATTACATTGGGAAGAGCTTTTAGAGGTTTCAAAAGCTCTTCCCAATGTAATGCTATGGGGTTTTTTACAAAACCTCACTGCTCCAGTGTGCACAGACACATAGGATAACATTAGCAGCAGATTTAAAAACTCAAAACGCTCAGAAAAACTCCTCTGGTGTGTTCCAGGCCTATGTGTAGCTCTGTGTGTGACAGAGAGAGACATGACACAGGAGCTGCAGCTGTTGGGAGCTCTGTTTCTGACTGAAGTGTCTGAAGAGAGCAGAGAAAATGTAACTAATTGTCACAGCTTTTCATACTGTTTTTGCTTTCAGAGTTTGATATATTTGATATTTTCTTTCTGTAGTCTGATATGCAACACTGGCTGTGCATTGAAGCAGACACCCCTTCTGCAATTGATTTGTCCCAATATAGCTAAATCCTACCCTCAATAAATTACAGTTTTTGCCTCTGATATTTAACATGAAAAGTCGGAAAATGTTTACACAGCTACTTAGACATTATTTGCACACTGTCATTTTAGAACACTTGGGTATCGATAGTATTCCTTTAAGTGTCTTAATGAATCAATGCATTACAGATGTGTTTAAAGAAAATCTGTACTATCTGATTTGTACAATAAAAAACATACCAATCGAGTCACTGTGATCTCCTGGGTCCCTATTTGTCCTTTCTGCTGCTGCCCGCCGCGATCCTGGCTTTTAATCGCCAGTGTTAGGCAGTGTTTAGAAACAAAAAACATGGCCGCCAACCAGGAAGTGATGTATGTGTGCATATAGATTTACACACACACACACACACACGTACGCACACACACACACACACACACACACTCAAACACACACACACGCACACACACACACACACACGCACAAACACAAATAATTATGTATGTGTATATATATATATATATATATATATATATATATATATATATATATATATATATATACAAGACAAGACAAGACAAATAACATTTATATCGTGCTTTTCTCCTAGCGGACTCAAAGCGCCAGAGCTGCAGCCACAAGGACACGTTCTATAGGCAGTAGCAGTGTTAGGGAGACTTGCCTAAGGTCTCCTACTGAATAGGTGTTGACTTGTATAAATATATTACAAGTTAGAATTATCTGCACTCCAGTCTGGGATTAGTCACAGTTTGCATGTGACAGACAGCAGCTCCCTTCCCCCCTCAGCCTCACATTCTGCAATAAACAAATCACACATACAGAGCCTGCAGGGGTGTGCATAACTTCTCCCTATCACAGCAGCGGCAGTGTATTCCTCCCTGGGTCCACAAAGCTTGATAAAGAAAAGAAGATTAGATTTATTACAGAGACAGTGCAACTAGAAAAGGCTGCAGTAAGCCAGAGCACATTAGAACAGGTGTAGGAACTTATAGGATAGAAGAAATAAGGCTGACCATTTTGTTACAGAGTCTCTTTAAAGCTATACAATTTTCAAAAAGCATGCAGTAGGAAGCTACCCATGCCATGTGCGCTAATGCACCTTCATATCAACTCAGATGTTGGCTTTTGAACATTAATCAGATGATCCTTACTCTTTAGCCTAGAGGACAAATCAACGAGTTTAACATTTTAATTGATCATATCACAGGACAGGTTCATTTTGCTTTGTCGTCTTATTAAATGAGCTCAGGCCCACTGAAGGTGGCAGTGTCTTTGCAACATGTTTATCTCTATAGTTTCACTATTTTAGCTTATTTCTCATGTGTACATGCAGGCACATATAATGCATCACTCTACAACTATTAACAACACACGGTACCCTTCAAAGGGGCTCATAGCAATGGTTGGAAATACCGATTTCTGATTCCATGGAAATTCCAATTTCCGTCAATGCCGATTACTGATTCCACTGATTTCCGATTCCCAAGTAGTCTTCTTTTGGTTATTTTTTGCATTCTCTTATTGGCCAAATACTTCTGAGTTGACTCTGCATTCTCTAATTGGTCCAATCCTTCCGAGTTCTGTGATAGGGCTAAAATTACAGAGTTGTGGTAATGCAGAATTTCTGCAGAATCCGAATGAGCATCCCTATTCATAATTGAATGTCCCAATTAACGTTTAGGGCCAACGTGGCAGGAAGCTAGTTATCTTACCAATTTATTTTTGGGATGTGGAAGAAAAGGAGAGTGTCCAGAGGAATCCATACTGACATGGAAGAACATACAACATTAAAATAGTCTCTTTGTTGGTGACTGATCCTGTGATTCTAGCACTGGAAGACCACAGGACCACAGTGCTTACCACTTGGGTGCGAATATATATATATATATATATATATATATATATATATATATATATATATATATATATATATATATATATATATATATATATATATATATATATATATATATATATATATATAATATATATATATACTATTCTGCTTTTGCTCCCTTTTAATAGCAATTTCCTACAGAAATAGGAATCTCTGCATGGGGTATGCGTACACACTGAAATATCACAAACCTGAGGCACTTGCTTAGAAAGTCTATTCTTTCAACATTCCCATGCTAATTAACATTCTCATTTGCTTACAGTGCACTGAGTCCAGCTTATAAATGAATTTAACCTGGAGTGTTTCATCTGCTTTGCCGTTTTACATCCTAGAAAAGACTTTCAGGATTCCTTTTATGTTTTCATCATCCTGTCATACTGTATCCAGCAGGTACACTGATTTATTGATAACAATATCTCTGCTAAAGTAGAAAAGGCAGAACGCAAGCTATCCACCAGAGGTTAAGTCGACTGACTTAATGACACTGAATTTCCTGAGTCTGAAAGGACAAATAGAATTGAGGGCACTTTCTTAAAGGTTTTTCTTTTATTTATCAAATGTTTTCATCTTTAAAAAAAACAAAAAAAAAACACTGCGAGTAGTATACTAATTAGATGCAATGATGAAACTCAAATGTCAAACTAGATGAGGGATCTTACTATATATACATATATCTCACTTCCCTTAATTTTGTTGCAGTGAATTAAGTTATCTCTATTATTATTTTTTCATTCCATTGATATGGGCAGACAGTATGATCAAAATGTGCATAAGTGAAATTGTTTCCAACAAACGCATGACTGGGACAATTGATGAAATGTACGTGAGGTCTGCAACTGTATTAAGGTATGTTTAATTTAAAAGAAATATTATTTATTAACTTCATATCTTAATCCAAAACTGAGCACAAAGTAAATTCTAATAGTCATCAGAATGATAAGTAAATATAAACAGTGTATATAAGCAAAGTGGTGACCATTGCATACAACTAATCTCTCCTTTACATGCTGAAGCTGCTGGGCAGGTCAAACAGGTTTAACCCATGTAACACAAAGGAGGAAGAACTATGTAGTTCTTCAGCTAGTCAGACAGCTACATTTCCAAGAATCTCCCAGCGTTACAGGAAAAAATGTGTATGGGGAGGTGGTACCTGTATTAACAGGAAGTAGGAAGAAAGACCCCAACAGAAAACTAACAAGATCTAGAGTGTTGAGCTTGCTAGTATAAATACCAAGCTGAATAATCTTGTGGAGACGGATAAGGGATTCTGATTTACCTGTTCCCACTTCTCCAGATTATAAAGATATGTAGAGAGCTATCATGGCATAACTCTGGAATAGAATGCAGCTCCTTTAAGATCAGAGTAGTCTGATATGTTTAAGCATTTTGGGTTGATGCTAACCAGTGGGCTCTGCCCTCCAGATCTATCCAGATCTATCCTTGCATTGTATAGCTATAAGGTAGCATCATATAGACCTAGAGCACACCAGTATGAATCAACCCTCAAACTGACCTGTGAATTCCTACAATGCAAAGAAGAACTTTAGTCTTTGGATACAGAATCATATTCTAGATGCTGGCTAATTTATTTTAATGCATGAGCACAAATGTCCTATACTTCCTTTCTGTTGGCATCACCTTAATCAAGTGTATGGTGTAATGGTGTAATGGCATTCAGTAGATGCTACTAGTGGTGAATGTCTTTGCTATTTTAGATGTAAAATTCTTGCCTGTAACATCTATGGACATTTCCTTTTTTCTGTTTGTTCTAACCTATATTCCTTAAAAATGTAATTATAGTATTGTGAGGAAACGCAGAAAAGCCGCCGCAAGGGCTCATAGTGAGGAGGCTGTTTCCGTGTCTAACATGGCGGCACAACGTGAAGAAACCGCCGCATGCCGCATGGGCAGAGCGGTGGAGTCCGCGTTGGATGCGGCGGATTGTACACATGGCAAAGCAGCTGGCATTGCGGCTTGACGCGGGGAAACCGACGCTCGCTTAGAGAGCGGGGCGGCGGTCCCCGCGCCTGAATCAGTGGTCACATTGCAAGACATGTCTGGTGTGGCTGGGACTGCTAGTCCACACAGGTTCAGAAGGACGCACGCGCGCGCTGAGAGGCAGAGCTTATATGACAGCCAGAAAAGGGTCAGCTGACCAGACGGGTCAGCTGACATTTTCACCACCTGCCATTGGTCCAGCACTTAGGGGAGGCGCTGGAGAGCGCTTTGCTATATATACTGGGTGCTGGTCATTCTCTGGTTTTCTGCCGTTGCGATCACTACGTGGTAGTACTCAGACCTTGTCTGTATCTGTGTTCTAGCATAGTTTCCAAAGGTGTTGACGATCAAGGAACTCACACCTTAGCATTAGGAATATTGAACTGTATTATTTGTTATGACCTTCTGCCTGTCTGACCATTCCTCTGAACTCTGATTCTGTACCTCGCTATTTCTGTTACCCTGTTGCCAATCTCTGCTCGTTCCTGGACTCTGTATTGGCCTCCTGATTCTGTACTGTGCTATTCTGATACTCCGTTGCCAAACCCTGTCTGTTTATTGGATTCCGTATCTGCCTCCTGAATCTGTACCTTATCTGTCTGTGTGTTAATGACCTGGCTTGCCGACCCCGAAAACTGGCCTTACTGTTAGAGGCAGTTCCCAGACCTGTTAGTGACACTGTCTTCCTCGGGTGTCACTCTCGCTCTGTCCTTCCTCCGATCAGCCTAGCTCCTCCCTCCTGGAGAGTCTAGGCCAGAGGAAGGAACATACTTCTGGAGAAGTACTCAAAGTATACTGTTGCATCTAAACACTCACTTGTTCTATCAGGTGTCCAGAGGTTAGTAGATATATCTGATTATCGGTGATACTGCAGATCACCAATATTCGGGTATATTCTGTATTCTCGGTGATACTGCAGTTCACCGGTAATCAGACCCTCTCTGTGTTACACCGATCGTTACAAGTATATTTTACATTTAAACATGAGGTACAGTTTTTTGTCACTCAAAATACAATTTCCCAATTTCAACAAACTCAGCTAAAATGAGCTTGAGAGTATCCAGTGGTCTCTCCAGTTCTCTGTAATTCTCTTCTCCCCTTCTCTATTGAATGTCAGATGGTTGCTGTTTTATTTTATTTTCCAAAGCTCTGTTCACAAATCAAAGTTAATATGTAAATATATGTGTATTTATCAGACACAGGTGATATAAAATACAAAGTAAAGAGAATTGTTTAGAAAGTCTCAAAATTTGGAGTGGATCTAGATATCAATTGCTATGAATCTGCTTCAAAAAGGCAGGAAGGTAGAGTATAGTCATACAGCAATTTATTTTACTACATGTCGAGATATGCTGGCAAAAAAATAATAGTTTGTTGGATTTCAGCCTGAGCAAATGGAAAGCAATACTGTACTAATTCTGTGATCTGCAAAATGTATTAGCACTAACTGTCTCACTCTGCTATTAATTACAGTGTAAAGTAATTGTTACAAATCACTTGGTAAAATGCAATTCTGTCCTACTTTTAATAATTTAGCAGGTAAAAAATCAAATACAAATTATTGAAAAGTTCATTAATATTGTTTCAACACATTTGATTACAAAAAAAGTGAATGGTATTTGAAAAATTGTGAGTAATAACATCTTTAAAAACAAAAACAAAATTACATTTTTACTGTCTATGTCACCATTGGAATTATTCTCTCACTTTCTAGTGGTGACACCATGCATAGTGAGTGGGATTAATCTAATATGGCCACAGATAACAATAAATGACAGAAGCTTCAACCTTCCCTTCTATACCCACTGAAAAAGACAAAAAGTTTAGCTGGATCCTGGTTTTTACAGTTAAGCTGAATGAGATGGGCTAAAATTTGTACACGGGAAATCAAATGTCAAAATATTATGTAGTATGGTAGTTAACAAATTTTGACTCTTAGGTCCTCTACCTACATGCCATGCTTTTAGCCAAGATTTCCAAACATTGATGCGATCTGCGGGAACATCAGAAGTGCATAGACAGTGCATAGACACTGTCTGATGTCCATATTAGTGTTGGGCGAACAGTGTTCGCCACTGTTCGGGTTCTGCAGAACATCACCCTGTTCGGGTGATGTTCGAGTTCGGCCGAACACCTAATGGTGTTCGGCCAAACTGTTCGGGTTCGCCCGAACTGCTCAATGGCCGACCGAACAGGGCCCCTGTTCGGCCAAACAGGGCCCTGTTCGGCCGAATACGGCCCACCTATGGGGTCGCAGGCATAAGGGGGGAGCATGCCCCGATCGCGGGGGGGGGGGTCGGAAATTCCCCCCACCCCCTCCGCTAGCGCTCCCCCCTCTGCCCGCTTCCCAATAAAAAAAGTTTAATGCAAGTTAAATAGTAGCGGTGGCTGGCAGTGGAGTGAGGAGGAGGAGTCCGAGTAGGAGAGTGACGCGTTGAGGCCGGGCAGCGGGCGGTTCAGCGGTAGTACCCTTGTGGTACTTCCGCCCTTTCTCTGACCTCACGTCCTCTACGTGATGACGCATACGAGGGTACGCGTGACGCATACCCTCGTATGCAGAGGACGTGAGGTCAGAGAAAGGGCGGAAGTACCACAATGGTACTACCGCTGAACCGCCCGCTGCCCGGCCTCAACGCGTCACTCTCCTACTTGGACTCCTCCTCCTCACTCCACTGCCAGCCACCGCTACTATTTAACTTGCATTAAACTTTTTTTATGGGGAAGCGGGCAGAGGGGGGAGCGCTAGCGGAGGTGGTGGGGGGAATTCCCCCCCCGCGATCGGGGCATGCTCCCCCCTTATGCCTGCGACCCCATAGGGCCCCCAAAATGGGCATGTTCGGGGGTCCCATTGACTTCCATTGAGTTCGGCATGTTCGGGCCGAACATGCCGAACATCTGGCCCATGTTCGGCCTGTTCGGCCCGAACCCGAACATCCAGGTGTTCGCCCAACACTAGTCCATATCCATGTGTTGCGATTCACCACGGAATCTCAATGCACAGTTGCTGATTAAAACGTGCATTGTGATTTCCATTCATTATATGAATGCAATTGCATTGCCGAAAATTGCATCTAACGTCACATTAACCGAACATCCCAGCGAACCAGGACTTGGTTACTATGGCAACAGACCGGAAATTCCGTTTAATCATCTAGAGTGTGCGAGCTGTATGCCGCAGCCGCGCTAGTCTGTAAAGGTCTGCCTCTTTGCAAACTTTCTGCTGGATAAATAGAAGTTGCGAAACCCACTGAGGATACAAAAAGGATAAAAGCTTTATGAAGTGTGGACAGTGAACTGTGAGTAACCATCATAAAAGATATAACGATCATATGGATGCAAAATTTTGCACTGGATAAATTAAGAACTGTTATTTTTAGTACATAATTTAACTTTTTTTTTACCGGTATATTTTTTGTGCATCAGCAAAAATTAGAGTAACAGTGGATGCTTTACGACAATAATCATCACAACAACCCTAATCAAGCAGGATCTTGCGGTGTGTGATTCTGTGATGGTGGGTCGGTGAGTGTGGTTGGATGTGTGTTCTGGAGCATTAGCACTGCCATAATTGAGCTGATTTTTATAGGTGAATGCATGCATAATGTATATATATATATATAAATGTATTTTATCATTATTAAAGTTTGTATACAAGATTATTTTTACACGTTTTTGGATCTGTTTGAGTGGAATTAGGGTACTTGTCCACTTTTCTTCCTTGCAGGCTAATCTAATTTTGGGAGAAGATGCTCTGTAATCAGAACTATGAATAGTGGCTGATAAGGCAGTGCTTCATACTGGCAGTACTTTAACTGAACACAAGCAGAGAGTGTACACAGAAGGCAAAGTCTCACTGGATACATTATAATTTATATGCTATACAAGATATTCCAATGGCAGCTTTCAAGCAAATAAACTGCACTTTGGGAACTTGTAATTTGTAAATGGATGATAATACTTTAAATAAGTAACTGTATGGATCATAAAAAGTAGGAAAACATGTTTTTATTGAATGTTATACCATAGTTTAATCCCACTTTAATTAAGTTATGAATAATAAATTTTACAGCTCAGTTTTATGATCCCTGTCACTGAATCATTATTCCACTGTGCTGTGGTTGTACAACTTTGCACGTTTTTCAATTTTTCCTTATTTTGTTTTTGGATTTTCCACATTTAACTATGCAAGGAAACTGAGATGGGCTAAGAGAAGGTTTTGGCCAAATGTTGCCTTAAATAGATGTTGCACGCTGACAGAGACTTGTCCCAAAAAGTTTGAAGCTGTGACTATGGAAAAATACAACTGTTTGAATACTTTCAAGATGCTAAATGTAACCTCACCCATGGTCTCCTTCACTGGTCTAATCAAAGTCTCTCCTTTAATATTCACTGTACTTGATTCTGCATGTATGTGTGTTTTCTTATTTTATTTTAATAGTCTGTGTAACAACATGCCGGACAAAGAAAACTGAATTTTCTCAACATATTGCATCAAAAGATAAACACTACTAGCATCTTAAGCTTGCAAATAAAAATGAATAAACATCAGATTTCATTTTCTGAAAAATGAAGAGGTAGCAAATGCTTTTGTCATGCATGTCCAAATATAAACCGTATAGAAAAGCATACATATATCACAATTATACACGTTTCTTCAATTGTTTATGTTCCCTTTATCATTTGAGCTCACTTCACAAAGAAAAAAAAAACATGCATACAAGATAAATGTATGCCCTGAAGAACTTACAATTTTACTTAGTGTCTGAGATTCAGGGAGATAAAGTGGCCTGCCTAGGGTCAGCGTAATGCAGCCAAACAAATCAACAAAAGCTCTCCGCTGTGCTCCTGTAGTGAGAATGAAGTCTGATACACTTGATAGAAAAAGAACTCCAGGACCCGCTGTAAATTCCCACTGGCTTCACAAAAGCATATCTGAGTGATCTGCTATGCTGCGTATATTGATTATTTTTACAGTCCTTCAAACAGGCAAACATATCTATAGACCATTTATTAGTAGAAACTCTAGTGTAATGAAACAGGAGGACTTTGTATTAAAATGAGATGCATTTCATGACCCAAAATATAACAAAGTAACTAAAATCTTCTCATTCTTAAATCTCCCATCCTCATTATGAGAAAGCTGCTAATTAGGTTTATGGTGCACATTGATCTCACCTCCCCCAACCAAAAACAAAAAACAAAAAACAAAATTGGTTTGTCTTTCCCCTGCACCTTTTACTGTAAAATACTGATCAAGAAAACTGTTTACACAGGTAAAAATTATAAAGTTCTTACTGTACTATCAAAGCAGACAGTTTATTTTCTGCATTTAAAGGATACCTGAGGTGACGTGACATAATGAAATAGACGTGTATTTACAGTGCCTAGTACACAAATAACTGAGCTGTGTTCCTTTTTTTTTCTTTCTCTGCATGAAAGAGTTAAACTTCAGGTATGTAAATGGAAGTTCCTGTCTGGGTCAGGACTGAGAGACTACAGTGTGACCCCTCACTGATAAGAAATTACAACTATAAAACACTTTTCTAGCAGAAACTGGTTTCTGAGAGCATGAAAGAGATAAAAAGAGTCAATAGTTCATAGATTTTTGCTCTAGCATACTTCAATGAATGTGTCATTGAGCAAAAACAATAAAACAGTAAAAACTTGAAAAGTATATTTAAATATAAAATACAACTGTGGAATATCTTAAAAAGTCATTTTTAAGAAAGGTAGATACAATGGTTTATTTCATTCGTTTATTTTCACCTCGGGCTTCCTTTAATCTGTTGAGCTATGATGTGCAAATTACATGAAATGACCCCACTTTGGTCCTTGACATTTTCCTTCTGCATCAGATTGGCTGTTTAAGATCTTGAAAATTATTTGAAGTATAATTAATTAAGTGTTGTCATGTTTATTATTTTTTAATTTTGTTTTTAGATCACATTGAGGTTATATTCCTTGTATATTCATGCCAACTTTTATTTTCCTTCTGCAGCAATGTGTTACTGTTAATTAGTGTGACTGATCTTCTAGACATTTGTAGAAATGTTAATGCACCCTAATAGCTGCTTATGAAGGTAGAATCAAAGTCTCAGGGAGATGACTGTGTAACAGTATTAGTATAACTTTCTCATTATTCTTTGTAAAGCCAAAACTGTATGTTTTTTTCTGCCACTTTTAGCTTATATCATTGCTCATCCTCATACTTTTCTTTTCCAGGCCCAGGCTATCTGGAGAAGTAAAAATCTCATGGGTTGCCTAAAATAAGTTCTCTGCAGTCTAGACTCTCAGCCAAGAGTAAAACGCTAGGTATTTGTATGAAGAAGTTTAAACAAAAGTATCTACTTTGGTAATTTTCATGTAGTAAACTTGTTGTTAAGAAAAAGCTCGTTTAAAGAGAACCAGAGGTGTGTTTAAAGAATGTTATCTGCATACAGAGGCTGGATCTGCCTATACAGCCCAGCCTCTGTTGCTATCCCAAACCCCACTAAGGTCCCCCTGCACTCTGCAATCCCTCATAAATCACAGCCGTGTTGTGAGGCTGTGTTTACATCTGTAGTGTCAGTCTCAGCTGCTCCCCCGCCTCCTGCATAGCTCCGGTCCCTGCCCCTGTCCCTTCCCTCCAATCAGCAGGGAGGGAAAGGGATGCAGGCGGGGACTGGAGTTCTGCAGGAGGCGGGGAGAGCAGCAGACTGACACTATAGAGATAAACACAGCCAGCTCTGACAAGCTGTTTGTCAGCAGCGTGGCTGTGATTTATGAGGGATTTATGAGTTCAGGGGGACCTTAGGGGGGTTTGGGATAGCAACAGAGGCTGGGCTGTATAGGCAGATCCAGCCTCTGTATGCAGATAATATTCTTCAAACCCACCTCGGGTTCTCTTTAAGTGCAGGTGTCTAAAGAAGCATAAACATGCACTATTGGTGCCATCACTAGTACAAACATGTACTATTGCAAAAGGGAGAGTAACAGGAAAGAAGATATGGTGCACAATGTAGTGATGTTTGGCAGGGGATCAATGTGCTTAATCAACGCTCATGTTTAATGATTTCAGGAAAGGAAAGGAAAGGATTGCTACCTCCACCGATACATGACCCAAGGGAGCAGGGATCATGTGGTCTCAATTCAGGCAGCAAAATGAAGAATGTCCCACTAAACCATGGGTTGAGTATAAGAGTTTCTTCAATTTTATTAGCACATCAGTAGATACACAACAGGCTCACGCGTATCGGAGCTCTAAATGGCTCCTTAATCATAGCCAACATACACAAATTCATCACAGGTTTAAGTAGTTGAGTGCCAGTCCACAATGGGCATGGCTGCTCCTCTTAAAGTGACATATACAAAAATACATATAAAATGGTATTGCCAATATACAAAAGTAGAACATTTAAAGACCGATAAAGACATAGTCAAGCACTAAGATATATAGATGGATAAAAAACAGACATAACATTTATCAGATAAAGTAATATCCAGAAGAGAGCTTATATGTGAGTTATCGCTCTCAGGAGAAAGGTTGCAGTAGTACACATTATAGGTGAATTGATGTCTAATCCAGATAGGATGAATAAGTATATATCTATTTTTCAACGGCGTTCTTGCCTCTGATCCCTCTCTTAACATGCAGTCTTCTTTTACTAATCTTGAATGTTTATTGGAAAAAGAGGTGCGATTGTGGTGGGATACTACTACTTTGAAACATTATGTCTCTGAAGGTATGATCCCGAGAGGCTTACGTATCAAAAATATACCCACCACTATTTATTCCAATCAATTCATAATAGAATGGAACCAATTTCTTACTGACTGTTCCATTCGACTCCTGAAATTGATTATATATTATGAGGAAAAAAAGCTTGCTGACATCATAGTTCAAATTACAGAGACTAAAAGGGATCTTGAAAAATTATCTTCCTTTGAACTCTTTGATGAACTCAACAGTAAAATAAAAGACAATATTGCTAAATTTGGAAAGTATCGTTACTAACACAAAACAAGTGAAATTTCTCAGGGACTCGGGAGACTACAAGAACAATGTGGTGCTTGACTATGTCATTATTGGTTTTTAAATTTTCTACTATTGTATATTGTCAATGCCATTTTATATGTATTTTTGTATATGTCACTTTAAGAGGAGAAGCCATGCCCATTGTTGGCTGGCACTCAACTACTTAAACCTGTGATGAATTTGTGTATGTTGGCTATGATTAAGGAGCCATTTAGAGCTCCGATATGCATGAGCCTGTTGTGTATCTCCTGATGTGCTAATAAAATTGAAGAAAATCTTATACTCAACCCATGGTGTAGCGGGACATTCATCGTTTTGCTGCCTTTAATGATTTCACATGCTGGACCTTTAACCAATGTCAGGGATAATGCTACACACTAGATTCTTGGCCAAATGATCCTAAAATAACTGCCTTGGCCAGGTTCCATCTAGCATGTGTGTGAGGTGAGGCTTAATTCTGTCAGTAATTACATACACATAGGGGCTAGCACCCTTGTATCTCTTCCCAAACAAGCTCGACCTAGATTGTGATTGGGACATCAGACTGTGAACCACTCTCATAGACAGTTAGTGACAATTCTACACTCTATTGTAGAGCACTTAAAAATTGTACCCTCTATTGCAAAGCATTGCAAAATATGCGAACATAACATAAATGAATAATATAATAATAATAATAATAATAATAAACTGGAAAATCTAGCCTAAAGATTAATTAGTGTGTCATTAGTGTCATCCATAAGACATGCCATGATGAAACATAATATAATAATTATACTTTTCTATAAAAAAAAAAATATATATATATATATATAAATATATATATTCATATTCTGTATGCAAACAATGAATCAGAAGCTACACAAGTACTCCCTTGCTGGGGGAAAGTGTGCAGACAAAAGAGGGTCCTTAGGGTCCTTAGATTCAGAAATAAATGCAACAGGGTTTTAGCACATGAGATGGTCTTTACTGAGCCAAAAGCAAGTTGCACAGCAATACAGCAACGGTTTTGTACATGACTGCTATGGGTGCCTTACTTTTCTTTATCTAAACAACAAGCACGCAATTTAGAAGATAGAGTAGAAATCTATATTGCTGTACATTATCAGCGCTGCAGATAATCATGGGCAGCAATGAGACAAATCTATAACTACATTATACGTGCCATTACTATTTTTTTCAGTTACACTGTCAAATTTTCCTTTGATCCTTAAAATCCTTTGATGTTATTACATGGTTTGCAGCAATTTTCCAGATATGTTGAATGAAGACTGTCATGTGTAATAATTAAATAGCTAACCCATTATTTCGAACTTAATGCAAACCTGTTCCTGCAGCATACTTCCTAAAAAGTGACTTTGCATGTTAACAGAAATGCTTATCACAACAAGATTAAAGGTCACTTGTTCTCCCAGGGGATTTATTATGCCTGTTTTTTTCCTTGTATGGGGTCTTCCATATTTTTGTGAAGTTATATCTATAAATGGAATCAGTTGTAAAATTTGTAAAACCAAATTTTTGACAAAAACTGGATTTTTTTGTGTACTTGAGGCGACATGAGACATAAGATAAACATGTGTATGTACAGTGCAAAACATATATAATAATCAATCTGTTTTACGTCTTCTACTTCTATTTTGTTGTCTAAAATAGTTAATTTCTAGGCATGGAAGTGACAGCTTCTGTCTTGTCGGTACCTTGTCAGAAATATAATGAACATTACTGATAAGCAAATTACAGTCATAAAGTTTTCCTGGCAGAATACAACTTCTGAACGCAGAGGGAGATAAAATACATGAACTATTAACCTTTTTCTAACTCTGGGATACTTATTAGGCTGGCACTGACCAGAGACAAAAAACATTCAATCCAGTTTGTAAATGTTTAGATATAAAATAAAACCACAGGAAATCTAAAAAAAAGTCGTTTTCAGGGGTAGAAGCATAGATACAATTGCTTATTTAATCTGTTTATTTTCATCTCGGGTTCACTTTAAAGAGACTCTGAAGCGAGAATAAATCTCGCTTCAGAGCTCATAAATAGCAGGGGCACGTGTGCCCCTGCTAAAACGCCGCTATCCCGCGGCTAAACGGGGGTCCCTTCACCCCCAACCCACCCCCCGCAAAAGTGTGTCGTGAAAAGGTCGCTGGCTGTCTCTTCCTGGAGGCAGGGCTAACGGCTGCAGCCCTGCCTCCAGTCGCGTCTGTCAGCGGCGCATCGCCGCCTCTCCCCCGCCCCTCTCAGTGAAGGAAGACTGAGAGGGGCGGGGGAGAGGCGGAGATACGCGCTGACAGACGCGCGTGGGGCAGGGCTGCGGCGGTTAGCCCTGCCCCAACCAGGAAGCGCTCCCCCGGTGTATCGAGGGGGATTTGGGGGTGAAGGGACCCCCATTAAGCCGCGCTATAGCGGCGTTTTAGCAGGGGCACACATGCCCCTGCTATTTATGAGGTCTGAAGCGAGATTTATTCTCGCTTCAGACTCTCTTTAAAAGATTCCTCACTGTCTCCAATTCTTTTTTTTTTTGCAAAAACCTTTCTCAATAAATATGCATATTTTTTACAAATCATTCAGCAAAAATGACCATCCTGCTCATCAATAGTACAAAGATTGGCATAATCCTGTGCAATTCTCTCTCCGTGTCTCAACACAAATTATGCTACTGTGTTATCAAAAATATTTGTGTATCTCGGAAAAAAATATTTCTCATCAGCGGTAATCTTTGTCTGCAATCTTCTCCTGAGGTTTTTCTCCTCAGGGAACTTAGAAGCAAAGCAGCAGGGGCACAATACAGTTAAAATATAGACAGAAAGAAGGAAATGAGACAAGGTTGTAGAATCAAGATAAAGCTTCCAGTCCATGCCTTGAAAAGATGAAGTGACTGCATCTGTTGGCAGCTGGCCATTTTTTGTACTGAGCTTTCAGCATTGTAAACTCATAAAAAAGTTTGGTCTAATGAAAAACTTTAATCACTTCACCACTGAGTTTTTTTCTCTTTTTGGACCAGAGCAATTTTCATATATCAGCGCTTCTCCAATTCATTCGCCAAAATCACTTCTTTTCACACCTAAATGATCTATAGCTTGTTTTTTTCTGTCACAAATTAGGCTTTTGAGGGGGATCATATTTGTTTTTAGTAATTACTTTAATTTATATGAATTTTTAAAGGATAGTGTACTGGTCAAGGGCACTACCTTTGACATGGGATACCAGGGTTTGAATCCTGGTTAGGGTCAGTACTTATTCAGTAAGGCGTTCAAGGCAAGACTCCCTAACACTGCAGGGTGGCCTCTTGAGCGCATCCCAGTGGCTTCAGCTCTGGATCGCTTTGTGTCCGAATGGAGAAAAGTGCTATAAAATGTTTGAATTATTATTATTACTAAAGGGAAAACTGGGGAAGAAATGAAAGATGGTCTGGATTAAATTATCCTTCTATTTTTTTAGTCTATGACACCTACCTGTTAAAGCACAAATGAAGTGAGAGGGATATGGAGGCTGCTATATTTATTTACTTTTAAACAATGCAAATTGTCTGGCAATCCTGCTGGTCTATTAGGCAGCAGTAGTGTCTGAATCACAAACCTGAAACAAGCTTGTGACTAATCTAGTCAGACTTCATTCAGAAACATCTGATCTGCATGCTTGTTTAGGGTCTATGGCTAAAAATTTTCAAGGCAAAGGGTCAGCAGAAAAGCAATTTGAGCTGTTTAGAAGGAAATACATACAGTATGGCAGCCTCAATATCTCTCTCACTTTGTCTGCTCATTATGCTATATGAGCATCTAGGACATGATTTTGATAGGTGGAAGACCTATGTTTTAACATTATTATAACATAAATATTGATCACATAAAGGTTATTTTTTGTGGAAATGGATTATTAAAATGTTTTTTTTTTAAATCTATAATCAATACCTCAAAAGGCAAGTCTTATTTATAAAAAAAAATAAGTATGTATGAGAAGTGATAGGAAGCAACACAGTGAATAGGACTTTTTAAATAAGAAGATTACACAGTGAAAACAGTGAATTATTTTTTATCATTTCTATGAAAATGTCTGCCTCACACACAAAAGATACCAAATGCCTCCACCTCAGTGTGAGGTATATATATATAGTATATATATATATATATATATATATATATATATATATATATATATATATATATATATATATATATATGTATATATAGGTGTGTGAGTATATATATATATACATATATATATATATATATATATATATATATATATATATATATATATATATATATATATATATATATATATAGGCAGGGGGTCAGCAGCATCACAAGTCTATTCCACTCAAGGGAAGTGTATGCAGGCAGACAGAGGAATCCCCAGGTCCTCACGATATCATAGAAAATCCACACGGGTCTGCAGCACACAATGCTCTTTATTGGAGACAAACTGAAACAGATACAAGCAGCAACAGTTTCAGGCATCCCCACCCTTTGTCAAGCTAATTACATACAGGAGTTTATACATTTATATATACTCCCACACAGGAAGTGAACTCATGGTTGCCTGGAAACCAATCCAAACAAAAACAATAACAGATCAATATAACACATGTGTTCAGTCACAATTATCTGAAAGAATGAAAATTAAATATAAGTTCATTTCAAAGTCCAACAGTAGTTCCATGGTGATGTGGATAAAACCCATGGTGACCTAGAAAAACTCAACTACCAAGCATTCTCAATCATTCGGCAAATATGGCCATCAGTGCTCAAAGTGATGAAGGCCAATTTCTTAGCCTCTTTGGGTGCTCTGCTGAGCTTAAAGACCGAGTTCCTCAGCTCCCTCAGGGTTACTTTACTTTCAGTCACTGTATTTTAACATTTAATACAGAGTTCATGGTATGTATATATAGTGGGGGTATAGTATTTTTTAAATTTTATCTCAAGCAACCAGAAAGCTCACTTATCCTGCATCAGCTGATCCCTGTCAGTGCACTATCTATTATTATTATTATTATTATTATTATTATTATTATTATTATTATTATTATTATGTATTTATAAAGCGCCAACATATCTATCTATCTATCTATCTATCTCTCTATCTATCTTTCTTTCTTTCTTTCTATCTATCTATTACCTTAAAAAGCAGCTTACCCTTTCTTCCACCTGCAAAGCATAATATAGCATAGAACTATTATGCTTTTTTTCTCCTTTGATTTGGATACATAGCTGTCTACCTATCTATTTTTTTTATCTAAACATGTTAAACAGGTCACATAGAAGGTAGAATATAAACTGAATATACTTTGAATGGGTACGTAAGATAGTCCATCATATTGCATAGAGGTGGTAAGATTGTACAATCAAGATTGAATTGTTAGTGGGCACCTTGAGGAATAACTGGTAATTCTTTCAAAGATGTTTTAAAAGTATTAAAAAGTATTTTTAAATGGCCTGGGAGCTTTTAATAAGCTAAAAGTTTCTGTTGCCTGGGGCAGCAATGGCATAGGAGATCTGAAAGTATATAGACTAAGCAAATCAGCATCCACTTTTCTGGAAGGAAATGGAGACAGGTATGCTTAATCACTTGCTGACCGCACACTCATATCGTGCGGCGGCAAAGTGGTAGCTGGAGGACCAGCGATGCACATCTGCATCGCCAGGGGCCTCCCTAATTAATCAGGAAAGGCCGTTTCCTGTTAGATCACGGAGCAGGTCTCCGTGAATAGCCTGCGAGCCGCTGATCGCGTCTCGCAGACTAAATATAAACGCAGGAGACGTTTGTCTCCTTTGTTTACATTAAACGGCGCTGCTGCTACAGCAGCGCCGTAAGGCAGATCGGCGATCCCCGGCCGCTGACTGTCACAGGCTGCACAGGACAGATAGCGTCCTGTGCAGCCCTGATCACCAGGGGTGAGAGGGAGGAGAGGGAGGGGGGAATTTCACCACGGAGGGGGCTTTGAGGTGCCCCCCCGCAACACCCAGGCAGGCAGGAGCGATCAGACCCCCCCTGCACATCATCCCCATAGGGGGGGGGGGGGGGAAGGGGGGCGATCTGATTGCTCTGCCTGCAACCTGATCTGTGCTGGTGGCTGCAGAGCCCACCCAGCACAGATCATAAAAAAACACGCTGGTCCTTAAGGGGGGGGGGGTAAAGGCTGAGTCCTCAAGTGATTAAAAAATGATCTTCCATGACAATCCCACTGCAAATGAAATGCAAATTCCATTGCTGTATCCACTCATTCCTATTGCATATCATATTGTGAATATGTGTATCAGACAGATCAACGTATACAGGAAACCGCAAATTGTGTCTGATTTTCTGATGATTTGATTCTGGATTGGGAAATTGGGCAACTGAAAGATAGATTGCCTGTAGAATGGCTTATATATTTATAGCTCTTGCTCCAACAGCTGGATTGTGGTATCAGTCTTTCAGCAGGCGAGCGCCTGCAGGTGGTTTACAACAGGAACACATTTTGACCTGAATTATGAAACTGTGACCTCTGTTGCTCAAACAGCAGGGATTGCTGAGAAATTACTATATTAACAGCGGTGTGCTTTCAATATCACGCAGGTACTCCCAGTGAAAAGTTTTTATTTTTACATTTCTCATAAACTCAGTCAGTCCTAGCTTTATTTATAAAAGGAACATGCTTGCTGTGGATGCTGCATGCAGTTGTAGTCACACTACCACAACCTTGGAATTCTTATGAGAGTGGCAAATCCTAGGTTAATAATAACATAACAATACTTTACTATTATATTATATCATCAGAATAGCTGTTAATCTAACATTGTTCACTATATAAAAATCACACAACATTTTCTAAACTGGGTAACCCCCGCTGTGTCCCATGTCTCAGTGGTCACAAATCTCTAGGTTAAAGGCACTATGTAATATTGGTCCAGCTTGCAAAAAGACTCTTAAAGGAACATTATCAATAACCAAGTGTTCTAAAATGACAATGTACAAATAATGTCTAAGTAGCTGTGTAAACATTTTCCTACTTTTCATGTTAAATATCAGAGGCAAAAGCTGTAATGCGTTGTGGATTAGTTGTAGCTGCATTGGGATGATTCATTTGCAAAGGTGTGTGCCTGTGCTTCTGTATTAGAGGGCCAGTGCTTTTCCTTGCATGTGAGACTACAGAGTTACATGAAAAGCCTTGAGTGTCAGGTTTCACACACAATTACAAACAAGATACATTTATCTTCTGCTCTCTGTGCAGACAGCTCATTCAGAGAGATACAAGCAGCTGCAGTTAAGCTAGTGAGACTTATCTCACACACAGGGCTAACAGATGTAGTGTTAGGAATTCCTCCCTTCCCCATGGTCTACTGGTCCATCAATTTGGTGTCAGTGAAGTGTGAAAGGAATTTGATAACAGTAAACAAAGAGATAAGCATTCAAATGTATACACCAGTACTTAGCAACACTTCCCAAAGTATTCTCATCTCAATTAAAAAACAAAACAAAACATGTTCCTTTAACTGTTGTTCCTGGATGATTCATGGAATCCTCACTAGAGAAGTTTAGAGATGTCTTAGTAAATTGAGTCCTGAGAGTCTTTTTTTAAATACATAAATCTAGGATGGTCTTAGTTCATCAGAAAAAAAAATGCAGGCTGAAACACACAGCTGCTAATGTATTAACCTGTTAGCAGTTCCCACTGTGTCAACATGATTTCAATATGAATCATTTTTTAAAATCCAAACTAGGTTTCCTGAATCACTTGTGACAATTTAAATGTAAATGTTTAGTGAAATCAGAAGATTCTTAGAGATGCCTTAAAGTAAAGTGTGAGAATAAAAAATAAAAAATGGGGTAATTACCTCAGGAGAGGCAAGTCTCTGGATCCTCTAGGATCTAGAGGCTTCTCTCTCCTGAGGTAAGTACCCCATTCTTTTATCCTCCTCCACCATGGGTGTGACTCCCAAAGCTCTCAGGCATGTAGCCTGCACAGTAGCACTAGCAAGGACCCACATGGGGTTCAGTGGAAAAAGGATCCAGAGGCTTCCCTCAATTAATATAAGTACCATTTTGGAGCACTTCTCTTTCCCTACAGGTGCGCTTTAAAAAAAAATCAAGCTCATAATGCTGTGGTGTATAATCTACCCTGGCTGAATGAATCATAGATTATGACAAAACAGGTAAGGGGATGTACCCAACTAATTTCATGGATTTGGCCAAGTGACAATATTTACTAATACTTGCATACTTGCTTATCATAAGCCATCTTTTCTCATTTGTCCTGCTGCCTGTCTTCTTTACACTGCTACTGCAGTACCTGGTTTCCTTCTGCGCTTCACCTTATACTCCCCTGCCTTTACATTGGTACAGAGAAACGCCCAAACGGCATGGCAGTCCTGTCCATTCCCTGCCATGACATTATTCATGTGCAAGGGTGTGCAGAAGAGAGCTACAAAACTGAGTCAGTTTCCACTTTAAGTGATAGAGCCAGTCAAAGTAAATTAACTCAAGTTGGTAAGAACAATAGATTCTTGCATGATTGCTGTGTGGTTAGCAGTGTACATAATTTATTCTTTAAAAATGTAAAAGCTACTTGTCTGCTTTACTCTGCAAGAAACACAAGCACACACATATATACGGCTGCCCTAACATCTTCTTTGTTATCTTCATTTTAAGTGTCAAACTGTTGTAGCGCTGGTTCATGACTATGTCAAATTCCATTCACAATCCAAGCGCTTGACTGTTAAGCTATCTATACGGCCTGTTCCTCTCTCTTTTTGTATATAAGGCCATATTAGTTGAATCGATGAAGCTATTTGTCAGCTAGCCATGCATTATTAAAGTTTATTTGTTCCACATATTTGTTGGTTCTTTCGAAGCAGTCGAGAAACTCTTTCATTTGTCTAATTTATAAGCTTTCCTGGGCTTGCATTCTAGTAGTTTAGACGTGTCACCGGCAATAACTATGAAAAATTGCAGTGTGCATCTTGCTCTCCTTTACTTTCTCCAGCTTTACAGTCTATCCCAGCTACCAAAGGGACTTCAGCTTCAAGACGTAACAAATCTAATTTAACCCTACTGAATTTCCATTTTCGTGCCTAATGTTCATTTTGTGGAGCCTGAACACATTTCAAATTGTATAGAATCATTTATAGTAAAATAAAAAAGCAATCAAAGCAAATTTTATATTAAAAGATATTTTATTTAAAGAAGTTGAAATATAGCATCAGTACTGAAGGTGGTCTTTGTTAAAACTGGTTCATAAGTGTATTGCAAATACCTTATTATACCCCTTTTAAGTTCATAAAAAGTAAATTGATCAGTGTACCTAAATTTGCAAATGGCACATATGGCTAAGCCCAAGACAGAGACTATGGGAGCCCTGATTGTGTAGTAGTTTTTGTCATTTGGAGAAGAGGTATATTAAAGGGGGTACTCACAATATGAGATCTCTGTAAAGGGCAATCATCCAATATAGCCTTTTGGGAGACTACAGTCTCCCCACGGGCTCAGGGATCACCAAGTGTACTTTGGTCACTCTCCAATGCCAAGGCTACTGTTGGATTCTGGCACTACTATTTGACATTATGAAGTCAGTTGTGTACACTCGTGTTGCCCTAGTGCAAATACATTTTGTTTACCTAACCCTATATCCATGTCATTCTTGAGGTAAGACACCTTTTAATCTTTAATTTTAAGGATTTTCATGCATTTTATTTCCTCCTGGCTTCCTCTTTCCCCATTATGTCTTCCAATGATCTTTTTTATGCACCAGTGAACCAGTATACTCCCTAAACTACTAAAAAGGCGATTTAAAGCAAACTCAAAATGAAAACAACCATAGAAGATAATTAACCTCCTTAGCAGTAACCCCAGGCTGGACACGGGGTAAGCCGCGCAGGAGGATTTCTCAGGCCCCGCTGGGCCAATTTGCATAATTTTTTTATACACGCAGCTAGCACTTTGCCATGGCGATGGGGGAAGCCCTCATGGAAATCCGGTTCAGAACGGGATTTCCTGACGGGAGAGGGTAGGGGGATGCCGCTGCTCATGATTTAATAAAAATATGTTTAAATAGTGCTGCGCTGCCTCCCTGGCGGATTCAATTGACCGCTAGGGAGGTTAATTGTATGTTTTTTCTAAAGGTAAGTTAAACAATTAACTGGGTCTCATATTTGTATGTTGAGTTTAAGGTGCTCATTTTATGACTTCATTGTAAAAAACAGCCATGATAATTCTGCCTTTATGAATGGAAAAACTACATAATGGCTGGTATAATAAAGAACAGTCTTACCTTGTCAGGAGTTTTTTTTTAGAGTTTTATTGGACACCACAAGACAGGTGCTCCTGGGAAATTGCTGTCACTAAGACTATACTACAGTGGTATTATTAACCTGAAGAAGCGGGAGAATCCCAAGAAATGCTTCAATTGTTTGTGGTGTCCAATAAAACTCTAAAAAAGCTACTGACAAAGTAAGACCTTTATTATACAAGCCATTATCCTGATACACCAGTGGGGTGCCTCCTTCCTCCCAGTATAATAATACATATGTTTATGGTTTCACATTTAAGTTCATGGGTGATTATCCATTGAGCAAAATAATCATTGCTGAAGAGACCATAGCATAGTTATGCCTTCACATTGCAGCTAGTGGTATCTTTAGTGATGGCAGCAAAACTGCTACTGTCAGCTTTTCAACTAGCCACAGGACTACATTGTGCAAGTGGCTGTAATTAAAAGCACATGTTAGTGAATGTGTTACTAACTGGGGATTCACTTGTGTGCCACCATGGCCTGGATTTATGTGATCTTTGTTATTTCTACCTTACCATTATTAACTTTGGGGTAAAGATATCACTCATACTCACTATATTATATGATAACCAACATGGTGACACTGCTGTTTCATTGTAATAAAAAAAATATAGTTGCAATTTTGAAATTCTCTCCATTATGCAAAAAATAGCACCTCTAGCATGTGTTCTGCAGCCTCTGACCTCTGGTCTATTTTAGACATGCAGTTGTCTTTTCTTCTTGGGTTGGAGTTATCCAAACTGGAGCTGAAATACTCATTAACCACCATGGACAAGCAATGTCTATGACTACTATCTGGGCCTAGGCCTGCTTTCAAAATGCAATGTGAAAAAAAAACCCTTTTAAAGCATTTGCTAGATGTTTCCTGCTGATGGCCTCGAAGATCAACATAGCTCACAGAGCCTTCAGCCAGAAGCATGGGGATGCAGTACAAGGTGGGAGATTCCTATCTCAGGTGAATGGGGAGGGAGTGAAAATGCCAGACAGGATATTAGCTGCTACAGTTGTCCCCCACATTTAAATGGGCAGTGCTAGAGATGCGTCAGTAACTTACCAAACACACAATTGGAGAAACTCACTCCCAAACAGTTCTCTGCTTCTTTATAAAGCCTGCAGGCTGCTTATAAGCCAATGAGAAATGCACACATATGCGTCAGTAACTTATCTGGTGTAAGTCATGTCAAAACTTGCCAATTTAAGTATGTCAAAACTTGCTTATCTTGCACAAATCAGGTATTACTTTAACTGCGTAACCAAGCAGCTCGAGGTGACCCAAAACCACTAGGAAAGTAAGGGGACTAAAAGAGGCCAAAAATCCCTCCTACTAAAAATCAATGCTTCATGTGTTTTGAAAACAGAAGGTATTTGCAATAATTCAGCTTTAAATGCACATCCATGGTTATCCGCAATGCACTGCTACTGATTATGAGATTCAGAGATAATTTGCATATTCAGTAGCGGTGTATTGTGGGCAAACACACATGTTCATTTAAAGCTGAATTATCGCCAATACCTTCTGTTTTAAAAAGGCAAAACACACTAAGCATACCTTAACTGAAAAACCCTGAATTCACAATAGGGCCCCTTTAATTTCAGTTCAATAGTTTCACTGTCAGTTTTCCTTTGTTCCAGTTTTTCTTTGTGACAGAACGCTTTTTTCTGTATATATCTGTATATTTTTAATACAATGGCATGAAATATGTTTACAAAATACTTTTATAAAATAGATCGTTATACAGTAGTCATTATACATCATCTTCTACAAGACACAAAAGTTAAGTATTTCACAAAATATTTATGTATGACATACCTGTAAGCAATTATAGGATAATATGCTGCCGTAACAGCTGGCAAGTATACAAATACCATCTGTTAGGAGCAACTAATTCAAGGCTTTCATGTTTGGCTGTGATGGTGTATGGAATGACTGGCAGCAGATAAAGCCCTTACCATAGGTATATACAATATTAAAAATAATGCATAAAATGTTTTGCGTTATTTATGTTAATGATTTCATTAAATAGAAAAATGAGTTATGCCACTGGTAGAAGATGATCTTTGTCCACAGGAATAAGAAATATGAGCAGAAAGAAAGGAAGATTGACTCTTGGCTAATGAGTAATAAATTATTCAGCTTGAAATAAAATTATGTTTAGCATTTTACAAATGTGCTGAACTATAACGAGGGCAGGCACCAGATAAACCAGACCAAGCAACTATGTAATAGGATTAAAATCTATTATGAATCCTATAAATAGTGCAAGCATCAGTCAGACTCCTGGTCACAAGACAAAATACACACACTTTCTAATGAGCAAAAACTGCTTTGTAATTGTGTATAGTAAATATATATAGCAGTGACATTCAGTAGAGGTCAACGTAACACAATTTTTAATTTCAATTCTTCAGGACAGTGCGTGCTATACTATACCTTATCAACGTGATTGAGATAAAATCCCATCTTTCTCTGATTCCACGTCACAGTTTAGGCAGATCCCTACACAAAATAAAGATACAAAATAGATTATAGAAAAAATGCGCAAACAAGAAACACGCTTGAATACTTTGAATACCAATACACTAAAAATTATAGCTTCCTTGGAATAAAAAAATATGTTAACATAGTTTCAGTTCTAGAGACATAGGCCCATATGCAATTCACTTTTTCACCTAAGTTTTCTCCTAGGAGATCATTTTTAATTTTTGATTTCAAATAACTTTCCAGTACTTTTCAACTAAAAAAGCACCAAAAAGTAGGTGAAATAGTACTATCAAAATTATTTTAATTATTTTCTTGCTTTCTAGTGGCTTAAACAGTATTTTATTGACAAGTTTAAAAATATCACCTAGGAGAAAACTTAGGAGAAAAAGTTAATTGCATATGGGCCATAAACTCACAAAATAGTTTTTAAATGCAAATACTCTCTGTACATTTCTAGCTTGCCCTCATTCATCTACCCCTTTTCTCTTCTAAGGACCCTTTTGTGATTTATGGCTTCACTGACCAGCAGTGATAGTTTTGACATGCAACATAAACTGGAGGTAGCTTAGCTAATTCTGAATGTTCATCATCATATGCACAGATTTGTTACCAGTTTGCATTAAGCTTTGAAGGAAAATTGAAATACATTAGCCATATATATATAACAGCAGATAGGCCAATAAAGTTTGGGTGTAAAGTGGGGGGATCGGCCTATCCATAGGCGATATACCGCAGGTGACTTGTGGGGGCTCCCTGTATGCACAATGCACTGCGGAGCGTGCTTCAGCTATAGCTACCTGTGCTTGCTCTGACTTGCTTCCTGTAGTGTCCCTGATAGCTTTCTGAACTGGCCACTTAGGCTCCAGACTCTTTGTGGTCACATGACACTGAGCCTAGAGCTCTGGTGGCCAGTACAGAATCTGCGCGGGACACTAGAGGATGCAAGTTCAAGTGAGGAAAGACAGCTAAATATACTGAAGCAAGCTCTGCAGTGCACTGAACTCTGCACCTATGGACATACTCCAATATGCGCTCTGCATGTGGAGCACCTGCGCCATGCATGGGTTGGGGGTTCAAACAATTGGAAGGTCATAGCTTTGGGCCTATTTTGTAGGACAAAGGTGTGTGTGTGTGTGTGGGGGGGGAGGTGGTGTTTGTCTACACGTAGGAGAGCGTATCCAAGCGTATATACAATAGGTTTGTTTTACAAATTGTCATGTTTGCATTTGTGATTATTCAGAAAAGAGTGAGCATAGGATGTCTCCCACAATGCATCACTGCTGAATGTGCAATTCATCCTTTGTTGTCCGTGTAAGCTAACCACACCTCCAGAACTGCTGGAATGCAATGGCATGTCATATTGTTAATTGTACAGAGCCACAATAATCCACCATGAGGTTCTAATGTTATAGCTGTTAGCATGAAAAATATTTTCCCAATTAAGTGATTGTTGTGCTTACATTTATTAAACATAATTCCTACAGTTAATTCTTGAGGTCAAGCATGTTTTCATTAATTTTTAGCATAACCCATTAAAATCATTGTTTAAAAAAAGCATCTGCTGGTGTGTGTGTGTGTGTGTGTGTTTGTGTGTGTGTGTGTGTGTGTGTGTGTCAATGTTCCCAGTTGTTTGTTTCATTTCCAGCTAAAGCTGTACATTTTGCTTATCACAGTTTTGTGGAGAAAATCCATTTTTGAAAGCTTGGTATAGTTACAGCCTAGGAAATTGCAGCTAGGCTTATCTTCTTACTAATATTTCTCATCTATCAAACCGCGGTGATTATGAAACTCCAAAGGACAAAATCAATACTCATATAGCATTTGAGATCATGTCTTCAAAGGTAGCTTTCATAGAGGAACTTCAAAAGCCTATAAACATTGTTCTGAAGCCCTGGTTTGGTGTCATAAAAGCCATGTACTTCCTAAAAAGGATTTGTCTCAGCAAACTGTTGGCCTACAAATATATGTATATAAAATCAACAAATCTGTAGGCCTTAGGTGCCTTAGGTCAAGACAGTCATTGGTCAGTACATTAACATACTTGAAGATTCCGTACACTGATAATATGTAAGAGAGCACTGTCATACAAAACAGACATTTTAGATAAAACTGTTGTCACTGTTCACTTCTAAAATGCTATATAATGTATTAAAAAAAAAAACAGCAAATGCCTATTTTATCAATGGCATGAATCACATTTTACAAAAAGGCATCCACTCGGGTTTCTCTAAAATGATCCATTTTGAATGAAAATGACTACTGCGGTCCCAGGTTGATATTTTGCAGGCAATCGATCAGCAGTTACTCATTCATTCTGTTTTTGCACAGGGAATTAATGCTCAGATATCATGACCCCGAGGTATGCATTCGCTGCATAAGCTAGAAGTATGTCACCCTTTGCTGATGATGTCATGCCCCAAGGGCCTCTGTGCAGAGTTCTCAGTCAATTTTGTTCATGACACGTCAGTAGCTAAAGCTATTAATAAAGTGCTGGCAAAATATGCCTTAATGACTGCTAGTAATAATGTAAATCTGCTTAGGCCTCTTCTATGGGTAGAATTTGTTGTAGAAGTGATGGGTTTCATACAAAGCAGCTGCTAGTTTACTTATGGCAATAAATGAAGTTTTTGTTATAGGTGAGAAAATAATAGGATTTAACTAGTATTTGAAAAGGAATCAGCAACTGAAATAGAAAATATATTTTTTTTTTAAAGTGGACCTGAACTCTTGCACAGGACAGAGGGAGAGAAGACAGAAATGCACCCTAGATGTATTTAGATAGATTAACCTGTTCATTCCCTCCCATTTGTGTCTAATCACACGTTGTAATTTGATCTGTCCCTTGTGTCACATGACTGCCATGGCAGATAAGGTCATATGAAAGTACAGGCTGTAAACCATATGTCTGCTTCCATAAATCATGAAGTAGAAACGGTGCAGATTTATTTTAGGATTTGCATTAGCTGTAACAAAGAAATGTTTTATGTTTAAAGATTATTATGCTGATGCGTATCTTTTAGAGCAGAGAGGACATTCTGAGTTCAGGTCCGCTTTAAGGAAAAAGCCCTCCGGTCCTGATGCTTAGACATTTTAATTAGTTTAATAGAGTATGACAGGAGAGGAAGTCGCATACAAGACAGCTTTCACTTAAGTAACTAGCAAATCGTTTCTCTGTTGAGATTGATTGAAAGGGTGGAAACTTTTGACCTTTGTGTTAAGAACACCATGTTCTCTATGTGAAAATTATGCATCCAAGGTTTAATACATCCTACGCAGAATATAAAACACTTCTAGCTGTGGAATAAGAGGTTAAGCATGGACACCCTTAAAATGTGACAGCATCCACAGACATAAACAGGCTGAGCTGTGTAGCTATGACAAAAACCATCTGATATTCTCTGAATTCTCTTTAGAATAAACATAAATAGACTTTATTCATTTGTAGAGATGAAAGAATGGAAGAAAATGTTATTTGTATTTTTTTACCCTTTTTTTTTTTTTTTTTTTATACAATTCAGTAAAATGCCAAAGAGAAAATTTTAGCAGCTCTAAATATAATTATGAAATCCTGAAAATCTGTGGAGTCTTAAAGACCCCTTTTAAAGCGGATCCGAGATGAAAAACTAACTATAACAAGTAACTTATCTACATATCTTATCTAAAGTTTAGATGGTTTACACAGTAAATCTAGCTGCAAACAGTTTTAATAGATTAGGATTATTTATTCCTGCGATACAATGTCAGCAGGCATGTTATTTGTAAACATTACATAGAGGCAGGCTTATCTGTATCTTGAGCCATCAGCCTAATCCCCTCTCCTCCTCCCCTCTGCCTCTGAAATCAATGGCTAGTAACACCTCCCCCTCCTCCTGCCCAGACTAAGCTCCCATGAGCCCTCGCTACTGCCAAGGCTCTCTGAACCTGTGGGTGTGGCTTATTTAGTTTATAGGGAATTAGAGTATTAAAACAAAAACAAAAAAGTATTTGGTTAGAGGAATGCCCTATAAACAATAGGAAAGGAACACAATTATGCAATGTGTAAAAGTTCACCTCGGATCCACTTTAAAGTCTATAACACCATCCTGTTACCTGAACAGGAAGCTACAACTATATTTGTCAGCTTTCAGCACTTATATATACAGGGAAATGCTTCTTCAGCTGTGAGTAGTATGAATAAGAGCAGAATTAAAAATCAATTGCAGCTTCAATCACATGTCGGTAAAATAGTCTAATGATGAGTACACATTTGCGATGTATGTCGCCCATAAAGGATTGAGACCCTGATGACCTTGGGTGACATTGCTGGAATGGACAATACAGATGTGTGTCAGCTGTATAGCTGATGATGCGCACTGTTGCTATGTGGGGGGCGGAGGGAAAATGGAGTGGTGCGTGCGTAACATCATGTGGCGGATGGTGGAGCAGTGTCTTCAAAGTAGTTGGCGGTTCGTCGGGTGAGTAGATCCGTCGGGCAGATCTCTCTGGTTTGGGGGTCAGGGGCTGCCATACACATGCCTAATTATCAGCTGAGGCGGTTGCTATTTGGCTTCTCATCTGACTTTAGTCAAGATGAGACCCCTAACTGACCCCTAACCATTAGTGTCTATATAAAATAAAAGGGAGAGGTTGAGTGGTGATGCAGATGACAGTGGCCAAACATCTTCCATTATCTTCTATGGTGAGCATCATTTCCTGTTTTGTTGCAATAATTTATTAGCCATTACATATTAAGTTTTCCCAAGTCTTCTGCTTAATGGCCAGAACTGTAGGCTAATTAGTATTCTCCATGGTAGTCCTATTTCCCATATATCAGTCCAAAAGACCTGCCCAACCTACATCTCTGAACTGGTCCACGGACATACACCAAGCTGCCCTCTCTGATCTTCCAATGACCTATGCCTGACCACATCTCCCACTCACATGCAAGACTGCAGGGTTGCGCAAGAGCTGCACCTACTCTCTGTAACTCCCTTCCACCACCCATCAGACTCACCTCATCTTCGCCACACCTTCAAACAAGCCCTAAAAACTCACCTACCCTTAAAGCCATAACTGCTGAGCACCTATTATGCAACCTGTACCTAGTGTGTCCCTATCCCCTCCCTTTACACTTTAAGCCTCTGGCAGGGTCTTATCCCTTAGTGTATCCAACTTGACCATGCACCCCCATCATCGGGTACCCTTCCTGCGGACTGAATTGCACTTGAATTATGTAATTTCCAAGACTTAAACTTCATTGTATGATCTTGTAGCTCAGCGCTACATAATATGTTGGTGCTTTATAAATACGATAAATAATAATACTATTGTTTCTGTCCAATAGCTCTATGCAATAAAGGCTGAGGAATACTGGTTCTGTTACAAATAAAAATATCAGAACAGTAGAGAAGAGAGTAATTCCAGGCAGTTTCTATGCATTGCTTACAAGATATCATAAACATTTAGTAAGGTATGCTCACCAATTGGGGAAAAAATGGGAAATAGCATATTTTTATTAAACAATTATGAAAGTTAAAAGGCTGCTTTAGGTGCAAAATTGATTTATTGTGAAATGTCTACTTTTCCTTAATATTATTTTGCAATGGTAGATGTTAATCTATGTAAGCACATAAACCATACACATTGCGTGATAGGATTTTAAAGAGTTGGATTCTTTGAAGTCTGATAGATTGTATAATACGGTTCTAGTTAAATAAGAGAGTGTGGGTACCCATACAGATAATCCAGTTTCGTGCCAGGAACATTGGCAGTTGTACAATTTGGAAAGCAAGCTAATTTGTGCTGCCAAGACCAAAACTGTAAATGAGGAATGTGAAGATCATTTATTTGAATCTTACTCTCTGAATCCTAAAGTACATAGAAACTGAACACTAACAATTCCTACAAAGCTTCTAAATGATGAAACGTGGTATAAGAATTGGGACACAACCAGTGTTAATGACTGTTTATGTTGCAAAATTCAAGGAAAATAATAATACTTTTCTAGTGCTTTTCTCCAAGGGAATTGCTGTGCTGGCCACTGGAATCATACAGTCTCATAGGGTGGGCAACTCTGGACTTGGATAAATGTTTTTGGATCTATTTGGTGGGTTTTCAATGTGTTTAAACTGCTTACAAAAGTTTATGCAGTATATTGCATAAACTTTTGCAAGCAGTTTAAGCACATTGAAAACCTACCAAAAAGAACAAAAAAAAAACATTTATCCAAGTCCAGAGTTGCCCACTAGTAAATAATGTATTCACTATGTACAACTAATGACACAAATTACAAACTGCATGTTTTTGCCATTGAAAAAGCATAGTCCCATATGGGTCAAAAACATCAAACGGGCAGGATGAACAGTAATACCAGCTTTGGTGCAGTTAAATATTGCAATCTTTGACACCTGGCAGACATTACGTGGCTCACTGGCCTCTTCCTCAGACACAAGCTTTTAGTTTACAGACAGTAAACCTCAAAGTTAGTTACACTGTCATAATTCTCTCTATAAAATGGACATAAGAGACTTGAAAACAATGGCATGAAAAAGGAAAACAGGAAATAAAAGTTTTTGTAAACAAATGCCAGTCAAATTAAGAGGCTTTTAGTCATAGTATGATCTTTTTTATCTGTATAAAACACACACTACGAGCCAAGCATTGGTCTGCTCCCTAAAAGAAGAACTAACAAACTAACCAAAAAAACAAAAACAAACAAACAAACAAACAAAAAAAAAAACAACAACACATTTTTTCATTATTTTTAGTATTGTCAGTTATTTTTTAATAGTTGTTAGAGAAGCATAGAAACCTAGATGCAGAAATAGACATCTCAATAGCAATCTGATATGGCTGGCAAAAATGAGAACTCTAGCTCTCTCATTTTTCAGATTAAAATGTTTCACGTGGTACACCATTTGCATGGCATGGCATTACAACATACAAGTCAATTCACTAACCTACAGTAAAACTGCCCTGCATATAAAGTGCACACACTTGTGTACTTATCTACCACTGGTTGTGCCAATTATGCCTGCTGAAAATAAAGTACCAGTAAAATTGTTTTGGACAGCATGTGTACAACAGTTTTACCATAGATTAATGAATTGACCCCCAGCGTTGCTATACTACAGCTAATTCAGAAGCCAGTGTCTCTTGCACGCCCCCCATGCTTACCAATGCCTATGAACAGTACACATTCCTTAAGGTGTGCTTAAAGAAATGTTTTTTTTCGTAATAATCTTGTAGAATAATATTGTATTTTTACTGTTCAGAATAACTTTGTAGTCCTTTAAATTATCATAATTTTATGTTTTTAATGTAATATTTTTAATGACATTGTTGCTGATACCCAGTGCTGTCTGAGTACGTGTTTCTCTACCAACTAACAGTTTTTACCTGGGTTAGGGCCCATTTCCACGGTGCGATGCGGCTACATAGCCGCATCGCACTGCGGGTATACTGAAACACATGCACGACAATGGAATAGTTTCCACTGCGTGCATGTTGTGCGGAGCGGTGCGGAGCTATCCGAGAATCTGCAGCATGCTGCAGATTCTCACACGGCCGCATCCTCCCACAGCTGCAGGGAGATGCGGAAGTGACGCGGGTGCCTGCGGAAGTGATGTGTTGCTACATCACATCACTGGAAAAAGGCCCTTAGAGATTATGATCATACAGAAAATAAATTTACACACCCCTGTATTTTTATTATCATACAGGTTATGCTTAAAATGTTTCCAACCACAGAGCTGTTATTTACATTCTCAGAAGACAAACAGTTAAAAAGATACATAGCATAAACTGATCAGGGCATATATCGTTGCCTCTTTTTATCTGTTTGTCTGCCCGCTAATGACAGCAGTACCCATCAATTTCAAATAGAGAAAGAAGTGGGCACTGAATAAAAATGTAGACTATTTACTTCATGACGTAAAAAGGAGAGGCCCAGAGCACATACCCTTCACTTCTTTTTTCCATGAGAGATTGCTATTTAAATTAACCCTAACCACCACAGATTTATTTTCTGTCATAAACATTCTAGGATAATGTCATATTTATACAATTGTGCAATTTAAATTGGTGTTCAGCCTTGAATTTTCTGGTCCAGTATACAAAGACATCTCAAAAGATGTTTTGTAAAATCTGTAAATAAAGCCTGGGTTTTTAGTAGCCATGATAATTCCAAGCTCGCTTTTATTCCCTTATTTGGAAATGGACAAAAAGGAAAGAAATGCCTTGTTGGGGATTTTTTTTTAACCTTTTCAAAAATGGATACCTCTAGCCCCTTAAAATCGAAGTCTTTTCCCTATTGTGAGCTGTGATTACTGTGATTGGCTCACAGTAATCAAGAGGTCAGGAGCCAATGATATTGGCTCCTGACTGAGATGCGGAAGCTCTGCTGTCGCTGAGATAGCAGAACAAGCGTGTGCAGTGATAGAACAGGGGCGCTAATGGCAAGGAGGGTGTGAGAGCTTGGCAGTCAATGGAATCTATGGCCTGACAGAGCCACACAGCCACCTGCAGGATGTAGATTCAAACCCTGCCAGTCCAGAAAAGGTTAAGTCTATGTCTATGTTTATGTTATATCTATTTATTTATTTTGTAAACAGAAACATTTAATAATGTAAACAAATGAAAAATATAAACTCATCTTAGGTATTCCTGGTCAGGGCTGAATTTGAACTCTCAACAAAGCTTCCTCAACTACTGCAGACCATGGAAGGAGGCCAGATAATGCCTGCTCACTACACTTCCCACAAGCCCTCACTGCAACACAACTTTGCTTCCAAGGCATCAGCACCTTTTATCACTCCCTGTCCTTTCCCATTTTCTCCAACAACACCATTATACCTGTTTGAGTTACATTACAAAGTAATATATTAAAAGGTATTAATTATTATTATTATTTTTGTTGAAAGGTAGTAGAGATAACATGACTGCGGCTTTCTTGTCCAGGTGGGTGCTGCCTAGAAAATGGGGTGCTGCTGTGTTCCAAGTTCTGTCCTCCCTGTAGGGGTTAAAGGTGGGCATGTAGCTTGCATTGCAAGAGTGCAGGACTGCATTGATTCTCACTAGACCATCCAAGACTAGCAGACTAGCAAGAGAGAAGAGAGGTAATGGGATAATCACTACTCTTCAGGAAATACACCATTTTTCATTATTCTGTTTAGCAAAAAAAGTGCTAGGTTTCCCATGCTCTTCAGGGCAATCCCTGGGGCATTGTTATTATTATTTTTCTTTTACTTCCGAAACAGCACAAGAATAGTAAAGCTGTATGTTTTTAAGCCATAGGATTATTTTCATATTTCATGGATTTGTCCTCAAATACTGAATTAAGATGAAGCAACTTTGACTTTAAAACACCTCCGCTAACCCAAATGAAGCCAATTTATATTTCTTATTGCTAATGTTGTTGTCTTGATTGTTTCAGATTTAAACTACTGTATCTTATGTTTATAACAAGTCAATAAGAAAGAAAACTATTTTTTAAGGTTCTAACGTTGCATTACAGATGCCTCATGGGAACAGACAGCAATGTCTATTCTCAGTGCTTAAAAGCTGTGTTTCTGCCAATCTGAAATTGTCCTTCACCACTGCATAATTCATCATAGTTATTCTAGCATGACTTAAATACAAGTGGAGTCAAACCAATGCCAATTTAACTTCACACAAAAATGAAATAGTACCGACCATATAGCAAAGCTATCCTCAAATTATGTCAAGCCAGCATCGATCTACCAAAATATAGATAACTGAATAATGTTGTAGCTTAAACATGTAATTATACAGTAGCTGCAACATCATTTTTAATCAAACTGAATGAAAGCTTACAGTCTGATTTTAGTACTATACAGTAACTAAACACAAACACGATGAACACATTTATTGAAATGCATTCTTTCCTTGATTCACGAGAAGCCAAATATGGAAAGCCTGCGCGGATTGTATGGGTCAGGCGATGGATTCTACTAATTATATATAGACAGATATGTGTGAGAGTCTAATAAAATAATTTAATGCTTGATTTTTGTTTAACAATTAGCTCTAGTTTGGATTTGGATGCATGCAGATTACTTTGATAATAACAGTAATTAAACATGATTCTCATGCTATGTAACCTCACAGGCAGTGAGTGAACCTGAACAAATTGAAATAAGCTGAATTCATTTGATATGAATCATGAAAATCTACCGTGGAGCTTAAGATCCAAACATGTGCATTGAGAATGGCTTTAACTGTATTATTTCTGTAACTGCACCATATGGTGAAAAGCTGAAAGGAATGTGGACGCTCTTGGAGGATGGAGTTTGGTACTGCCCAACTCTTGATCTGAGTCCTGTGTGAGGCAGCATGGTGACAAAAGTCTGGTCCTGTTCTGGTAAGGAATCTTGATCCTGGTCCTCCATGGGGATTAGTTATATGGAATGAGCTTAAATAGTAACAGACATGACAACTGAAATAAGAAGAACAAGGTGCCTGCTTTCGTGCATTCACCTTTTTTATTTCCAAATCATAAAACCATATTGCATTTACTTGAATGTAAAAGTTGCAGGCATATCATAAAATCAAGGATTTCCCTCCAGTGCTGCCTAGTCCCATCCTTCCTCTTTAAAGAGAAACTCCAACCAAGAATTTAACTTTATCCCAATCAGTAGCTGATACCCCCTTTTACATGATAAATCTATTGCTTTTCACAAACAGACCATCAGGGGGCACTGTATGACCTGATATTGTGGTGAAACCCCTCCCACAAGAAGCTCTGAGGACCGCGGTACTTTTGGCAGTTTGTTACAATGTAACAAGGTTCACAGACAGGAAATAGCTGTTTACAACTGTCTCCAACAGCCAAAACAGCTAGCAGCAGCTACATAACCTGCCCACAGTAAAAATGTCACCATGTAATAAATGTCAGAATGTAAATCGGGGAGACTAAAGATTTTACAATGAGCAAACACTGACTTAATCATATATACATACTGATTGTAAAAATGAAGCACTTTTTGTTATTACATTATTTTCACTGAAGTTTCTCTTTAAGTCATGGCCAGTAGCATTGGTGTAAACTCGAGTACTCAAATCTACCTGGAGAGGAGCCAGCTGAGAGGTGGATCCAAGCGTGCTATTGCTCCAAATCTTTGATTTTATTATATTCCTGCATCTTTTACATTCTATCAAGTGAAATATAGTTTCATGATTTGAAAATAAGAAAAGTTAATAGCAGGCTCCTTGTTCTTCTTCTTAGACACCATCACTGACCCTCAGTATTGGAGCTGCGCTTGTTGCTACCTCAGAAATTGTTCCTGTTGGTTTCTTTAGGTTGTAGCGCAGGCATCTTACTGTAATAACTATAATAACAACTGAAATGCTTGATATCATTTTTATAGAGATTGCAATGATTAGCAGCATTAAGGTTCTGTCTATGTGACCAGACTATGTAAAGAGCAGAAAACAGTAGGTCTTGATGGTGAAAATATTCTCCTGGTGATTAATAATGGAGCAATAGAGTAACAGAAATAAAATGGCAATGGCGGTAGGTTAGTGGTGGCAGATGCAGTCATGCATGATGCAGTGTTTATGGCAGTCCCTTTCCACCGTGTGTTGATTCAATAAATCTCTGCTTTAGGTGTCCAGGAGATGTGAGGGTAATTGCACCCCCCCCCCCCATTCTTGTGGTGGTAAATCCTGGGGGGGGGGTGACATAGGTGGACACTGGAAGTCACCTTAAAGAAAACCTGAACTAAAAATTAAAAGTCAAAATAAGCATACACAAGTCATACTTACCTTCCATGTAGTCTACTCCTCAGTGTCTTTCTCCTCTCCCGCGTCCTGTTTGTTCACTGTGATCAAGGGAATTTTCCATCCTCCATTTTGAAAATGGCCATTACCTATAACAGCTTTCTGGTCAGCACACAGTTAAACTGTAACATCACCCACTTGAGCCATAGGGAAACATGGACATTACCTGGGACATCAGTTTTCCTCTCAGCTATAACTGACAGCAACTGATATTTTACTGACAGCAACTGATATATTTCAGATCTGACAAAATATTGTCAGAACTGGAAGGGATCACTGTAATAAGAAAATGGTGAGCTTCTGAGAGGTACTGATGGCAAGGTAACTATGTAATGTTCATTTGAAGTTACCTCATGTGTTTATTTTAAATATTTTTACTCAGTACAGGTTCTCTTTAAATCAGGGTATCCCAGATATCCCCCAACCCAATGTAAATTGTATCCATTTCCACAAATCATTAAATGTACAAAAACAAACACTTTAACCAATGAAAAAAACTTTCTAAAATTGTATTTAACCCCCCCCCCCCCAAAAAAAAACTAAAAAAAAAAACTGTTGTGCTGGTGATACACCTGCTGATGTACAGTATATTTTAACAGGCTCATGCTGTTGCCTGAAGCCTGTATCTGTTCTGGACCTGGATTGTCTGTCTTACTTTGCTGTTAGACTTACACTTAACCTCTTGACGACCAGCTAACGCCGATTGGCGTAAACTGGTCGTCTGCGGGTTACCATGGAAACGGCTGCTCGATCGAGCGGCCTTTCCATGTCAGTTCACGGAGGGTGTCTCCGTAAACAGCCGGAGAGCCGCCGATCACGGCTCGCCGGCAAAATGTAAACAGGCGGGGAGAAATCCCCGCTGTTTACATCATACGGCGCTGCTGCGCAGCAGCGCCGTAAGGCAGATCGGCGATCCCCGGCCTCTGATTGGCCGGGGATCGCCGGCATATGATAGGCTGAAGCCTATCCTTCAATGCGCAGGACGGAAATCCGTCCTGCGCAGCTCACAGGGGGAAGGAGAGGGTGGGAGCGGCGAGACGGCGGAGAACGCTGTGGAGGGGGGCTTTGAAGAGCCCCCCCGCTAAGCAAATGCAGCCGGCAGCGATCAGACCCCCCCAGCAGGACATCCCCCTAGTGGGGAAAAAAGGGGGGTAGTCTGATCGCCCTGCTTCACTCCTGATCGGTGCTGCAAGCTGTAGAGCCCACGCAGCACCGATCACTGTAATATCCCCTGGTCGGCAAGTGGTTAATCACTGCTTGCCTCTGCCCTGTTCCTAAACTTATGTCTGTTTGCCACCTGCCACTGACTTCAGGTTACCACAATTTACCTCCCCCCCCCAAAACCAACACCACCATTTTGGCAAGCGGTTAACTACCCCATGTTCTCCTGAGTCCTAGGAGTGCAGATGAGCCCCTTGTCCTTGACACTGACATATATTCACAAACTGTTTTATGAATCAGCTGGTAAAATGTGCATCATAAGGGCTCAACAGTTTACTCTCAGGAAGCCAGTTTTATTATTGGGATTGAATTAGGCCCAAATATGGTTATTGGGAATTATAGCACTTTAGATACTACATACTATTAGGCTAGGTTCACAGTGGGACGTTGCGGAGCTGCGTTATAAAGTCTTATAATGCAGCTCACCGCACTACAATAAGATGTCTATGAGACATTCATAGTGTGACGTTAGCGTTGCATTGTAACGTGTTGCGTTATAGTAACATACTGCTGCAGTGCTTTACCTTTAAACGCACACACTACCAGATATAGGAAAGCATACTTTTCATTGCCGGTATGCTGTACTTAATGCTGTACTTAATGTGACGGTAATACAGTGTTAATGTACGTTTCCACTTTTTTGTTGCATTGCGTTGTAATGTTGCGTTGCAACTTTAACGATGCAAAGCAACATCCTACTGTGAACCTAGTCTGAATCTTCTCTGCACTGCCTTGTTGAATTAGCTAAATTATTTTCATTGCTCTCGGGACGTCCTGCTTTAAAACAATAGAAAGTGAACTTGAAAATAACTTCATGTAAAGCATTTTTCATTTGTAGGTCATTTTTCCTTTGAGCATTGCAGTATAATATTCTGCTATTAATGTTACTATTCTTTGTTAAATACATTGGCAAAGGTTGTCAGGTTCCAACCTAAAATAAAAAAAGAGCCTTAAAGATTATATAGAACAGCAGGCATGTTAAAAGTAAAGGTAAAACTTTTTTCCTATCGTTCTTTAGAATGGGATGACAAGCGTCCAATGTATTATGCCCGTGACAGTATGAGCAGCGCTGAACTAAGAAGGCCTACTGTCTTGCAAAGACACATCTAAAGAACAAATTGGCAGACTAGCTGCAGCCATTTGTCCTTCACACTGGGGAGTTATCTCATGCAAGACTAGCCATGGAGATCATTTTACCCCAAAACTTGTTTCACAGTCAGAATCGGTATAATCCCCGCGGGCTGCAATCAATGAAACGCAAACCATTTGGTATGGATCATGGTTTTCATGATGTTTTTGGACATAAGAGCACTGAAAAATAACCTAGATTCAGCTAGCACAAATCCCTTTGTTACTCAATGAACAGACAATAATCTTTTCTCTTTGGACATTTCGCAGACGGATAAATGATCTGGAACCATGGTAAGAAAGCTCTTTATAGCAATCCAGCAAGGGTAACATATGTAGTCCTTTAATATTTTCTGCTAACAGAGTTGAAGGAACCTGCTTTCAATTAGTTATAGCTGTAATTGTTAATTAACTTTTTTGGGAATTAATTAAAAGTGGAAATATAAGACTGATCCCTGGAATCATTTCAAACATTCAGAAAAAAAGAAAAGACACTAAAATGCCTTAAATACATATCAAAGAATATTTTGCAGGCATTCAGTTATGAAGACCGCATAGTAGGTTTTTGTTGATCAAAACAGTACTTGTTAATAATGCCCTACAATGGTTTATTGATGTCCATGCATGAAAAGACTTTTGCAGCAATACAAAGATAAAATGCAGTGCAAATACATCAAAGAAAAATGGCTCTTTTAAAGTTATGTTTCTTTTATTACATACAAGCTATATACAACTTTGATGGTGCGCTATACAGTTTGTCATATAAGAGATTGCTGCCAATTTAAGACACCGCTTCACACACTCTTCTTGACACAAAGTAGGATATTATATGGAATACAAAAGATCCATAGTTAAATAACATTTGGGATGGTTTATCAACACACAGAAACAGGAAATAAAAGTGGAACAGTTACCCAGAGCAAATAATACGTTTACAGATATAAAAATTAAAGGGTTTGAATTGGCTGCTCTGAGTAATGTGAAGGGTGCCATATTAATTTCCTTTTAAACAATGCACATTGCCTGGCTGTCCTGTTGATGTTCTCCCTCTAATACTTTTAGCCACAGACCCAGAAGAAGTATGCAGATCAGATGTTTCTAACTGAAGTCTGGCTAGATTAGCTGCATGCCTGTTTCAGGTTTGTGATTCAGACACTACTGATAACTAAAAGATCACCAGGATGCCAGGCATCTGGTGTTCCATTTAAGCACTGCACTGTGTTTATAATGCTGCCAGGAATCTCACCCTTCGTTGCAAGCACTTCAATTTATTCAGAAATTTCTCTATTGTAATTATCTTATCTCAGTCAGCCAGGCTCTATTCTCTTTCCATCACTGAAGACAATGAGAGAGGGAAGCTTGTCATCGCCCTTCCCACATTCCTGCTCCTCAGTAATTGGCTGAGAGCAATTCCGTGTGACAGGCTGAGGTGAAACCTGATCCTGTGCTTACACGTGTTTAGAAAGCAAGCCAGAGATGACACTGCAGTCTGCAGATTGGAGAAGTAATATAAGGGAGGAAATTACATCAGGATGTATCTTCCGTCTGTGGGAAAAAGAGATGGAGACTGCCAGTAACAGAAATCTCTTAATTTACTATATAAAATTCCCTGAAATCAAAACATGGACAGTACAATACATGTGTTATGTAAGTAGATCAAGTATTTATCTACTTATATATGTGTTTTTATCCCTGGCATAGTATGGCTGAGTCTGCTGCTTTAAAAGAAAATAAATATGGCATCCTTCATATACCTCTAAGTTCTGGTGTCCTTTTACTGTCTTAGTAACTCACTTCCAAAGAATCACTAAATTGTGACCATATGACATCAAAACATGCAAGAATATTACATGCCAGATTACATTTCCCAGCATGCTTGCATTACAGTAGAAACCATGTGTCTACATGAGCAGACAGGACTGGTAGTTCACAGGAAGCTTCATAAAGGGTTTCTAAACTTGAAGAGCTCTGCTCCAAAGACACTACTGGCACTTATAATTTACACTTATTAATGTAACTACTTTGAAAATGTGGCTCATTCATCTAGCTAAATACTACTATTTACATGACAATAAAACTTTCACCGGCAAACTAAGAATTTATACACAGATACTGGGAGCAGAAAACTATGTGAGTTTGATTGAGCAATAGTAATGGTTAAAAGGAATCTGAAGTGAGAGGAATACAGGGGCTGCCATCTTTATTAACTTCTACACAATGCCAGTTACCTGGTTGTCATGCTAATCTTTTGGCTTTAGTTGTTTTTAAATCACACATCTACAAGCAGCATGCAGCCAGTGGAGTCAGAGAGTTAAAGATTTTGCATGCTCATTCTGGGCCAGTAACTTTAATCACTAGAGGCAGAGCATCAGCACAGAAATCAATCAACTGGTATTGTTTTTGTTTTTTTTTAAGAATGAAGATGGCAGCCTCCATATCACTCTCACTTCAGAGGAATGTATAAATATAAATGAAAGAATGTATAAATAAGGCAAATCCCCTCAAATCTAATGATATCGTTTTAGCCAGTGGTATCAGAAATTCATGCCCCATCGAAATACAATACAAAGCTTTATTCTAGTTTATTATCTTACTGTAGCGTATTCATGGCAATGTGCTGCAAACAAGGAATACTCCAGGTGATTTATTGAATATTCAACACAGATTATAAGGATTTTAATTATAGATAAAAGTCAGCATTAATGATACTGTTGCATCTATAATAAGTGTGAGTCCAGCCCAGAGTCTCCTTGAGGCATTGCTGCATAGTAATAATAAGTCCTGCATTCTTGTGCAATTATACAGTACGTTATATTTATTTATCATATGGAGTAAAATAATATACAGTTGTTCTTTAGATTAGCATTATATGTATAATACAGAGCAAAGAGTATATTTACTAAGAAGAATAGCATGGTAAAACGTAAAACGAAAATAATAAATGGAGCTCAACCTAATCATACAGGCGCTGATCCAGGGAATGAGCATGATTTTCACTGTAATGTGCTTTTGGTATATTAACAGGTGACAGATGCCCAACACGTAACTATAGTCAACACTGATGCAGATCGTTATACTGTTACATTACAATGTAAAAGCTTCATTTATGTAGTACCTCTGCAATTGGTACCAAAAGAACATGCTTCCAATGAACAATTCCAGATAGCAACAATGTGTAAAATACCATGAAACACAATAACTGGACTTTAATTAAAAGATGAAATCTGTTCCAGTGATATGACAGGAGGCTGGAACAAACTTTCCCAGGTGGAGGTGAGATTTTTCTTTTGGTTACTGTAGCATCCATCCCTACTTGGAATTGTATTTGTAACAAGCACATGAGTTTGGGATTTAAAGAGCAACTCTGACCAAGAATTGAACTTTATCCCAATCAGTGGCTGATACCCCCTTTTACATGAAAAATCTATTCCTTTTCACAAACAGACCATCAGGGTGCGCTGTATGACTGATAGTGTAGTGAAACCCCTCCCACAAGAAACCCCTACCACAAGAAATGTACGTACTCTTGGCAGTTTCCTGTCTGTGAACCTTGCTGCATTGTGGGAAATAGCTGTTTACAGCTGTTTCCAACTGCCAAAAACCCTGCAGCAGCTACATCACCTGCCAACAGTAAAATGTTCACTGGAGTTCCTCTTTAACCCTTGATGACCGCCTAACGCTGATAGGTGTCGGCGGGCCGTTAGTGGTATAGCATGGAGGCCTTTCCATGCCAGTTCACGGAGGCTGTCTCCGTGAACAGCCGGAGAGCTGCCGATCGCGGCTCGCCAGCAAACTGTAAACAGGCGGGGAAGAAATCCCCGCTGTTTACATCACACGGCGCTGCTGTGCAGCAGCGCCGTGACGTAGATTGCCGGCATATGATAGGCTGAAGCCTATCCTTCAATGCGCAGGACGGATATCCATCCTGCGCAGCCCATGGAGGGAGAGGGAGGTAAGGGGAAGGAGGGAGTGCCGAAAACGCTGCGGAGGGGGGCTTTGAAGAGCCCCCCGCAGATCACAAACAGCCGGCGGCGATCAGACCCCCCCAGCAGGACATCCCCCTAGCGGGGAAAAAGGGGGGGAAGTTATGATCACCAAGGCTCAATCCTGATCGGTGCTGCGGGCCGAGAGCCCACGCAGCACCGATCACTGCAGAAAGCCCTGGTCCTTAAGCGGTTAAAGAAGAACTGTAGTGAAAATAACGTAATGAATAAAATTGCTTATTTTTTACAATATTAATTTATTGATTATTTAGTCAGTGTTTGTCCATTGTAAAATCTTTCCTCTCATGATTTACATTCTAAAATGTATCACATGGCGACATATTTACTGCTGGCTGGTGATCTGTGCGGAATGTTCGTTTACTGAGGGTTCTATGCACAGAGAAAGATATAGCTTGCTTGGCAGTGGTAAAACACCATTATTTCCCACAATGCAAAAAGGTTCACAGGCAGGAAATATTCAGGATCATGGTCCTGACATCTCTATGTGGGTGTCACCGTTTAAAAGCAGTATCCGCACACTCCAACGGGTGACATCCAAGCAATTTTATTGAACAACAAGACAAATTAAAAAGAGGGGTGTCACCACAATATCAACCACACAGAACCCCCCTGAAGCTTTATTAGAGAAAAGGTAAAGATTTCTCATGGAAAAGGGGATATTGGCTACTAATGAGATGAATTTCAATCCAGAGGAACTCCAGTGAAACTAATGTAATAAACAAGTGCTTCATTTTTACAATAATTATGTATAAATGATTTAGTCAGTGTTTGCCCATTGTAAAATCTTTCCTCTCCCTGATTTACATTCTGACATTTATCACATGGTGACATTTTTACTGCTGGCAGGTGATGTCACTGGAAGGAGATGCTGCTTGCTTTTTTGGCAGTTGGAAACAGCTGTAAACAGCTATTTCCCACAATGCAATGAGGTTCACAAAGAGGAAACTGTCAGGACCATGGTCCTGACATCACACTGTGGGAGGGGTTTCACCACAATATTAGCCATACAGAGCCCCCTGATGATCCGTTTGTGAAAAGGAATAGATTTCTCATGGGAAAGGGGTATCAGCTACTGATTGGGATGAAGTTCAATTCTTAATTACCATTTCTCTTTAAAGTTCCTTTTTAACTCACATGTTTCTTCAGTGCCAAATGTCACTGAAAGAACCTCACTAAGAAAAAGTTATGGACACACTTACATCTTAAAGTGCGCTCAAACTGACAATTTGCATGGGCAGTTAAATACACGTGGATACCCAACTGAGGTTACTAAAAGGCTTCCTGTTTTTATCCTCTTAAGACTGTAGTATTTGTAATTCACACCTAACTGGAGAGTCAGCAGGCCCGGCTCAATATTTATGCTCCCCCAAGAAACAGCAGGCAGGTAGCCTCGACAGTACCATGGAAAAGAGAGAGTGGTAGTGTTGCTGCATCATTAGCTTCATTCATCTGATCTGCATTGTGCTTGCAGGTCTGCACTGATTGCAAGTGCCCTTTCAGTCCATGTGTGGTTCAGCTGAATGAAGAAAATCGTTTGGAAGTCGTAACAGACCTCTCCAGTTTTAATGTACAGAATTGGCTCTTTATTGTTTTAAAGGGGAGCATAGAGAAGAAGGGTCTGTTTCTCAATGCTAACAAGCAAAACACACACACACACACACACACACACACACACACACACACACACACACACACAGAGATACAGAGCTCATTGTGCCATAGCCCAAAAAGCCAGAACAAAAGTGACTATCTTTACACACAGTTGCTATGGGTGACTTCCTCAGGCATTGCTCTCAGGTTTACTGAATATGCTGTTCACTAATGTTAGTGTATTCCCACTAATATGTTATTTTATTTGACAATGTAGTCAGACTGTGGTATAACGTTATTTTATTTCCCATCAGTTATTCTTACATAATGAAATTCAAATTCTAAGGGCACAGTGTTGACCCAAAGTCTAAGTGATGTAATATTATTTCTGAACAATAAAAAAAATGCAAAGTACAGTAACTCATAGTGAATATTCAGAATTCCCTGGGCTGAAGTCAGATCAGTATGTCAACAAATTGTAATAACTCCAATTGATATTGCACTTTATAGCTACCATATTTGTTGAGACAAGAAACACTTTAGTTCAACTCTAAACCATAAAAGGGTTAATGTCAACTGTTGTTTCACCTTGCTTGCTTTATGTGTATACCAAGCGGTGCCTTTCCATCAGTGGTGCTCAGCAAGATTTTGGATATCCGAACTACCCAGATAATGAGAGAGAGAGAGAGAGAGAGAGAGAGAGAGAGAGAGAGAAGAGAGAGAGAGAGAGAGAGAGAGAGACCTCTGAAAGAGGTTTTTGCTATTTGAAGAAACTTTTGGAAGTTATCCAGATATCTGAATCCGGACGGTTATTGGGTTTTGATATCCTAGTTTACTGGGTATCTGGATCCGAATCAATTCGGATTTTAAAAAAGAATATCCGAGCACCCCTGCTTTCCATAGTGCTTTACACAGAAACTGTCAGATTGGAGTGTCAAAGCCTTTTGTCAGTCAATGGACTTACCCATGTCTTGAAAATGAGTAACAGGAGCTCCTGTTCTGCTAATTTGTTCAGGAAAATGAGAATCTCTAGGCAGTCCATATTTTAGAAAGAGTCAAATGCAAATAGCAAGATCCCAAGGACATCAAAGAGGCACTACACAGTAACCGAGTCTCTAAGAATAGTCTATGTATGGAACAAGTAGATGAAAGTGAACAGTATAAATACTTCTCACAAACCAGGGCATCCACTGCACAGATAAGTGGAGAAATAAATATGTTGCCACTGGGGTCTCTCTGGTGTTCCTCAAGGATTTCACAAGGAATTGACTCTATAACTAAAAGATAGTGGTGGAGCACAACTGGTGGTAAAGACAACTAGAGTTATTTTCTTAGTAACATACAACTAGATTCCATGCTCCCCCCCCCCCCGCCATTTTAGTGCTGCGCTGCTATGTGAATATATTTACCAGGATCTGTCCTCCATACATGGCGCCTGATGTCACATGATAGCCATGTATGCAGCACAGAGTGGGTGGCCTCCTGGAGGAGGAGAAGAAGCAAGGCACAGGGATTAAGTAAGTATAGTCACATAGCACCACTTCGCTAATGCTTTGCAAAGTGGGTGGTTGGAGAAGTGGGCTCCCATAGCACTGGGCTTCAAGATTATGATAATCTTAAAGGTGTTTTTTATATAGATATACTGTACATATTCACAGAAATAGATACTGGTTGTTCGACAGTTGGAAATGTTTCCCACAATGCAACAAGGCTCCTACAATGAGATGTCAGGACCTAGGTGCTGACATCACAATTTGGGAGGAGTTTCACCACAATATCAGCCATTAGACCCTGCCGATGATCCTTTTAAGAAAAGGTACAGATTTCTCATGGAGATGATGTTCAATCCTTGATTACAGTTTCTCTTTAAGGTTTATAACCAGTTAAAGCTAATATGTTGGAATCTGAATTTTCTTTGTGTACTTACTTTTACTTTGCATTGTCTACCATCTGGTGCAAACCCAATGCTAAAATGCAGCAGCGCACACCTCATTGACTCTATTAACTATCTCTCCCCTGCAACAGTTACCCTAAACTCTAAGCCATGTGGTTGACTTTGTGGGATGCATTGTAGAACAAACTCAGAGACGCATTCAGAAGGCTTTTTCAATTACTGTATTTACAGTAACCAGAGCAAACAGAGGCACATGACATGTTTTGGGCGTAGCCCTTCCTCAGGTGTGGCCATGCCCGAAACATGTTGTGTGCCTTTGTTTGCTCTGGTTACTGCCAATACAGTTATTGAAAAAGCCTTCTGAGTGTGGTCTCTGAGTTTGTTCTACAGTTCTGGTGTGAAGGAGTGGTGTACCTGCACCGGCATCCAGGTCAAGGGTTTCTGACCTGTCAAGTGGTAGCTAAAGTGCGTGTTTCGAATTGACTCTGCGGGATGTCTCTCAATTCTACCACATTAAAAATGTAATAGTAATTACAGGTTCACGTTAAACGGTTAATATCTAAACCAACAGTTTTTTAATATGTATATTAAGAACTACATGTGTTTATGTTTTAAAATATCAGAACATACAGATCAGTACATCAGCTCATTTCTCATCTATATTCCTATATGGTGCAGCCTGCAATACTTCGTATATATTCATCGCATTGCCTCCTGGAATGAACAGTTTTTAGCTAACAACTGTATGTGGCCTCAGGAAACAAACATGCCAAATGTCAGCTGAGCTGTTCGGTCAGCCACACTTAATAGCACAATGCTGCAATGATATTTCACTGTTTGCCTTTCTATTTACTGTCTATTCCTCTCTGAATTGTCAGCTCTCGTGGACACTTAGCAACACAGGAAACCAACAATTTTGCTTGTGTCTGTCTATCCATTCTTCCATCCTCCTTTCCACCCATCATTTCAGTTTTTCCATTATTTCCAGTAATACTTTTAAAATAAATATGACTATTCACTTGTAGCGTTTCATTTGATTGAATGTGGATTTGAAAGGCACTCCAGGGAATACGTTGGATATGACTGAAAGAAAATAGCACTAAAATCTGAACATCACAGCTTGTCTTGAGCAGAACTTCAGAGTGATAGAAATGATTGTGTTTCCTGTTCTGCTTACTATGCAGAATGTTCATCGCCTATTTCATTTGCTATTACATTTCATCTTGGGATGTTTATCAAGGATAGAGAGAAAAATGACTTTTGTAAACTGGAACAGAAACATTGATATGCAGGAAAAACATTGTTACACTTATTCAGTATAAAAATAAGTCATAAATGTATGACACACTGGTGCTAACGGAGCAATGACTGACTTCTCTGCCCTTTATATGTCTTGCCTTTTGCTCTAATATCACTGTGGTTGCTAATGACAAACTCATCAGTCTTCACTACCTAGAGGTCAATTTATAAAAGGTGAGAATTAAAACATTTGCACCTTTGCCAACTACATAGCACCCTGTTCTGATATGACAGCAAAGGGTGCTATTTATAAATCTGTGAAGCGACACGTCACAAGAACCACTTTCCAAGTATAGCTTTATCAGCTTTAAGGTGTCAAACTCTGTTCATTTTATATTGACATTACTGATGGGAGTGGATTTACGAAGGTCAGAAAACTGATGAGAACATTCGATCCAGCAAGCATAGCATGATTCTTTTGAAAATTGTCTCCTGTTGCATTTAAATTGGTTTATTGTCAAGCTGAATAAATATACATGCTATTACCATACCATTTTCACCAACATCTCATTTCTATCCCTTTTCTGCAGTCTTTTTATATTATCCTTAGTGAAGAGTGTAATGACCCAATTACGATTATGCGAAAATTCACATAATTTGCGAAATTACGAATATGGCCGTAATCCTAATTTCGTGAATTTCACAAAATTTGTAATTACAATAGTTTACGTAACACAAACAAATGTTTAACACAGAAATGTGTCTGTTCTTGAAATTGTGTTGCGGTCCAGAGCCTCCTGATTAGGGATGGGCTCAAATTCGAATTCGGGTGAATCCGGATAGTTGCTATCTGGATTTCACCCAGATACCTGTGCGGGGTAGGCGGGGGGTCAAGCTTACCTAGCTGACGTCTTCTTCGGTCCGTTCCTCGGCACCTCTCATGATGCGGTCCACGCAGCGGTCACGTGATTAGAAACACTTCCTCCTTCCGGGTTGAAGGAGGAAGTGTATAGTCACGTGATGCCGGATTGGACCGCATCGTGGGAGGTGCCAAGGAACGGACCGAAGAAGATGTCAGATAGGTAAGCTTGAATGCCCCGCCCACCCCGCACAGGTATCTGGGTGAAATCTGGATAGCAACTATCTGGATTCACCCGAATTCGAATTTGAGCCCATCCCTGCTTCTGATACATTTAAAGTGACAGCACTTGCATTACCACCTTTGCCTTATCAGATATTGCAACTAAGGCCCAAAACCAAGTTTCTCAGCATGCATGACCGCTAAGTGCACCTTGACAAAGAGCACCCTTCTTAGAAGTGGCTGCAGGTAGAGCCTCCTGATGCATTTAAAGTGACAGCCCGTTCAGGGACCTTTGCATTATCAGTAATTGCAATCAATGAGTGACTTTCCTGAATGTATGCATTACCTAAATGTGCATAGTTACTATTAGAAACAAAATTATGTCCATTTTCATAATTAAAAAACCTTTGTTTCTATAAAAATCCCGAAATTATGAAATTTTGCGTTAAACACGAATTTGCACCGAAATGTGAAATTATGAAATCGAAATTTCACTTACGGAATTACGGTTTGTATGGCAATTACGAAAATACAAATTTGTGTCATAGCGACAAAATTTCGTATCAGTAATTCACCTATTTTGGTTCCTGGATGTAGAAACTACGTCCAGGAACCATGCGCGCTACCGCGCGCTCCCGCGCCCGATCGCGTGCATGCGCGCGCACTCCCGGCCGCGGATTCGGTAGCCACGGAATCAATGTATCGGGCTATGGTGCCCGATCACTGATTCCTCTCCCCCACTGAAAAAGCGACAGCTTCTCTCGGAAGCCTCGCTTTTTCTGGCCGTTCCCTCCCCGATGCGTCACTCTAAACGTGTGTTACGCTTAGAGTGACGTCATGTAAACTAACTCATGGCCGCCATCTTGTGGCCAAATAGTAAAACTACAACAAAAAGTAAAAAAAATTAAAATCAACACACAATTACATTAAAAAACTATGGTTTACATCCCACCCTCCCAAAAATACCCAAATAAAATGTTTAATATAAAAAAAAAACATTACAATTAAAAAAAAACATGTAAATATTTACCTAAGGGTCTAAACTTTTTAAATATCAATGTAAAGATGAAATATTTCTATATTTTTTTTATTTTAAACTTGTAAATAGTGATAGATGCAAAACGGAAAAAAATGCACCTTTATTTCCAAATAAAATATTGTCGCCATACATTGTGATAGGGACATAATTTTAACGGTGTAATAACCGGGACATATGGGCAAATACAATACGTGAGTTTTAATTATGGAGGCATGTATTATTTTAAAACTATAATGGCTGAAAACTGAGAAATAATGATTTTTTTCAGTTTTTTCTTATTCTTCCTGTTAAAATGCATTTACAGTAAAGTGGCTCTTAGCAAAAAGTACCCCCCAAAGAAAGCCTAATTGGTGGCGGAAAAAACAAGACATAGATCAGTTCAATGTGATAAGTAGTGATAAAGTTATAGGCTAATCAATGGGAGATGAACATTGCTCAAGTGAAAACGACGGAACGCGAATGGGTTAAGGAAACACGAAATTACAAAAATTTTGGCTCAGCGCTAATTATCCTTACTATGCTCATGTGCAATAGCACCAGTAAAATCCAGGATACCTCTCGACTGGCTGTAGTTCCTTCAGCTGCTGGAGACAGTGAAGATCAGTCATCCATTTTTCCACAATTGCATCTGTTTTTTTTTTTATTAAGGAAGGAAGGGAAATAGCTGCCCTGTGATCAGTAATTTTTGCATCATGTGTTCTAAACAGGCAGCTCCTAATGTGGAGTTATTATAGACACATCAGAGTATCCTCTGCGTGATCATCAAATTGAACCTCAAGTGAGGGGAATACACAGGATGCCCTTTCCATTCCCTTATGAACAATAACAGTTATCTGGTTGTCATGCAAAGCTTTTGGCTTTTAGTTGTGTTTGAGTCACACACCTACAACAAGCATGGAGTCAAGATAGAATAAAAAAAAAAAATAGGTCTACATGCTCATTCTGGACCAAAGTATTAGAGACAGCGCATCAGCACAGATGTAATATCCACCAAACCCAGGAATAAGCATTTATGTGACAAAGAAATGATGCTAACCCTGGAAAGAGTTAATATAGCATGCATGAAAAGGTAACAAAATGATGATGAGCTTTGCCCTTATTGGGCATGGCGTAGTAGGCAGCATGGTGGCATAGTGAATAACACTCACTTAGCAGAGCTGGGTCCCTGGCTTGAATTTCAGCCAGGGCAACATCTGCACTGAGTTTTTTGTGTTCTACCCGTGTCTGGGGACTATGGCTTCCTCCCACATCCCAAAAACGTACAGATAACTTAATTGGTTTCTCCTCAAAAATTGCACTAGACTATGAAGGACATATGACTCAGGTATGGAGTAGAATGTGAGCTCCACTGACAATACTATATATAATCAGTAAAAGCACTGCAGAAGAAAGTTTAATGAAAAAAATTTAAATACACTCACTGAGTGTATAATAATTAATTGTTATATCTACCCCACTATATGGAATAGCACGTAAAACATGTAATATTGTATTTAAAGACTGTAACAGAGAGTTTATTAGGGCTGTAAGAACAAACAATAGTAATTTAGTATATGCATAGTAATGCATACATGTTACAAGTAACATCCTGGGGATGAAAGAAATTAATGTACACATGTAGGAATTGCACAAAAAGAGGACAAACAATACCTCCATGTGTCCCTGATGAGTTACAATGAAAATGAATCATGTAAAATGGAACTACAGAGCCTACATGTGTGCTCGTAGTATGTGGTGATATCACGTACCTTGTGCTATCACGTTCCTGCTAATATGGAAGCCTAATACCAGACATTGCTTTAATTAGCATGTTTATTTTTTGTTTTTGAAAAGCAAGTCAAGTTTATTGAGGCAAATATGACAAAGAATAGTTACATACATAGTGCAAAGTAAAAACATTAATGTACAGTCTTACAGGGTAAAAAAGCACACCATGTAACATCAAACATTGTTGCCAATATCCCAGAGAAAAACAATATAATTACATGGGAGAGATCCGTACCCTATCAAAATAATTATCACAAACAGACAGCTAGTACCTATTATCATAAGGGGGCAATTACCTGGTCCTATGGAACTCAGTCCAGGTATTCCAGACTTTATTAAACATAGACAAAGTTTTTCTCCTTTTTGTATATCCGAAAAGAATATTAGATTCATCTGATCCACTCTGTACATGTCGGGACCGTAGCGAGGATCCAGGAACTGGTTACACGTTTATGGGCTAGATGTCGTACCTCTATAGTGATAGTAAGCTGTATTGCGTATTTGCCTCTAAAATATTTAAGGGAAATGGAGAGGAGGCATGCCTTTGGGTAACATATCATTAAAGGGACTCCGAGCAGTGCAAAAACTATGGAAAGATGCATATCATTTTAAAGCTCTCTTTCTCCTCTTTCCAAGGATATATAAACCACCACCCTACGCCTTTTAGTTTTTGCTATTTTCGCGATTGAAATAGCTGCGGCCGCAATTCTACAGCAATTCAGCAGAATGGAGCTGCTGACTTTAGGAAAAAGTCGCCCTGTGTAATACAATGTAACTATGGAAAGATGGATATCATTTTAAAACTCTCTTTCTCCTCTTTCTGACGACCCCTAAATAGTCGCCCTACGCCTTTTATTTTTCTCTATTTTCGCGATCGAAATTGCAGCCACTGCAATTTCAATCGCAAAAATAGCGAAAACTAAAAGGCGTAGGGCGGTGATTTATATATCATTGGAAAGAGGAGAAAGAGAGCTTTAAAATGATGTGCATCTTTCCATAGTTTCTGCACTGCTCGGAGTCCCTTTAAGAAATTTGACAATTTGCATCCAATATGCATTGACCACTGTACAGGACCACATCAATTGGCAAAAGGTGTCTAATTAAAAAAAAAACATTTAGGACAGTTGGTCAGCACACCAGGTTTGAACCTCGCTAATCTATTTGGAGTGAGGAATGCTTTATGCAACACATACAGGTACAGGAGTCAAACTAGGTACATGTGTGAAGACTTTAAGCACTCTTTCAAGCGTTTCATCTCATTCCTCTGTGGAGATGGATCCCACATCCTGCTGCCACATAATTCTACGGTAGGTAACCCGTGCAGAGGCAGAGTGGGTAATAAGTGTACTATATAGAGCTGAGGTTAGCTGTTTAGAAGAACCTCTAATGATTTAAAAAAATTCGATAGTCAAGTAATTCTGTGGAGAGAACATCAAACTGACTATACAGGACATGCGTGAGTTGTAAGGATATGCACAACTTTCTAGTGGATTTTTGCCTAGTTTCAAACTAAGGGTGATTATGCCATGTATGCATGGAGTTTTCCAATGTCCCAAGGAAAACATGGTTTTAAAGTGAAATAGTCTATGCTAGTATGAGAAGGTGAAATAACCCAAAGTAGAATAGAGTTCACATCAGGGAACTTAACCCTTACCTGTGGCAAGGGGCGGCAAACACCCCAAATAATTATTTTGTCCCAATCCGATCTGAGTTGAATATATGATGAGCCTCTCCTTGGTGGTGGTGGTAGTTGTGGGGGAGGGAGGGGGGCTGCTAAGTGCACAGCACTTCAGCACTTTACTGCTTGAATTTTTTGTTGAAATGATCAATACAACTGCATATTAAACATGCTTGTATAAATTTGCATCTAGATTCATAACTTAAAATTCATCCATTGTCCATAGTTGTAATCAGTGCCAAGATTAATCTCCTTATGAGAACTATTAATTTTATATTTCTTAATTATTGATATCTTTAACAGGATAGCAATTCACTAATCACTTTTCTTGATGAATGACTCAAGGGTAATTTGAATTATACATTGTGAAGGAAATGCTGCAACATAGAAATATGTAATTTGAAGCACATACCTGGGAAAGCCTCTGAGAGAGATGCAATCAGTTTAATTATAACAAAAGCATCAAAGAGCAATATTAAGTTTGAGCTATTAGTTGCAGTGAATATTGTGCTAGTCAAGCATGGCACTGGTGGTGACAGACAGTAGATGTGGCTAACAGGATAAGGATATAACAGCTGGGTTACTGTAGGTGTAGAAGAAACATTAAAGGACACCTGAAGTGAGAAGGATATGGAGGCTGCCAAATGTATTATCTTGTAAACAATCATCGGTCAGAAGCACTTGATCTTCATGGTTTTTCATGCTCTAAAATGTACCGTATTTTTCAGCACATAAGACGCAAACATTTGGGGGAGTTTGGGTCAGTACATCACTGCTGAAGGTCTGGCCAGGTGTCCACCCCACAAGCTCTTACCCATCTAGTGACGCGCTCTGTCTCCTCCGTTCATCTCCACCATCCACCTCCGTTTGTCTCCTCATCCACCAAGTGTAGTATTTTTCTTTCCTGATTTTTTCCCTCTAAACCTAGGTGCGTCGTATATGCCGAAAAATACGTCAGAGGGTCAGCAAGACAGCCAGGCTACTTTTATTGTTTAAAAAGAAATAAATATGAAAAACAGAAGTTTGCCTTCTTAAAACGGAAGTTATTTACAACTATTCAGGTTGGAGTGAGCTCTGTAATGTCTTCCAGTGCATCATCATTGCATTCCAGCTGTTCTGGAGGTGTGTTTAGCTTTCAAGGACATCAAAGAGATGATTTGCCTATTCAGCAGTGATGCACGGAGAGACATCTCAGAGCTCACTCCAACCTGAATAATTGTAAATACCTTCTGTTTTAAGAAGGCAACCTTCTGTTTTTCATATCATCTTAGTAAGAGGGCTTTTTTGGTCTCTTTTAGCTCCTCACACACTCCTGGAAGATCTGGTTTACCATGAGCTTGCTGGATACTCTTTAATTCAAGAAATAAATATGGAAGCCACCATATCCCTCCCACTTCAGGCACCCTTTAAATGTTAGCTATCTAGGCAGAGACAGGATTAACTGGTTATATGGTTGAGATGAAAGGGATTAAGCTGAAAGTGTAAGCAATCAGTCACGTGAGCATGAAGTAAAAAAAATATGGCAGTAGCACTTTTTGTCTGATTCTTTGATTTATCACCCAGGCATATTTTTTCTTACTGCTTTTATTAGCAGCATATTTTAGTTTGACCCAAGAAATAATTAAACCCAGGCAATTGGACCTGTGACAACATGTTTTTTTTGGCTCTAAATCAACTTCCTCAGGTCAGAGTGTTCTGTAATAGGGCTCATAAAAATCCTAAAACTTCCAATTGCTGGTTAGTTGGTTAGCAGTTAGGCCTCTTGCACACTGCATGCATTTCAGATTCCGATTCCGCTTTTTAATCTGTTTTTACATCCGATTCCGATTCAGATTTTTAATCTTAACTGCATGCTGCGTTTTTTGATCCGTTTTTCTGTTGAATGTATTCAAGGAAAATCGGAAACGGAATCGGAATCGGAATCGGAAACGGAATCGGAATCGGAAAACGGATTTGCAGTGTGCAGGGAGCCTTACTGAGTTTAATTATCTAAATTTCTGGATCTTCATGGATGATTAAAGTGCAGTTTTTACAAGGAAAGAAACTCCTACTCTACCAGGGTTTACCTTCTTTACAGGGAACATCACAGAACTTCAGGATAGAATATTTTGAAGGGCTTTTCTATAGTGATGATTGTAACCAGCTAATTACGATTACGCGAAATTACGCGTACATTTTCGCAATATACGTAATTACAAATTGTTAAATCAATTGACTTTGTATAATCCTTTGTAATTACACATGAATTTATGCTTAATTTACACACAATTTTGTGTCAATTTTGACGGTGAATAGCAAAGCTCCCATACATGCTATTGCTACCAAAATTGCCACATATGTTAAGATGAACAGTGGGTACAAGTAAAAAAAAAAAAGTAAGAGTTTTTGAGAAAATCGATTTTAAAAATGCAATGAAAAATGGTTTTTAAACCCAGAAAAATTAAAATTTAAAAATATTTTTCTTTGTATTTTTTAAATCAATTTTCACAAAAACTACAAGGTCTTTTTGAACAATTCTTTTTTTTTTTTACTTATACCCACTATTCTTCTTAACATATGTAGCAATTTTGGTAGCAATAGAATGTATGGGGGTTTTGCTATTCACCCCCAAAGTCGGCACACAATTACACATAAATTACATGTATTCACGCGTAATTATGAATGCTAGCAATTAACTACAAAATCAATTACGCTTTCCCCCTAAAATTTTGAATTACGATTATGATGCGTAATTGCAAATTATGATGCTCATCACTACTTTTCTGTAAACAAACTTAGGTCTATCTGGTTCTACTCCACCCAGACTACAGCCACTACTTCTATACTTCCCAATGTTTCTTAACCATGTATCTAGCTCTTCAGTGAACTGTATTTCTCACTAATCTGAACCAGTCGTTAAAAATGTCTATTCTGCCCCCCCCCCCCCCCAAAAAAAAGAAATACATACACACACTCACTAAAGAATATGAACCATGTGGTGTATAATGTGGATACTTAAAACAGGGAGGAAGGTACAAGCACCTGCTGATACAGTTACATTTCATTGCACAACCCCTTCCTGCTCTCCCCCAGCTTAGTGTGTAAATGCAGAGTGTAGCACAGCAGAAGCTGTGCTCTCACCTCTCTGCTGGCGTTCAGTGCTGTGCTTCCATCTGTTTGCTCACTGCTCAACCTAGTGCCCAGCATCTCCTACCACATGTAGCATGATTATACACCACATGAGGAGAGCGAGGTGCCAGTACTAGAGGAAGCAGGAGACAGGATAATCACACAGGCACAACTCTGGACTCTGGCAGGGATGTGAGAGCACAACTTGTTATGTGCTACATTCTGCATTAACACACTGGGCTGGGGGGTTGCAAGGGGGGGCAGTGACAGATAGTGACAAGGGGACATAAGGAGGCACAGGGGACAGAGAGCGGCACAAGGGGGACTGAAGGAGTCACAGAAAGGCACATGGAGACAGAAGAAGGCACAAAGGGGGACAGAAGGACAAACAGAGGGGCAGAGGTGGCAAGGGGCACAGAAGGAGGCACAAAGGAGACAAAAGGTGGCACAAAGGGGGAAAGAAGATGCACAAGGGGCAGAGGGATGCATGGGAAGAAGGGGGTGGAGGTGGCACAAAGGGACACAGTAGCAGCTGCCTGCAATGTACACTACCCGGGTGCAGCTGAATCAGGTGATAAAACACCTGTGGGGTGGGGCTTAGTCCAGGAGTGGGGCTTCTTTTGGGGCGGGGTCTAATACAGTTCTTCAATGAACTCAAATACACAGGGAAACTGTTTACTTTTTCATGTAATGTTATTTATGGGATCTGAAAATGTACATGTATAAATGTTTGCTTTTGGTTGACTTTTATGTGTATTAAAACAAAAAAAATAAAAATATATATATATATATAAGCTGATGCTATGCTACTTGTTTTTGAAGGGGTACTGCTTTTTTTTCAAAAGAAAGAGGAGCACTACCTACATGCTTGGAGGTTCCTTCTGAAATGCTAAATGGTAATGGGATTGATCTTATTAAAATCACTGAGAAAAGAAGGCCATTGTGATGATCCGCTCAGCTGGCTGCACAGGCAGACAGCTGTTTGTCCATTCCTCTAGTCTGTGGGCTGCAGGTCTCTGGAACAGAGACCTGTCTTTCCATTGCAAGTTTCTGGTCTGTTCTCTTGCTGGGGAATTTGCATACATTCGTTATGCAAATCCCCTACCTGCCTTCTTTGATGACTGGCACTATAAGAGCTTTATGTTTCCCAGAAGGCTTTGCTGGTCATTTCCTTTCCATGGTCTGTTCCTGATGGACACTGCTGGAGTGTCAGCCATTGCTATCTAGTATAGTTAATTCCTGGGGGTTGCTTTAGGCTCCCCTTCTAGCCCAGTCAGGTTGTATTATCTGTATTGCCTGTTCTGTCTTGTCTTGCCTGTTGCCATTATCCTGTCCCAAAGGTGGTCGACAGGAAATGGTTCTGATCTCTGTTCTTGGAGTATAGCTGGTGCAGCGGTTGCTACCAGCTATCTCTTCTGTTCTGTCTCCTGGGATCGCGCTAGCTACTTTTTGCTAGCGCTGGGGATCCTTCTGTTCTGTCTTCTGGGATCGCGCTAGCTACTTTTCGCTAGCGCTGGGGATCCTTCTGTTCTGCTACTCAGTACCTGGATCGCGCTAGCCACTTTTTGCTAGTGCTGTGGATCCTATCTCTCGCTTGTCCCTGTTTTCGTGTGTCTGTCTTGTCTGCTACGCTTGCTGGAGGCTCGGTGAGGTAACCGTTAAGCAAGCGCTCGCGTCCTCGGTTTCATGTTTGTCTGTCGATGGTTAGTTAGGCGTGCTTGTCTCTATTGTGCTTATCACATGGAGACTGCGCATAACCGCGTGCACTGTTGCGAATGAGTGCGGTGTTCGCGGTTAGCTAGCGTTTGTTATTTTCCGTATCTCCTTATTGTATTATTTGCTGTGCCTTTGCTACCCTCGTATTCTATTCTGATCTGCCTTGTGTCACGTCTGGCGATCGCACCTCTCGCGATCGCGTTCCTATTTCATATCTGCTGTTGTGTGTGCGCGGTCGCGGGGTGGCGACTGGATTGGCGCACACACATACAACCTGTCCCTTTGCTCAATCTCATTCGCAATCGCCTCTCTTGCGATTGCGTTCTGCGCTTCGTACAATTCCTGTCTGGCACTTGTGGAGGTACAGAGGATTGGTTCCTCTGCACTCCCCAGCGCCATCTGCCGACAGGAATTTCCCTCTACAGGTACGTAGCACCTTTTGCTGGTGCCTGCAAATATACGCTTGTGGAGGATTTCCGCTGTGTCAGCGCACGTGTTGTGCGCTGATCACGGAGAAAGTTCCACAATCATTACAGAATGACCAGCCAAACCCAAAACTCCAGTGTAGACTTAATTTCCGATTTGTACGATTTTGTCGAATATGGCTCTTGTACCTTTAAGAGATTTAAAAAACTTGAACCTGAATCAGCAGACGAATTTTTGTCTGAGTGTACGAAACTGTTAGCGAACTCTGAATTCCAATGCACTCCAGTGTCTACCTGGGCCCCCCAAATGGTCTACATTCTGTTGGGGGGCGAAATGTCAATGTGGGGTTATGATGTGTTAGATCATACCACCCTGAGTCAAAGACCCCTGGAATTCTTGGCCTTTTTAATTCACAATTGGCTGAGATTACCTCAATTACCATACCCCCTTAATGAGTTGTTGTCAGCAGCTCAATCAGCTGTTCCATCTACTCTTTCATCCATAAAGCAGCCATCCAAAGCCTCTAAGTCTAAACGTAAAAGATCTAGGAAGGCTTCCCAGCGGAAAGATCCGTTGCCCATGGCAACCACAGATAGAGAGGTTATTTCTGTCAAGTCTGAAATGGGCAAAACCATGCAGTATGATAATGATGTTTATAATGCATCTGCTGATCAGTTTCCAGGTTTCTTGCCCCAATCCAAAGCTTATGTGGATCCTGCTATAGGTAGGATCGCACACTATATTAAAGCAGTTAAAAAATCTGTACTCGTTCCTGATCCCCACCCATATGGAGATTATTTAGATACTGGGTTGTTCGAAGCGCCATTTGCCTCATGGGAAATCGGGGCCTTGGTGGAGGAATTTGATTTGGATTGGAAAGCCTTTTGCGATTTTTACATCGCAAAAAGCGCGGATATCCTGAACGATTGTCTTGACTCTGTGTGCCTTTTGATTGATTCTGATGAATGTGACGAGTGTGTTGTGGATCTGGTGATGTATGTGTGGCAGATCATTTTGGATGAATTACACACACACCAATTAATTGATCCCAATAAAGAGGTAAAATATTTCCGTTCTGTTCCTGCTCCAGTTCCATCTGTAGACTGTGCGCACTATGATTGTTCATCCTTTGTTAAGTGTGCATGGGAGCCCCCATTTGAGAAATGGGAGATCGAACTCCTGGTCTATGAATTGGAATGTGATTGGAGATCGTTTTGCAATCATTACCGTTCTAAAAACGAAGCAGTTTTGTATGCGTGCATTGAGTCTGCGTGCACTTTAATCAAGACTGGTGAATGTATCTCTGACTTTGTGACTCCGCTGTTTGACGTGTGGAGAATGATTTTGGATGAACTACATGCGCTTCAATCTGCTAAAAACACATTGTCAGCGGACGATTGTTCCAATCCTCTGGATTTAAAGAAAGTGAGTTTTGAATGCATTCCCTTTCCCAAAGCAACTGAGTGTTTGAAGTCTGAGTGCAAGTCGTTCAGAGCAGTTGCTTGTGTGGAAGTTGAACCAGTGCGGTCTGATGTCGCCACCGCACGTATGGCTGCAAAAGGTCTGTGTGGTCCTGTGTCTAAGGAAGACAGATTTTTTCCCTCAGGTTCTCTAAGATCGTCCGTTTGTGAGCCTGCCATGGGGAAAATTCCTAAGTTATGCAACTTTAAGAAAATTATTGATGTGTCTAATAAAGTTTCTCCTGTTGTTGTCGCCACTTCTTTTGCAAATGAATCTATGTCTTATTCTGTTCGCACCTGTGCAGGCCTGTTGCCTGATGACAGTTGCTCCAATGTTTCTGTCCTAGATGCCTTGCAGTCTGCTCCGCAGATCGCGGAGGTTTGCGATATGGAAGCGTCAGTTTCGCAACCTAAAGCGATCTTGGATCCGCAAATTTTGCGTTCTGACTCCTCGGATTCGACATTGTTAGCCGAATCTAAGAGTGAGACAGCGCTTCGGTTTTGCGAATCTGATGCTGAACCTTCTTTGCCTTATTCAGAGACGCTTTCTCTGAACCTGCCCTGTACCATGGATAAAAACATGTTTTCCTTTCACACTGACGTTTGTGAGCCCCTTTCTTGCTCTGAGGGAAGTTCTGGCTCTCCACCCTGTACTCTGGATGAGTCAATATTGCCTTGTACAATATCTCCTGCCCTGCCCCTAGAGGCTCGTCTAGGTATTGCTGCTATTTTTACCTGTTTTTCTGCAGTTTTGGAGTTGCAAGCTAGTTTGACTGCTATGCAGAATTCCGGGTGCAGTGAGATTGAAGTTAGGGAGTCAGTGTGTGTTCCAATAAATATACCTGTACATTCCTCTCATGATGATGAGATCCAGTCTCAGTTTGTGGTGGAATCTTTCCTGGGACATCTGCCCTGTTCACAAAATAAAGTTCCAGTTTTGCCCTGTAACATGGATAGTACAGAATCCTTCTTAGACAACTTAAAAAATGATGTTCCTGAGGTCTTGTTTGATGATCTGAAGGTCTCCGAGTTCCTCCCAAAGGGTGCAGAACTTGTAGGAGATGCCTCCTGCCCCCCAGGTCCTTCTGAGGTGTTGCCCACTTCAGTAGGCATTGCTGCCCTGCTGACTACTTTTGCAGCTCTTGTGGAGCTTCATTCATGTGTAGTCAATGATGATATTACAGTTACAGAAAATTCTAAATTTGAGTCCGAGTCTTCTTTTGAAAGACCAGTACCTGTGACCTTTACTCGTGATCATTTTCTGCCCGGTACTGGTTTTGGTCTTGTCGTGTCGGACTCTGAGGTTGGCAGTTCCCCGACATGTCCTGAGGTTTCTCCTGTACTAGTGTACCCCGATGTGCTCTGTGACCCAGAAAGCCCAAGTGTGCCTCGGTTACCAGCGTACTCAGATGCTTCCTCAGTGGAGACATGTTCTGATATAGCCTGCCTGCTTGCATGCCCAGAAGTGGTCCCTGAAAGTCCTGATCTTGATGGGTGTCCTGCTAATTTTGAGTCTGGAATGATCATAGGTTCCATAGGGGTTCTTGGTGGTTCTCCATGTGAGCCTGGTGAGCGTTCTGGCTTCTTGGGATCTCTGCGGAGCTTCAAGGCGTTCTGGGAGATTCCGGGAAAGGTTTTGCTTGGTGCCCTGAATACGATCAGCAATGGCTTTGGTGTTGTAAAGGGACACTTCGAACAGGTATTGCGGCAGGTTTGGTATTCTTGGACGCTCCTTGGAAGGTGGTGGGTATTGTCTGGAGGGTGTCGATGGCTTCTTCTCTGGTGTCCACACTCCTGATGGGTGTTACGCTGAGACTTGTAGTGCTGATGGGCATGTTTCGGTGGCTTCTGCTTCCGATGAGGTCGGTTTCGGATGGACTGACTCTGGAATTGGGCCTTGTCGGGCTGTCCCGACCTTCATGAGTCTTCAGTTAGAGTTTTGTGATGATACCAGTTTTGAGGGATGTCTGGAATCCATCCCTAGAGGGGGGGGGGGGGTACTGTGATGATCCGCTCAGCTGGCTGCACAGGCAGACAGCTGTTTGTCCATTCCTCTAGTCTGTGGGCTGCAGGTCTCTGGAACAGAGACCTGTCTTTCCATTGCAAGTTTCTGGTCTGTTCTCTTGCTGGGGAATTTGCATACATTCGTTATGCAAATCCCCTACCTGCCTTCTTTGATGACTGGCACTATAAGAGCTTTATGTTTCCCAGAAGGCTTTGCTGGTCATTTCCTTTCCATGGTCTGTTCCTGATGGACACTGCTGGAGTGTCAGCCATTGCTATCTAGTATAGTTAATTCCTGGGGGTTGCTTTAGGCTCCCCTTCTAGCCCAGTCAGGTTGTATTATCTGTATTGCCTGTTCTGTCTTGTCTTGCCTGTTGCCATTATCCTGTCCCAAAGGTGGTCGACAGGAAATGGTTCTGATCTCTGTTCTTGGAGTATAGCTGGTGCAGCGGTTGCTACCAGCTATCTCTTCTGTTCTGTCTCCTGGGATCGCGCTAGCTACTTTTTGCTAGCGCTGGGGATCCTTCTGTTCTGTCTTCTGGGATCGCGCTAGCTACTTTTCGCTAACGCTGGGGATCCTTCTGTTCTGCTACTCTGTACCTGGATCGCGCTAGCCACTTTTCGCTAGTGCTGTGGATCCTATCTCTCGCTTGTCCCTGTTTTCGTGTGTCTGTCTTGTCTGCTACGCTTGCTGGAGGCTCGGTGAGGTAACCGTTAAGCAAGCGCTCGCGTCCTCTGTTTCATGTTTGTCTGTCGATGGTTAGTTAGGCGTGCTTGTCTCTATTGTGCTTATCACGTGGAGACCGCGCATAACCGCGTGCACTGTTGCGAATGAGTGCGGTGTTCGCGGTTAGCTAGCGTTTGTTATTTTCCATATCTCCTTATTGTATTATTTGCTGTGCCTTTGCTACCCTCGTATTCTATTCTGATCTGCCTTGTGTCACGTCTGGCGATCGCACCTCTCGCGATCGCGCTCCTATTTCATATCTGCTGTTGTGTGTGCACTGTCGCGGGGTGGCGACTGGATTGGCGCACACACATACAACCTGTCCCTTTGCTCAATCTCATTCGCAATCGCCTCTCTTGCGATTGCGTTCTGCGCTTCGTACAATTCCTGTCTGGCACTTGTGGAGGTACAGAGGATTG